>NC_059426.1:64611455-64941455 GCF_021028975.2 Sphaerodactylus townsendi
AAACATGGGGAAAGTTCCAGTGTCCAAAATAAATAAATTCACTTTTCTGTTGCAACCATTTGTAATCATGTATGCACATCTTTTCTTATTTGTCCCTTTTCTTTAACATTCTCTTTTTCTTTGTTTTTTCAGCTAAATCATCTCATCTATAAGCTTTACTTGATTCTTCCTCTCTGCCTCTCCCAGCTGATTTTCTTTCATGACAATATTTAGCCACATGTTCCCTTCTTCCACAGTTAAAACAAATTATTTCATTGACATGATCCAGTCTAAGCACAGATATATCTTTCATTGCATTTGATGGTTTCCTTTCTGCATCTGTATCTCTTAGATAATGTGGAACATAATTCAGGTCCAGTGACTCTCTGGCTTCAAGCAGACTCTTGGTTTTCAAAACATTCAAGTAAAAACCCCAGGATTACAGAAATCACATCTTCATCTTCCAAAACTTTCCCAGCTCATGTGATTCCAGGCATGTGACTTAAGTATTCTGTCCACATACTCAACAATTAACTCTTGCTTGTCTGAATGAAGTAGGCCCTTGCAAAATCCTAACAAGTATGTTTGTCAAAATCCAGCTACCAAAGAACATTTGAGGAATAATAAATTGAAAGACAAAATCCCAAACATGGTATGCATCTGCATAGCTAGTGCCAATAAGATTGATTTTAGGAAGGGGACAATAGATATGGTAGAAAGGAGCTGCCACTTCTTTAGCACTGATTGCTGCAATTCTGAGCTCATTTTTCTTAGGCAGGATCATATTTGTACATATATTTGTACGTATGTTGTGAATGGGTGATTGACAGAAGACTTTAGGATATTCAGGGCTTGTTTGAAAGGATGGTGAGATTGTGAATTCGCTGAAGCCCTTGAACTGCCAAAAGACCCACTGCCCCAACAGTTTTGCTCGTCTTGCTTTGCACTGAGCACCTCGGAAAATCTGAAGAAGTAAGAAATAATTATTCTTTGTGGCATTTTCTCCTAGATTAATTGTTACTACCGAAGATGTCTTTCCAAAGGCCTCCCTCCCAAACTGTGGAACTGGTATCAAGATATAATCACAACTCTCTGAGAGGGAATTTGCTACCCAGACTCAAATGTCAAAGGAAACCTTTCCTGAACATAATCAGCTTCCTTTATGTTTCCTTCTATGCCACTCTGTATGAAAAAAAACCTATGTTTTTAAGTGATCCTTATAAATTAAAAAGTAAACAGAAGAAGGAATTTCTGAATAAGATATCCCATCTAGTACTGACCTCACCAATATAAATTTGTCCAACTGCAATGTGTATTATTATTACCCTGATATTATCTATCTGTGCTTCTGAAGGCTGAATATTACTGCTTCAATGAAATCAGTTGCAAAAGGTCTTGACTGAGCTTGAGAGGAAAGAATGCCTTTGGTGATTTCCATCTGCCTGTGTGTGTGTGTGTGTATGCAACTTTGTGAGCATCGTTTCCTCCTCCCATGTTTGCACTCATTTTATACCATCTGTAGTGAGGTCATTGGAGCTGGTCAGCCAGTGCATTTTCAGTAGAAGTGCTGTGTACTCAGGTGCAGCTTGCTCTTCTGAAGTAATCACTCAGCCCTTAGCCAAGTCCTTCACCGAGGGGAGCTGCTCTTCTCTTCTACAGCCCCGTGGCATTATTCCATCCTCTTGAGGCCAAGCAACAGGCAAGTCAAAAGTGCACAAACATGGAATGAATTATCTCTGCTTAAGTGTTGTTCAATTATACCCAGAAATTCTCCCCTTCTTTTTTTCACCCATAAGGGATCTCTCTCTCTCTCTCTTTTCCTTTTAAAGCTATCAAGATTATTTTTCCTTGCAAACAAAGTGCAGGGAAAGTGATGGATGGCTTTTCCTAGTTCTTAAAATAATAAATAAATCCAATAGCCTCGTTCCTTAAACTCTTTAACCTGCCAACTGCTAGATCTCAGAGAAACTGAAAAAAAAAACCCTTTAGAGTGGGGGAAGAGTTATTTGGGATCCTCCAGGTATCTAAAAGTATATTTGTATTTACTAGCAATCATACTTCATCCCTGCCAGAATCCTCTAATTGGAACCTGTGTCCACTGTGTAAGGAATGTGTTAATTAGCACGCATCAATAGCCGCCCAGAAAGACAATTTCAAGAGGCAGGGTGGGAGCTATTTGTTGAATGATAACACCACATGGCTGGAATCGTGTGAAGCTTGCATCACACTTTCCATTGTAAATCCCAAGCCCACTTGTACTGCGTGTCTTCAGCCACCTAAGCATGAATGATATTTATTTTCAAATACTGTGTGAAATAGTTTGAGGCCATTTAGAATCCCTCTGCTCAGAAGAAACAATCAAAGTTTTATTTTGTTTCCCAGCATCCCTAACTCCGCTCAAATCTTCCTTTCCAACTACCTAGGCAATCTAGCATTACATACAATAACCTCACACAAATGATCTCTTATTTTCGGAATTTTATACCATCAGATGTCCTGGTATGTCCCCAAATATCTGGCAAGCGAATGTAAACATTTGTACTCATGCATGCAAGCAAACAAAAGGCTTCTAGAGTTGCATAGAGCAACAGAAATACTTTCATGTGGTGGGAAGCTGGTCTGGTTGCATTCCACCCATCTTAGAAAGAAATGATGAGCTAAATTCAAAAGATGCAGGTTCCTGCCGTGTAAAAAGGGGACCATTTATTATGCTGGTATCTCTAAGCATCTGTCCCCCTAGATGTTCAAGCAGGATCTTCCTTTGGAATTGATGGGTCCTGTAATAGTAGTCAAGAGGTAAAAAACAACAACAACACTTGACCATTCTGTTCCTGACTCACAAGAGCAATATGGAAACCAGTAGTTGTTACTAGCAGAGCTTTGTCTGGTCTCTGGTCTATTGCTACTGATGTTTTTATCAAATACAGCCCAGCAAAGATTTGTAAAAAACAAAAAGGATGCTCTGGATAAATACATGGATCCACAAACGATATATTGTGCCCATTTTATCTCAGAGTCCTGTTTCTGTAGCAGAGGTATGCAATGCCCCCTGCATTCAACCCCATAAAATTTACAACTGGGGAATTGTAATTCTTTTCCCACAGTAGGTTGTCATTATAGTGAGTTTATAGGTTGTGGTATGAGCAGGGTTCTAGACAGTTGTTGGCTATTTTTGAGGTACAGTTAAGGAAATGTGGCACAAATATCTTGTCACTAACAGTGACATAGCTTAAAATACAGAATACCAGCAAGTTACATTCCAGATGTCCCAGCAGTAATGTTTAGACATTTTCATGAACACCCCCTCCCCCCCAAAAAATGACTTTTTTTCTATGCTGAAGCACACATATCCAAGGAACTCTGGTATATTGCTGTTTAACAAAAAGAAAAAAACTAACAAAATTTCAGGCAAAAAAAGAATTTTCTCACTTTTTTTTAAATGTTCTATAATTTGAATGAATATGATTTCAGAAATAAAAATAGTGTAGTAAACTTTTCACATTGATATATACTTATTGATAAAAAGCATTTTAAAGAAATAAGTCTGGAAAAAATATTTAAAAGTACCATGAAGATGGTATTATAACACTGACAAGTTACAGAACTAAAATGTGAACTCCACCTGTTGAAGGTGCAAGAAACACAGCGGAACTTTTAAGCACATAGGGTGGGGATGTTAAGCTTTTCTGGGCAGAAATACATTATTCAGTTCTCCTGAATCCAATTTGCATGTTGCTGAAGCAGTAAAACCTATCCCGTTGGTAATGATTCTAATACCTTTGTCTAGAATTTGAATAGCACAGTTTTAGAAACAAACTAAACTGCCTTCTGTTTTGCTGTGAAAGTATAACATTTGGACCGTAATGATTTTAAGTAAACTACCACAAGTATTTTGGGAATGATCAAATTAAATGCGAGCAGACCACTGGCATAATGCCCATTGGGCAAGGTGGGCAGCTGCCCAGGGCATCACCTTGTGGGGGGCATCAAAATGCTGGGTTCGTTTTGGGGTATTTTAGTGGTTTTCCATTTTTGGCCTGCAGGGGGCGGAGTTTTTAGGCTAGCGGCACCAAAATTTCAGGATATCATCAGGAGACTGTCCTTATGCTACCCTCCAAGTTTGGTGAGGTTTGGTTCAGGAAGTCCAAAGTTATGGACCCCCAAAAGGGATTCCCCTATCCCCCATTGTTTCCAATGGGAGCTAATAGGAGATGGGGGCTACAGTTTGAGGGTCCATAACTTTGGCCCTCCTGAACCAAACTGCACCAAACACAGAGGCTCTCGATTAGGCAGTCTCCCTGATGAGACCCTGATATCTTGGTGGCAAGACAGCCAAAAATGCGCCCCCTGCAGGACATCCCAGAAATTTGCCCAAGAATCTTTGTTCTGCATTGAGTTTTCTGTATTGCTGTCCATGGGGGTTGCAGGCTGGGGGTGGGGGGAGCATTTCTGAAGGCACAGTCTAAAAACTTTCAGGGTCTCACCAGGAGACTGCCCTGATGATACCCCCCAGGTTTGGTGCAGTTTGGTTCAGGGGGGCCAAAGTTAAGGACCCTCAAAGGTGTAGCCCCCATCTCCTATTAGCTCCCATTGGAAACAATGGGGGATGGGGAACCCCCTTTGGGAGTCCATAACTTTGGACTCCTTGAACCAAACCTCACCAGACTTGGGGAGTAGCATAAGGACAGTATCCTGATGATACGCTGAACATTTGGTGCTGATATGTCTAAAAATGCACCCCCTGCAGACACCAATGTCCTGGTGCAAAAAAAAATTGGTTGTGGTGGAGTGGCCGCCCATGGGGGAGGGCATCCAACTCAGGTTTTGCCCAGGGCTACAGTTTGCCCAGGGCTGCCTCGTTACGCCCCTGGAGCAGACATCTGAAGATCAATGTTGCCTTTCTCAGTTGAATGGAATACTATGATACTGGCTGAGGATGTGTGGCAAGATGCACTTCCTAAGATTTGATGGGGTTGAGAGATTTCTTCTATGTGTTGAATTTGGTTGTGTGTCCATTTCTTAAGGGGAGGTCATTAGTGTACCCTGCACCTTTGAGCAAGTCCATACATCTATGGGAACGTTAAAGAAGGATGAAATATTTATATTAATGGTAAGTGGGAGGCTCTTTAGAGACAATGTCTATTACTACAGTTCAGCAGATGGAGAAAAGAAAGGTAGAAAATGAGCTTCTAATCTCTAATGAACTGAGCATAGGATAAAAACTCCATGAAAACAGGTTATCCACATCTGGCTATCAAATGGGAATTGAGGAATTCCCTGATCTTTGTAGAAACTGGGTTTTGGCCACCAGTAGAGAATAGGATACTACACTAGATGGCCTGATTTGGCCTGGTTAATACAGAATATTCCATCTTATTAACATTCATGATTGTTGTTGTTCTTATAGCCCCACATGGTAAGCCCACATGTGCTGAAATTAATGAGAACTTGCTCTTCCAATACATGAGTCATTCCTTGTTGAGTTCAAGGGGGATATATGACTGAGAAGTGATCTTATGTTATTTCAGACCCCCCAGCCTGAAGTTCTTAGATTTTACTGGAGTGTTTTGTTTGAGAAATGATCAACAGTTTTGGTAAAAATAAATGTTCTCATGAGTGGCGTGGCACACATTAAGTACATATTGATAGACATAGCTGTTAACAGAGAATGATTCTCCAATCATGTAATCATGCAAATCTTTTAGAGCCACATCAAGTTTGTACTTGACAGTTTTGTTTAATATGACCAGACCAGTGCACACTGGTGGTTTCTATCATATGCAAATCAAACAAAACAACAGATGCAAATTTCAAATCAACATAGCCTAGAAAAAATGACAAAGTTTGTGTCCCTGTTTCTTTAGCGGTGTACATGATGTACATGTTTGTTTTGGGAAACATCAGTGTAGCCAGAGCAATCATGATTACCCCCTCAAGGATGACCTTTTCATGGCAGTTTCAAGCGTTAGCATTTTATTAACATCTCAGTGCACATGGGTGTGGTAGCACTAGGCTGAGCAAAGAAAAATCTAGGGGGAAATTGTATGCGAAGACTAGTGGTGTCCAATGAGTTTTGGATCAAACCTTTGTATCATGTTCTGATCAATATGCACATATTACTTCATGCCAGGCTGCTGAAAGATACCAAAGTTGGACAAAATTTCAAAGGTGCTGTTTACCCACAGAGGGTGGGGGTGTGACAGGGGAAGTAATGGGGGGTGGGGGTGTTAGGAGGGGAGTAGTGTGATTCGTTTTTTATGATGTTTGGGCTAGAGCTGGGTCATATTCAGGGGAGCCTTGTCTGTGGTTCCTGCAGTGTGTTTTCCCATGCTTCCTTTTCCCCAGCTACATGGCAACAGGCAACTTATATTTACCCACAGTGAGTAATTACATGGCTCCCTTGAAAACTGCTTTCAATTTATAACCCTTCTCCTCTAACCATCTGCCCTAGTGTCACTGATACACAGCAAAGAGCTTTTAAAAGGAAGAAATGAAACAATCACTTTTGTTTCTCCTTGACTCACACACGGGGGTATATAAAACTGTGGCCCCTTACAATTGTGTTCTCTTGACTCCTGATTTATTCATAATGTGTTAAAAGTTCTCAACTAAACTGCTCCTTCCTTCTAAAGACACCAAGCATGGAATACAGTACACCTCTTGTGTACTCACTATTCTTTTTTTTTGGGGGGGGGGAGTAGTTTAGGAACAACTATGGATCAATCTGGTTGTAGCTATTTATATGGTTTGACTTTTACCATGACCAAGATTAGATCAGGGATTAGGTAAATACACAATAATAATTTCTTCAAACTTTTTCTGATTATCAATGGAGAAACCAGGTTAATTTTCTGGGAAATGGTCAGTTCTCTAAATCTTGGATTAACAGAAGTTGGGAGTGTATTTCCCAGAGGATGGCTGGATCATATCCGACATGCCATGAAATCTGGCAAGGTTAACAGTGAGGCAAAGACAACAGTTTTACCTTCCGAGAACATTCTCTCCCCACCCCCCACCCCCAGTAAACACACACTGGAATAGTTTTGCAAACCCAAGTGAAACATGAGATCCTCTTCATACCTTTCTTTTGTACACATACCAACACAAACACACTGCTTCTTCATGAATCAACACTACTTGCATTAACATCTTTTTTTCCTATTACACTCAAAATTTCTTTCTGTCTGTACAAGGGCCACCAAAGCAGCTAATAATTTAAAACGTACATGATAAAATCACATTTTAAAACCATTAAACTCAACCTACCCCAACACACCTTATTAAAACTATTAAAAACAGAGTAAAATACATTCAAAACATAAAAAATCGCTATTAAAACATTGGTTAGGAAGGAGGATTCATTGAGGGTATACCAAACAAAACAAACCAGTCTTTACTTGCTGATTAAAGGTGGCAACAGAAGGGGAAAGCCAAGTCTCCTTAGTGAGCAAGTTCTAGAACGTTGGTAACCATAAGAAGGCCCTCTCCTGGGTTTGCCACACACCTAATCTCAGAAATTGGGGGACAGCGACTGGAAGATGATTGTAGCATAATAGATTAGGCAATCATTCAGGTAAATTGTTCTCAAACCAGAAAGGGCTTTGAAAAGCCAGACCAGCACCTTCAAAACAAATTGGAAGCCCATGTAGATGGGCCAAGACTTGAATGAGATGTTCCCTACAAACCACTCCAGTCAACATCCTGGCTCCAACATTCTGTACCAGTTCTCCAGGGCAGCCCCATTCAAAGTATATTGCCATAATCTCATTTAGATGTTACCAGACCATGCACCACATGGCCAGAACTTTTCTGCTTAGGACAGGCTACAGCTGCCCCACATGTCAAAACTAATAACAGGAACTCCAGACCACAGCTGCCATCTGATTATCTAGCAATAGACCTGGGCCCAAGAGCATCCCCAGACTATGGACTTGCTCCTTCAAGGGGAGTGCAACCCCATCCAGAGTGGGTGGTACCTTCAATCCCAGATCAGATGTTGCACCCACAGTAGCACTTCCATCTTGTCAGGATTAAGCTTCAGATTGGTGGATTCTGAACAGCATAACTATGACATCTTTAGGATGTTATAAAAGTTTCGTTTTGGCATTTTGTGTTGCCATAGCATGAGAGAACACAAGCATTGCTAACCAAAATGGATCTTTTTTCTTGCCTGCTGCATGAAGCTCTTGTCAGTTTTACAGTGGTGGCTGCCATTTTGTGTACTGCAGCAGATTCTCTGGGAATATTTCCCATGGAGGTTTCCTCAGCTTGCAGCTCATCCATTTGGCATTTCACTGCAAAAAGTAGATGAATAAAGTTAATTTTGCCTAGTGATTCCATGCATGTGCAGTTTTTCCTTTTTTTATTTGAGGGAGGTGTCTGCAAAACTATGGTGAAACAAACATGTGCATATTGGAGCTTCTTTAATCGTGTTGCCATAGCTTCTCAGACATCCCCCTAAAAAAAATAAAAGGATGAACGACACATGCATGGGATCGCTAGGCAAAACAAATTTTATTAATCTATTTTTTGCAGTGAAATAGCAAATAGATGAGCTGCAAGCCAAGGAAACCTCCATGGGGAATCTTCATAGAGAATCTGCTGCAGCACACAAAATGTTGGGCACAAGTAATGGAAACAAAAATAAGAGGTTTGGGTGGGAGATATAAAGCATTGCCTGCCTGCTTGGGTTCACTCAGCAGGCAGGAGACAACTTCAACCTGGGTTGGAAGGAAAAGAATGCTAGTTTAGTGATTTTTTAAAAACCCAGGTTGAGAGGACTATAATGGGCTGAACTCATGTTGGGGAAGAGAGCCGTGTGAAATTCTTCCCTCAAAAGATTTTTATAACATCATAAAGACGTTATATTTGTGCTGTGTGGAATCCACTTTTATTAGCCTGCATCCATACCTCATTGCCTCCAGGTATCAGTTCAGAGTTTCTACCATGTCTCTGGGATCATCTGGAAGCATGAGACAGAACTGAGTGTCATCCTTCTATCGGTGACAACCCAGCCCAAATCTCTGGATGACCTCACCAGCAGTTTCATGTAGATGTTAAAGAGTGTGGGAGACAAGATGGAACCTTATGGGATGCCATAACCCAAAGGCTAAGGAACTGAACAGTAGTCTCCCACCTTCTGAAACCTACTTTCCAGGTAGGACCAGAAGCACTGCCAAATGGTGCCTCACCATCCGAGCACAAATAGGCAGCCCACAGGATTGCCAACTTCCAAGTGGGTCCTGGAGATCTCCCATTTTTGATTTCCAGACAATAAAGATCAGTTTCTGTAAAGAAAATGGCTGCTTTGGACTCTGTCTCATTATACCCTACTGAGGTCCCTGCCCTCCTCAGGCTCCACCCCATAAACTCCAGGTCTTTCCAACCCAAAGCAGGCATCCCTTGAAGGTTGCCATGGTTGATGGGACCAGAAATCACTGAGATGTCCAAGAGAATCAACAGAGTCACACTTCCTCTGTCTATCTCGTAGCACAAGCCAGACACCAGGGTAATAGAACTTATTCAGTCCTATAACCAGACCTTAATCCAGACTGGAAGGATCTTGTTAGATATACTGCTGTAGCTATCACCTTTGCATAGGGCCAGTGAGAGTGGGGAGTGCTATTGGTACATAATTTCAGAGATTCTGGCCTCCTGGTGGGCAAAGATGCCTCTAACAAGAAAAGTTAACAGTATGTTCTTCTAAATGTAAGAAGGGCCTAACTAATTCTTATCTGAGGTGCGGTGGTGTCTTTGTAAAAAGAATATGAAACTTAAAGGAATGGTATCCATGAACACAAATGTTTTGTGAGACTCTTCATCATTTCTTGATTAAAATATTATATTCTGGTGTGTGGTATATATTTCCAATTTCCAAATGATGAATATGTGAATCCATTGCCATTTTGTTCAATGAAGAAGAAAAATGAGAACTGGGAACATAAGAACATAAGAACATAAGAACTAGCCTGCTGGATCAGACCAGAGTCCATCTAGTCCAGCATTCTGCTACTCGCAGTGGCCCACCAGGTGCCTTTGGGAGCTCACATGCAGGATGTGAAAGCAATGGCCTTCTGCTGCTGCTGCTCCTGAGCACCTGGTCTGCTAAGGCATTAGCAAATCTGAGATCAAAGGAGGATCAAGATTGGCAGCCATAGATTGACTCTCCTCCATAAATTCATTCCTCAAGCCCCTTTTAAAAGTTATCTTCCAGGGTTAATTGTGGCCATCACCACCTCCTGTGGTAGCATATTTCCAAACACCAATCACATCGCTAAGTGAAGAAGTGTTTCCTTTTTATTAGTGCTAATTCTTCCCCCCCAGCATTTTCAATGAATGCCCCCTGGTTCTAGTATTGTGAGAGAGAAAAATTCTCTCTGTCAACATTTTCTACCCCATGCATAATTTTATAGACTTCAATCCCTTATCCCCTCAGACGCTCTCCTTCCAAACTAAAGAGTCTCCAAACGCTGCAGCCCTGCCTCTCTCCTCATAAGGAAGCTGTGCCCAATCCTTCCTCAATCATCCTCAAGCAATTGCCCTTCTCTGCACTTTTTTTCGGTCCTTCCATATCCCTTTTGATGATGTGGCTTACTCAGAACTGAACATTAGTACTCCAAAGTGTCTGCGAAGTCGCATCTCAATGCTTTATATAAAGGGCGCATGACAATCTTTGCAGTTTTTATTCTCGAATTTCAGCGCTTTTCCCTAATTATCCCTGCATAGCCAGTTTGCGCTTTTTCACCGCTGCTGCATGCATTTGGAGTTGACATTTCCCATGGAACTATCGTTCAAGACGCTCAAATCCCTTTCCTGGTCTGTGATACATGATAGCACTGACCCCCTCTGTAGCTGTAATAATGTGAAGTTTGGATTTTTTTTTCCCCTAATGGCATCACTTTTTACATTTCGCTGGCTACATTGGAACTGCATTTGCCATTTCCTTAGCCCACTCCACCCTGAATTCTATCAAAGGTCCGGCTTGGAGCTCTTAGCAATCCTTTTGTGAAGTTCTCACCACCCACCCTACATAATTTGGTATCTGCAAACTTGAGCTACCAGTACTCCACCTTACTTCCAGGTCATTTTATGAATAAGTTAAAGAGCACTGGATCCCAAAGCGTATCCTTCCAGGGGACACCACTCCCTACATCTCCCGCATTGTGAGAACTTCCCATTTTATTAATTCCACTCTTTGTTTCCCTTATTGTCCCTCCAACCAGTTTTTTTAATCCATAGGAGGACTTCCCTCTTATTCCCTTCATTGCTGGAGTTTTCTCAACAGTCTCTGGGTGAGGAACTTTGTCAAAAAAGCTCTTTTGGAAATCTAGCATACAATGTCCACTGGTTTTCCCTTATCCACATGTCTGTTTACACCTCCCTCAAAAGAACTCTATAAGTTTGTAAGACAGGATTCTGTTCTACAAAAGCCATGCGGCTGACTCTTATACTATCAGCAGGTCTTGCTTTTCACATTACGTTTTAATAATTTTTATCTTTAATGATAGATTCTACTAATTTACCAGGAACCAGATGTCAAACTGACTGGCCTGTACTCCTTTCCGGTCCCCCCCTAGACCCTTTCTTAAAGATTGGGTGAGACATTGGCCATCTCTCCAGTCTCTTGGTAGGATGGAGCCTGATTTTCAGGGATAAGTTGTATTATTACTGTAGGAACATCCAGCAATTTCACGTTTGAGCTCTTTAAGAACTCTTGGATGAATGCAGTCCTGGGCCAAGGGATTTGGTAGCATTTTAGTTTATCAATGGCCGCTAGAACTTTCTTGGCTTGTCACCACTAACCCGGCTAGTTTCTCACTAGTTCGGATTCACCTCCTCTAAGAAGCTTGGTTCTAGAGTGCAGGAATTCCTTCACTCCTCCTTGGTGAAGACAGATGCAAAGGAATTCATTCAGCTTCTCGCACCCTCCCCTGTCACCTTTTAGCACCACCTGCTTTTTGTTCCTTCTTCATCGTCTAACTTGGACCTCACCGCTTCCCTAGCTGGTTTCCTTGCTTTTTGATGTACTTGAAGAACTGGTTTATTTTGCTAGTCTTGATGTTCATGAGCATATGCTCTCATAATCCTTTTTTTGCCTCCCTTTAAGAAAGCTAATTGCTTCTCTTTTGCTACACCATTTGTGTTCGTCTCTGGGTATTCTTTCATCAGTTGGTCTTAATTTTGACTCCATTTTCTAAAAAGACATCTTTTTTTTTCCCTAATAATTACACTCAACCTCCCTTGCCATTGTAACCATGGTGGCTTTCTTTTGGACCAAGGCTCTTTCCTAACCTGCGGAACACATTCCAGCTGAGCTTTTAAGACTGTGTTTTTAAAATAACCTCCAAGCACCTTAGCAGACATTTTTTTGACTCTCTTTGATTTTCCCTTTCAGGCCTTCCTGGGCGCACTATCCCCACCTCTAATCTTGAGAAATTTCCTTTACTGAAGGCAAATGTAACTACATTAGTAGTTGTCACTTGTTCGCATGCAGGATACTCAATCTGACAGCATTGTGGGTCGCTGTTCCCTACTCGAGAAACTCAACAACACTGACTTCCCACTCAGGAGTCCTTGGGTCCCACATAGAATTAGGATCCTAGGATCACATCTCCCCTGGTTGGTTCTACAACCATCTGCTCTTGCCATACAGTCATTTAGCATATCCAGGAATGTTCCTCTCCTTACTTCAAGGACCTGAACATGCATTTTCCAGTTTATGTTAAGGGATAGTTAAAAATCTACTTCATTACCACTTACATTTTTGCTTTTGTTGGCCTGTCTAATTTCCTCTTTTTCCATCCTCAGAATCCCTCTTGTGCACTTTGGTCAGAGGATCTATAATATATTCCTAATGTTAAACTCTTTGTTTCACCCCTGGCATTATATCCACGAGTGCTTCTGTAGAGGAAGCTGCCTCTGCATTGTCTATTTTATGTGATTGCACTCATGCTCTCTCTTGATGTAAGAGAGGGCCACCCCACCCCTAACACTCCTGTCCTATCCTATCCTTCCTGTAGGAGGCCTGTAACCTGGGGATAACAGCATCCCACTGGTTCTCCTCTCATCTCCACCATGTCTCTGTGATTAGCCCACTATATCAATGTCCTCCCTTCAAAACCTCTGTACCCAGCTCCCCTCCCATTTTAGGCCTAATGCTTCTACTACCTATTAGCATAGAGACACTTGTATACTCTGTCTCTGTCCTTAACCTGGGATTTATGTGTTTTGCCCTCTAGCCTTTTGTAGACACTATCACTTTCTATCACTACTGCTATGTCTCCTGCAGCTTTGTATGTGGTTGATTTAGAAAAACCTCTCTCTGTGTCTGCATCCCCATGGACTCTGTATTCCGAACCGAAGTCACCTCAGCTCCTGTCGGCTTTCCCCCAAAGTTTTAGTATCCTGCACCCATGTGTTTTTTTTCCAGAAAATAATTGATTAAAATGTGCTAACACCATTCTTTGCTGACATGGTGTGCATTAGGGATGGGCAAACATCTGCTGGTTGGACTCACATTCCATTTGACCAGGTTAGCGTGGGTAACCTGATTTATCAGGTCTCAGAAGTTAAGCAGGATCAGCTTTGGCTAACATTTGGGTGGGAGACCTCCAAGGAATACCAGGGTGGTGATGAGGGAACAGGCAATTGCAAACTACCGCTGAAAATCTCTTGCTTTGAAAACCCTATTGAATCACCATGGGTCAGCTGTGACTTGACAGTATTTTCCACCACCATTCATAGGAACAGGCTACTTGCAGCCATCGGAACTAGGAATGCCACACATTTTGGCTCTCCTGAACCCAGGGAAACCTATCACCCTCTCTTAATAGCTCCTGATGACAGCCAGCGTGGTGTAGTGGTTAAGAGCAATAGACTCTAATCTGGTGAACTGGGTTTTTTCCCCACTCCTCTGCATGAAACCTGCTGGATGACCTTGGGCTAGTCACAGTTCTCTCCAAACTGTCTCAGCCCCACCTACCTCACAAGGTGTCTATTGTGGATTGGGGAAGGAAAGGCAATTGTAAGCCCCTTTGAGTCTCCTTAAAGGCTGAGAAAAGTGGGGTATAAAAACCAACTCTTCTTGTTATTCAACTTGGACAGCTGCTGAACAGAAGCTACCTCCGAAATGTCTTGCTGAATTATCATTTTGCAGAGACTTAGTGAGAAGTTTGGAGATGGTGATTGAGGTAAACTAGCATCATTATCCCCAGATTGCATACTTTATGGGGCTGTTGAAAGAATTACAAGATAATGTGATTGAAATGTTTTGTGTGTGGAAACAGTATGCAAATGCTATTAAACTACCTCCACCCATATCTCTTGACAGTCTCTCTCTCTCTCTCTCTCTCTCTCCCCTAGTTAGTCTTCTATAGACTTCTGTGCCACTCTCCCCTGTCATGACAGGCTCAGAGTGGCTAACATATATCAATAAAATATACATATACCAATAAAATACATATTTAATAATAACGTAACAATAAAATAGCGTAACAGTAAAACTTGGCTCCTTAAATACAATGCCCCACAAGGGAGACCAATTAAAATTTCAGTGTTCTTCGATGCCCCAAGGAAAGGTGGGAGGTTAGAAGAAATGGAGGCCAGTCAAGTTGGAACAACTGTTGCTGTTCTCAATTTTAGACTGGCAGAACAGCTCTGTTTTGCAAGCCCTGCAGAACTGTTGCAGATCCTGCCACATACATACACATACATACATACACATATATACACACAGAGAGAAAGAGAAAGACTTACATATATCTGTAAAGACAACTTTAGAAAACAGCTGCCAAAAGGAATTGCACTTGGAACGTGTCATGTAATCAATTTGTTGTAATTTCATTGTTTTAAATAGAAAACAAACCAATTGGCCTCCCTTTTTCCAAGAGTGAGCCTGCTGGGGTTGGGGAGGAAAAAAGTGTCAGCTGTGCCAAATTTGCCTCTGTGTTGATTTCCTGAAGGTGCTTTTGGAGCCCACCATCCCACCAGACATTGGGAGCAATTAATAAATACTGATGTATCACACAGATGTTTTCCTCTGGGCCCCAGGCTACAACTCCAGATGGCCACCATGTGCTTCAAAATCCCATGCTGTCTGTTTGCAAAGTCCAGGGGGGAGGCAATTTTTAATTAGGTTTGATGCCTAATTTGGGCAGGTGCAATTAGATGAGATGATGATAAATATGGCTGGGTGGTGACATTTCTCTCTGACTGTGTTGTATTAGCAATTTTTAACTAAAACGTTCCTGGAAAGCTGTGCTGCATTTAGTTGAGCTCTGCAAAAGGATCAGTGACCCTCCCCCTCCCCACTCGCACATATCAAACACTGATGGGTGTACATGTCATGCTTCTCAGTATGCAAAAAACCACAGATGCCATTTCTCCATAGGAGCCTGATTAGATTAAGAGACAGCTTAGTCAGAAATTTGGCAGACGTGTTGCAGGATTTTGCTTGCTGAGCTCTGCAGCTGTAAGGTTGATAAGAAATTCCAGCCTATACCATCTATCCAGGATTTTATTTGACGTATAACAGATAATGATAGAGACAGATTGTATTTTAAGGAAGGGGGCAGAGTTAAGGCTGACGTTCCAAATGCATCTGTGTTTCCTCACCTCGTATCTCTCAGCCATCACAGAGAACTGACAACCCATTTTTTAAAATTTTGTTTTCCCACAGATTCATAAAACGATAGACACAAAGAAGTGGTGTTAGTGGCTGAGGAGGTCCATTAGGGGACATAGTCAGATCTTCTTAGTATACAGTGAAAAAGAATTGAATACTTTGGTGTAAAATCTGGGCATTTTTTAAAAGAATGTACCATATATACTCGCATATAAGTTGAATTTTTCAGCACATTTTTTGTGCTGAAAAAGCCCCCTCGACTTATATGTGAGTGAGGTGTATTTTAAAAAAATATTTTAGAGTTTTTACTTTGTCGGCCACTAGGGAGCGCAGTTTTTAGGATAGCGGCCCCAAAATTTCAGGGTATCATCAGGTGACAATGGGGGATCTCAGATCTCAGAAGCTAAGCAGGAAGAACACCAAGAAAGATTGTACAGAAAGACACTAGCAAACCACCTCCACATCTCACTTATGGATGCTAGCCTCCAAATGGGACCTGGGGATCCCGCAGAATTACAGCTCATTTCCAGACACCCAAGATAATTTTCCCTCAAGAAAATGGATGCTTTAACGGGTGGATTCTATGGCATTTTACCCCACTGAGGTTCCTGTCCTCTCGAGGCTCCATCCCCAAATCTCCAGGAGTTTCTCAATCTGGATCTGACAACCCTACCTCCCACCCTCAGGGGGCACCTGGCAACCTTATTCCCTTTTGCCTTGAAAGCTGGCTTCTGGGGTCACCCAGCGTCAGCTGTAATTGGATGGCTGTTATGTACAGATTATACTTTTTAGATGTAGAAGATGTGTGCACATTCAAAGGATGTTCTGTATGCGCTGGGAGTCCTTGTTGCCCGCTATCTGGGAGGCGCTTCAGATGTTTGGTGCATTTCAGGGGATCATCATCCAATTGGGTGAGAATGATCTCCCAGCTTTGAAAGGCGTGGAACTGTCTTTGCAGATGGCGGCCGGCCTCTGCGAGGTCCTGGTGCTGATACTGGACGTTAAATTGTTTTGGTCCTGCCTCCTCCCAAGGCTCCTGTAGAAGGGTGCCAGGGAGCCCAGGAAAGTGGACTTGGCACGCTGCAAAGTGTGTAAGGCAGCATTGCAGGTGGTCTGGGAGCTCAGTGGTAGCGTTATCCCACACCCTGATATAACCACACAGGAGCATGCGCTCTTTCATTCAGACAGTGTGCACCTGTCCAACTGGAGCATGGACTGTGTGCCATATGGCAGGCGCTCTTGGATTGGCTGTGAGGCTTGCGAAGCTGTGGCGGAAGCTGAAGGGTCAGCTCTGTGGCTGTTTGGGCAGAGGAGCGCATCCTTATGGGGAGGTCGAGCTTGTGCGCTGGACCTCCCTGTGGTTGGGGGCCTCCATAAGAGGCTTGGGGAGGGTTGGGCTCATGGCGCATGCCATGGAGGCCTCTGGAATTGAGCCCAACACCCCAGCAAGAATGGGGCCACAACGGGTGGGCGCCCAAGTGGCCTAGTGCCTTCTCTGTCCTCCCCAATATGGATTGGGGTTGATGCCAGGGTTCAGCCAGGGGTGCTGACCGGCTGCTTAGATCTGCTCCTCTTGCTTGCCCAGCTTCTACCTCAATAAAAAGGGCTGCAGCCCATTTTAATTCCAAGATGTGTCCTGTGGTTATTAACCAGATGAAACCTCTGCACATCTGGGTGCAAATGATATTTGAAAATAGATGTTTAACATATCACAATATACTAGACTTTTCTTGAGAGGAATGCAAAATGAAATCAAGAGCAAGAAAATACTTTTCATTGTTTTTTCTATGCACAATTATTAGAAAGATCAAAACAGATTAAAGATTTCATGGTTTTGAATATTCTAAGACTGGACTTGAAGTAAAACCATGTATGAATAATGATCATGTTATTGCCAAAATGTATAAGCTTCTGTTGAAATTTGAAACAGAGAAGAATGAATGAAAGATTATATGATAAAATGGGTCAATAACTTTGAGTATTATATTTGAAAGGATCAATTGGAGAATTGTGGTTAAAGGGTCTTAAACTTACAAGGGCAGCCCAATCCACAGAGCTGAGGTGCAGATATCTCAGATCCTTTCATCATCAACAAACAAGATCAATGCTTATATAGAATTAAGACTTATTAAGACAGTGATCCACAAAACATATTGACAAAAACACTTAACGGGGTGGTTTTGTTTGGTGAGAAGCTATATTAAAGACTGATGTACACAATACAAAAAAAATACACAATACAGTTATAAATCTATATATACTATCCGATGTGTGCTACAGCTTCCCTTTTCCACACACAACAATCCTTGGAATATAGTCCATGTGCACACAACGCTCAGAATGCATGGCCAATTATGCATGGAATACTAACCTTGAAGCTCTTAGCTGCACAGTGGGGCTGTAGTGTAGTTACCTTGCATTTCTCTGTTTGCATGTGAGGAGACATTCTCTGTCTGCCCCACATCTGTTTGTTCAAGTTTCAACGGCCCTCTTCTTTTCCTGGTTCTCTTAATTCAACTCATCAACTCCTTCTTCAAGGGACAAGATCTCATCACACCTGTAGTTGCAAGAAAAAGGGCTTTGTTAAAGCCCCTTAAATTGCAATCATATCAATATACCTGTGATTGTAGTTTTATTGACTGACTGACTGACTGACTGACTGACTGACTGACTGACTGACTGACTGACTGACTGACTGACTGACTGACTGACTAATTAGAGGCCCATGCGGCGTTACTCGCGAAGCAATTGTCGCTTCTCATCACAATCAGCAACCCAACCCACAGATATCCCATGCAGGTCAATGATCTGCGAAAGCACCAACCTTTAAGGGGTGGTCAAATGGAATCCTTCTTTCCCTTTTCAATTCACATTGTTATATGGTTGTGTCTTTTTTTTTAGTATAAGATAACCCTTTCCATTCCACCATGGAACTGCTGTCAGAGTGGGAATCCCGCTGTATCCATAGAGGCTGAAAGTTGACACGCACAGTCCTGAAGCTTAGGTAAAGAGCAGAACTGGGAGCCGGAGAGAGGCATTTATCCCAGTCAGGCAGCAGAGGCAGAGGTGGTTGAGAGGTGCTCAAGATTGAGGAAGCCAGCTCCTGGAGTTCTTAAAGGGCCATGTCCAAAAGAATGCCGGAGCCATGTAGGTGTTGGTTAAAAGCCCCCAGCCAGCAGATTTTCTTAGAAGAAAAAGGCAGAAGCTCCAGCTCACTTTTTAGTAAAAGCGAGCTGTGGCAGATATGAACGGTGAGGGAAGTGGAGTAGAAGTGATGGTTGCTTGGCGGATGTGAGGGGAGGGCAGAGTGATGAGGTGTCAATGAGGATGGGAGCTGGATGTGTATGTAAAGAGGTATGTGTGTTGTGTAGGTAGCTTAGTGAAGTGAGGCGCAGAGAGTAGAAAGTTGGACCTGCGTAGGTGAGGAGGGGCCCACTGATGATGTCTCACATGGCAAAGTGTGTATGTGTTTCACTTTCACTCATATTACCTAACAGTATTACCTAATAACTGTTTTAACTGCTCATCTCTGGCCATCTGCGCTAACATTCTAAGGGCATCCCAACCCCTCACGCCACGGACATGCTGCACGAACATTCTAAGGGTGACAGTTAAACAGAGCCAGCTTCATGGCCAGGACGTTTTACCTGGCTCAGGTATGGACTTCAGTGATTTGAAGGTCTGATTACCTGCCCACAACAGGGAGGAATGTCATGTGAAAATTTGGGAGCGATCCGTCCAGCCGTTTTGGCATTAGGGCATGACTAACAAAGTCACTGTTAGCTTTTTTTACATCTATCTATCTATCTATCTATCTATCTATCTATCTATCTATCTATCTATCTATCTATCTATCTATCTATCTATCTATCTATCTATCTATCTATCTATCTATCTATCTATCTATCTATTTATTTATTTGTCTTATAGACCGCCCTCCCTCGGAGGGCTCAGGGCAATGAACAACTATATATAAACAACAACCATCAGATAAAAACAACATAGAATAAAATAAAACAGGAACCATATAAAAGCAGATGGCATCATCCCACCCTTGTGCCCATGGGAGGCCAGATGTAACAGTATTGATGATCCTAACCAAACTGGCCAAATGCCTGGCAGAACAGGTCCATCTTACAGGCCCTGCGGAAACTATGCAGGTCCCGCAGGGCCCTGATCTCCCTTGGAAGCCAGTTACACCTGGTGGGGCCAGATCTGTGAAAGCCCTGGCCCTTGTAGAGGCCAGCCTTTAGTGCCAGGGATCATCAACAGGTCCTCCTCTGAAGAACGAAGGGGCCTGACCGGGTGATATGGGGAGAGATGGTCCCTCAGGTATAGTGATAATGTAGCCTATCCCATAAATGATCCCCCCAAATGAAAGAGACAAAGCAATTCTCTGGACTACATGCTGCTGAAGAAGAGGACCATGTGTTCAATTCCCCTCTCTTCCCCTCCTCCCTTTCCTTCTTTCTCCCTCTTTCTCTTTCCCTGCAGCTGCTGCCGAAGGAAAAGAAAGAGATTTGTTTTAAAATAGAGGATTATTTTGAAATAAAGTTTTAAATAGCCCTCCTGATCATTGGGGAGATTGGAAGAAGAGCAAGGGAGCCAAAAAGAGACCCTGCTCGTACTATTCCTTGCAAAAGCCAGCTCTCTGTTATTACTATATTGAGGTATCAATATCTCGATATGAGCATTTAGAGAAGCAGAAAGGAGCTAGAAACATGGAAGGGGGAACAGGGGGAAGGCATAGATGGCAATGCGAGGGACTGGGAAAGATGGAGCTAGGTAGGCTGGCTGTGAGCAAAGGAAAGATGTTCAGGGCAAAGCTGTGCTCACTGGCAAATCTGCCTGCTCTGGCCACAAAGCAAATTAAAAGCTGTGCTAAAAGAATAGAAAGTGAAAGCAGAGCTTGAAGAAATACATCCGTACAAGAAATCTTGCCATGACAGACATTTGCCCCCTTTGCGGGCCAGACATCTTGTGTATAATCGGCCAATGTAAATCAAAGCCCTCAAGGCAGCCAGAAGGACTGAGCACTGTATGAATCAGCCCGAACTTTCCACTTAAGTGACAGCTCTGTCAAGAACTCCTCTCCTGAGTCTCTCTCTCCACACCACACTACCTTTTCTACTGTCCATAAACTGAATCAGATCATATAGCACCAGAATAATGAGCAGACCTGATCAGTTCTACTGTAACTGAATGTCAACAGTTTTTGCAGTCAGATTAGTTTTATTAAAGAGTGGATGTCATTTTAGTTGGATTGGATAATAACTAACAATGCAATCCTGACTCCAGTCTAAATCCACTGACTAACTCTCCTCAGGATGGCATGGTCAGTTATTATCTGGCCATGCACCTCTAGAGGAACGATACAAACAAGAAAATGTTTAAGGTCAGAATGCAAAAATTTTAAATGGCTGATATTTAAATCCTTTGGTAGCTGAGGCTTAGAGATTGGCACACTTAGGTTTGATCTGACAGTTGAACCCAGTTCACCTTTAATCAATGGACTACAAATGCTTTAAACCGAGCTTTGACGAACATCAGTCTGGAAATATTAAGCTGAAATTCTCAGATGTTAAACATATGAAATACATTATAAGTTCTTAAGTTCTTACAGGCAATGATTTTATAACAAAGCCTCGGTTTACTTTAGAGTATGGGCTTTACTTTAGGCTGATTGCTCTCACCGGGGACTTCATTAGGAATACAAGACATTTCTTTCAGGAATTATTTCCTATGACAAATTATCTAAACTATTAAGGAAGGGGGACAGTGTTCTCTGCTTATAACAGGTCATGCACCCTCACTCATTAGACTTTCCTTTTTCTTCTATGAAACAAAGCTGAAAGTGACTCTAACCCTCAGGTGGCCCATAATAACTGAAGTGGTAATCACAGACTACATTTAAGTGAAGAAAACTTCAATGTGGTACAACACAAAAATCATGTAGGATGAGAAATCCATTTCAAATTTGCTCCCCTTTGTGGTGGTTCTCCTCAAAAAGATTAATGACCAAAGATGACCAAATTCAATTTATTGAAATGTGCATTTTAACACAGAAAAGTAAGAGAAGCTAAATTAAAAATCAGTAATATTGGCACGTGTGGAATGTAAAAAAAAGGTGTCCACCTTATAAGAACAAAAGTGGAATGTGTGATATTTATAAAGGCACTTGTTCATCTAGGACAGGAGTCTGCAACCTGTGGCCATTTGGCCATGCTGGCAGGGGCTGATGGGAATTGTAGTCCATGAACATCTGGAGAGCCACAGGTTGCAGTCCCCTGATCGAGGAACATTCATTATTGAAGGAGAATAACACTGAATGTTTTTAAATGGATCTTGTTTTTATTTAATTCTACAATTGTGTCAGCATACTTAAAATTGTTCAAATAAAAAAGAAGTATTTTAATACTCCAGGTAATATTTTAAAACAATAATGAATAAGTAGTTTCCAATTTTTTGGCATTACTAAAGTTATTAACATATAAATTTTGGTGGGGAACAAGATTCTATTTGGTCACAGTTTGTTAACATAATCCTAACCAGGAAAGGGGGAGGGAATAGGTTCCCTTGAGGCATTTTCACTCAAGAAAAATGGGGCAGGAGGGAAGGCTGTGCCATTCTCACACACAGAAACAAGCCCTATTAGCACTTGGAAATCATAGTTCCCAGATGTTATGAATACTGTTAGCCAGATCATACATATAATTTTGTTGAGTCCTTTTATGACAGCTGCATATATCCAACTGTGCATGTAAGATAACAACCAGATTGGGCCTTTTGATAAATTAAATGCATGCAAAATGAACAGTTTTTGGCATTTGGCAGGTTTCAGTGTGCAACAATATGTGGTACCCTCTATTCAAGACCCTTAGGTACTTTCTGTGTATATTTCCATGTAGGACACTTTTCCCCAAAGCCATGCAGCTTGGACCCTGAATACCTTGTGCTGGTAGCTCTAAGGAGGATAGCCAAAGCCTTCTCTTCCCTTGGTCTCATCAGTAAAGAGCAGGTAACTCCTTATATTTACTTCATACCATAGAAAGGAGCTCTTGAAAAGAACTTGCAGCAGACATGATGAAGTTTGAAAAAATCCTCAGTATTTTCTTTTTAAATATAACTGTTGGTAGCGCTTCCAACCTTCCAGGCCTTATGTATTCTCGGGATTCTATATTGAAGAAAACAAAATTTACTATAAACAGTGGAAATATGGTTCTTGCGATGCTCAGTTTCCTCTGATGTTCCATGAATGTGGGAGAGCTCCAAAGTCTTCAGTTTGTAAATTTGAAGGCACAAATTGGATTCTCCTGGTCATGTGAAGTGGAGGTGGTGGCTGAGGCCAAGTGAGTTCTGATTTGTGCCATTAAGAACCTGAGGCCTGTGATCCTGGCATCCAGTATGATATCACTGACTTAATCGTGGTTTGCTCAAGGCAAGGAAGACCCAGTACATTTATGCATGCACTGCTTACCCTATGGTTTTGCTGCACAGTGGGTTTTTCCTGTTTTGTTTGAGTTTTTTGCAGGGATTCTCCTCCTGTGAACTGTCCCTAGCCAAGCCAATCTGCCATTTCCTCTCCTGCTGCTTTTTTGCTATTTCCGTGCAACCTTCATTTGGGGGGGGGGGGAGGGGAGTTGCTTGCTGCCTTTATTTTTTCTGCTGTCTTTAGACTACCATTAGTCAATTTCATGTCGATTTCTTCAGCATTAACATTTTTAAAAAGAAAAGAAAGTCTTTTCTAATAATTCTGAAATGGTGGCCCTGAGAAAGGCATGGGGGAGTAAGAAAACGTGAAAAAAAAAGCTTGATGTACAGTAATTTTTTCTTTCTCTGCAAAAGGAGAGAAAAAGTCTCACTTTAACAGTTCTCAGAAACTATGGGGATTCTGTGAACTAAGAGAACTGAGAATCAAACCCGAAGGGAATATATACTCAAAGCCATAAGTGCATAAATGGCCCCAGACTTCAGAAAGTATTGAATTCAACCGAGATTAGGTCCTTCTACTTCACCGTCAGTATATGTCAAAATCCAGTTCATATGGAATTTATCAGTATATCATCTGGAGGTTTTGCCAAAGAATTCAAATATTAATTTTCATGAGTTTGGCCTCTTGAATTCCTTAAAGAAGCATTATCTTTGTGGTGTTTGGGATAGACATTTTGGCAGAGATTCACTGAAGACATTTTTTGTGTTGTCCCCGGCCAGATCACTTTCGAGTATACTAGGGGATGGAGATGTTTTATCTATTAATCACTAGATTCCTAGTATCACTCTATATAAAACTGTTGCCCAAATTGCAGAATAGCTAAAATTGTACCTTAAAATCAGCTATGGGAAAGAACAACCCACATCAACACTGTGTGTAATGCATATCTCTGAACAAATTCTTCTGAGGATACACCCCATGTGTTGACTCCATTGTCCCCATGGGAAGGCTTTTGTGTAACCCAAAGGAAGCAGCTCTCTTTTCCTTTTGATGTCAGCAAGGGGAAACACCATAGGACACTCTTGAACATGCTAAAGGTTAGTTGTGTAAGCTTGCTTATAAGGGCAAAAAAAAAAGATTAGATGTCAAAACAAGATCTGTCCCAAATATTGACATCAGCTCTGACCTTGGAACCTGGGAGTGTCTGGGAAAGACAAAATGAAAAAAAAATGCAAAAACAAACAGAACCCCTCCCTTTCCAAATCACGAGGAAACAAAGATGAGTCAGCAGTAAAAACGTATCGTTTCTCTTGAGGGATGGCATATTCAACAATATTTTAATTTCTGGTCTTGTCCAAAAAATACAGACTGTTCTGAAATCCACTGATGTGTCATATTCCTCCCTGCTTCTCAAGCAGGGAACTGAAATAAATTTATAGTTATCTGCTGAGTTGAATGCAGCAGATGTTTGCACGGTCGGGCCGAGGTACGCATATACTGAAAGACAATCAGGGTACATCTACACCTCACTTATGTCAGTTTCGCTTCATATCCTCCCAGGATTTCACAGATATACAAAAGCACACTTTTGTATATGGGTACTCACTTATATGTGTGTGAGTTCCATGCAGTGACCTTCAGTGTAATAAGGTTTGCTAAAAAGAATTTCAACTGCTATACATTTCATTAATTTATAGCTGTGCTTGATCATCAGTTTGGCTCATGTCCTACTAGCTGGTTGCAACCAGGGAGTAAGTCATTTGCCAGGGTGCTTGTGTAACCCCTATGCCCAGAATGGGTTGGCCCAGAATGGGTTGACCCAGTAAGGGGGTGGAGACTCGGTGCAGCAGAGAGGCTGCAAGAGCTCTTTTGCAGAAGAAGCAAGGCTACCAGACTCGGACCTTGATTTCTATAAGCCCTTAACACCTTGTTAAGGTAATTTCAATATTGTTGGGAGCTACTGGGAAGGTAGTTGTTGTTTTGCTGTGTTGTAAATGTTGGAGTTTATTGTTTCAGGGTTTTCTTTGTGGTTGTAATGGGTGAGAGTTCTCCTGGAAACCTTCATCATGTTGCAACCTGTTCATCAAGCCCTTAGAGTCTTCAGGAGTCAATAACTTGCAAGAAATTGGACTAGGCAATATCAGTAGACTATAAATGAGAAGGACTTGAAATGCAACCTGAACGGGACATTGAATTGTAACGTTAAATGTTGATGTTTAATGTTAATTGTAAGAAGTAAACCATACATTTGTTTAAAGAGGTGTTGTTGCAACTCATTCCAAGTACTGCTACAGAACTCTAGGCTGAGGATTTACAAATGAAGCCCAACTAGCGTGGGGCTTGGAAGTGAGATTGCAAAATATAAATTGCTAGTAGTGTACATCAATTTGGGGTTTGATCCCCATAAAACTGTTTTGTTATGAAAGTTCAAGAGATGTTGCTGTGTTAATTTGAAACGCACATTTTGGCAGTTATATGAAGGAAGGGGTTGCAATCCCCCATCCCTTCTGCAAGCTGTGCTGCTGAATTTGCAACATTTTAGCAGAGGTTTGCCGAGCTTCCAGGGTGTAGCTAAGTTTGGAACAATTGGAAATCCTTGCAAAGGGAAAGACAATGTTCTGCATTCAGATGCACCAAATGTGGTTCCTCCAAGTCTAGGAATCTTTTGGGATGTTATTGTGCAAATGATTTCCGAGATTTACATTACAATTACTGTCGGGACGATAGGTACTGAGTAAAGGAGAATGTCTTAACCCCTATGCCCAGAATGGGTTTGTGGAATGGAGTTGACCCAGTGGGGGGTGGAGACTCGGTGCAACAGAGGAAACTGCAGGGGCTCTTTTGCAGAAGAAGCAAGGCTACCAGACTCGGACCCCTTGATTTCTATAAGCCATTAACACCTTGTTAAAAGGTAATTTCAATATTGTTAGGAGCTACTGGGGAAGGTAATTGTTGTTTTACTTCATGTTTATGAAATGTTGGAGTTTATTGTTTCAGGGTTTCTTTTAGCTGGATTTAATGGCCGGGTGAGAGTTCTGCACGGAAACCTTCATCATGTTGCAACCTAGGCTCATCAAGCCCTTAGGAGTCTTCAGGAGCCAGCCAACTTGCAAGAAGAAATTGGACTTGGCAATATCAGTAGACTGTAAATAGAAGGACTTGAAATGCAACCTGAACAGGACCTTGAATTGTAACGTTAAATGTTGATGTTTAATGTTAATTGTAAAGAGAAGTAAACCATATTGTTGTTTAAAAATTGTTGTTGCAACTCATTTAAAGTGCACCCCTGAAGGAACTCTACAAGCTGAGGTTACAGCAGTTGATGTCAAAGCATTTGTACATGGAATATTCATACTATAGCGAATGGAGCCAAGCAAAAATTCACTATGTATTTAGGTTCCAGCTCAGAAATATTTGGTCTGGAATATGGCTGTGGAACCTATATTAAACCTTCAGAAATGGCATAGTTAGAATGCTGGTGCACATGCTCAGAAACTACAAGGATCTATGGAACTTGAGGAAATTCAGCAGACATATGTTGCTATGGGATCCAACTCTCAAAGCTGCTATTATCTCTCGTTGAACCAATCTCTGAAGGCTGAAGATTGATTGCAGTTCCAGGAAAACTCCAGGGCCCTACCCAGAAGTTAGCAACTCCACTGCTGAGTCGTTGAAGCTCAAATGAAGATTCCACAGTGAGGAACAGTAAGGAAATGGGGTGGGGGGGCACAGAGAGCTTGAATATTGGACTGAAAATTAGAGCTACCAAATATCTTGTCAAGAAAGCTGCCAGCCTCCATGTCAACCTGGAGATCTCATAAGAACATAAGAACATAAGAACAAGCCAGCTGGATCAGACCAAAGTCCATCTAGTCCAGCTCTCTGCTACTCGCAGTGGCCCACCAGGTGCCTTTGGGAGCTCACATGTAGGATGTGAACGCAGATGGCCTTCCTGCGGCTGTTGCTCCCGATCCACCCTGGTCTGTTAAGGCATTTGCAATCCTCCAGATCAAGGGAGGGATCAAGATTGAGAGTAGCCATAAATGGAAACTTCTCCTCCATGTGATCCTGGCCAAAGCCCTTACTTAAAGCCTATCCAGGTTGGTGAGAAGCCATCTGCCACCTCCTGTGGCAGCATATTCCAAACCTCGCAATCACTACGTTAGCGTGAAGGCTGTTGTTTCCTTTTATTAGTCTAATTACTTCCCCCCAGCATTTTCAATGAATGCCCCTGAAGTTTCTAGTATTGTGAGAAAGAGAGAAAAATTTCTCTCTGTCAGCATTTTCTACCCCATGCGAATTTTAGTAGACTTCAATCATATTATCCCCTCAGCGCCTCCTCTCTCTCAAAGCTAAAAAAGAGTCCCCTCCCAAAGCGTGCAGCCTCTCCTCATAGGGAAGGTGCTCCAGTCCCTCAATCATCCTTGTTGCCCTTCTCTGCACTTTTTCTATCTCCTCTGCACTTTTTCTATCTCCTGGTATTATAACTGATCTCCATACTACAGAGATCAGTTCCCCTGGAGAAAATGGCTGCTTTGGAGAAAGGGTTGGCAGGCCCCCCTGGCCACTGGTTGGGAATAAGGGATAGGGTTGCCAGATCCAGCTTGGGAAGCTCCTTGAGATTTGGGGATGGAGCCTGGGGAGGACAGGAACCTCAGTGGGGGACAATTGCATAGAGTTAATTCTCTAAAACTGATCTCTGTAATCTGGAGAGGAGCTATAATTCTGGGGGATCCCAGGTCTCACTTGGATGCTGGCATCCCTGTTAGGAGGACAGACTCTATGGCATCACATCCCTGCTGATATCCCTCCCCTCCCCAAATTCCACCTTCCCCAGGCTCCATCCCTCAAATTTCCAGGTATTTCCAACCCAAATAAGGGTTTTAATGTTATATTTATGTGCACTGTTGTTTTATTGCCTATATGGCCTTGTACACCACTCAGAGCACTTCGGGGGTTGAGTCGTCTATTAAGTTCAATAAATAAAAATAATAACCCTGATTGTCAGGGTTAAACACATACAGCCATTGCAGTTACGTTTGCATTGGCTTTAAGAAACAAGCATATTTCTCATGACTGCAGAGGAAAGATTGGAAAATATGGAAACAATCTCTGCTTGAGGTCCAGTAAGTCCAGTGTGGCAAGACTTGTACCATCTGCACACCTTTCTGACCTTTCTGTGTCCACACCTCTCTTGTTCTTTCCTTTGGCTTCTGCACATGAATTGCCCTTCAGTACCCTATCCATCCTTTCCTTTGTACTCCACCCCTAGTCCATGCCAAAACAAACCTCCCGATTCTGCAAAGCAAGAACATGATGGAAGTCTATTTATATACATTTCTAAAGTTCTTAAATTTGTATTCAGGATCTTAAACAAATCAGAGACGAATGTTTCTGAATGCCAAAGGAATTGACTTTCCTGGTTCATGCTTTCTATTTGCTATTAACTGTCCAGATGACAGGCCTGAGAAGAGGCAATTGCAGGTGTATACCACTCATAGTGCATTCAGAATACCACATGCTCACTTTAAAAAAAATATGTCACTCTTTGTGTGACTTGGGTTGGGCAGGTAATGCTGAGGGTCAGCAGAGGTTGAGTAGCATACTACATATACTGGCTTTAACTTACAATTGTTCAGCAAATTACGCTCTTCTACCAGATGTGGAAGAGCATAACACTATTTTGGATTGTGCTGCAAATCACCCCTGAAGCTGCATTTTGTCCTAAAGCATACAAGTTTTCCCCAACTTGACCCAGAAGCCCCTGCATCAGCTTTGTAACAATAAGACCTGTGGCAGTTCCTGATCATGGATCTTCTACATCACATCTAGCTTGACTCTCTATTATGACAAAATCAAAGCCATACTCTTTATCATAGACTCATTTGCATGTAAATCTCACTAGATTAGCATGCAGCTAGATTGGCATCTACATCTAAGAAGTGACTCCTGCAACCCCACCTGGACTTTTCCTTGTTGTTGACCTGTTCACATTTGGCAAAATGATTTCCTTTCTCATGTCAATTGGAAGGTTTTCCCATAAACGACTTAGGTTAGAGGCTAATGTTGAGTCCCACGTGTACCTTTCCATTTTAGTGGCTTGTCCTGACCTTTGCTGAAAGTGGTCCTAGTCTCCCATGCACACCCTGACGGTTCCCCTTTAGTAATTTATGGCACACACTGAACACCCATTTCCTCCTCCACTTAACTATCCAACATGTGTTCTTGTTATCTCAGCTGCTCAACCGATCTGCAGTACAGTACAGCCCTGTCCAGCCTGGTAGAAGTATTGACCTTTTTCCTCTGATGATGATTCACATAATATTAGTGATTCACCCTGATCTTTGAATTCTCACTTCATAAAAATGCTGCTTGGGCATATTGTAATGTGGACCTCTAATTTCCCATGTCCTTAGAGCAGGCTAGATATGTGGAAATCAGACAGGCCAACCCTGGGCACTGTAATATCAAGAGCCAACATTCACATCTTTCAAAAGATTGAAACTAGATAAAAGATCTTTTTTTTGAAAGAGAAAATTATCTTAAGAAAAAAGCATTTTTGTCATCTTTTAATGTTTGTTCTGTAGCTGCAGATCCCATGTGGATATTGCAGCTCTATCCAAGACTGCTGCTGTTTCTGTGCAATCCTTCCCTTCTTTGTAGTCTTGTAGTGGAATAATTCCAGCAACTAGAACTTCATGGGAAGACTCATGAGAGAATTTTAAAAGAGACAGTGCCATTTAATGGACAAAGTGCTAAGTTTATATGCAAAGCAGGAATTTCCCTCAGCACTGCAGCCGACTGGGTGACCTTCAACCAGTCAATATGCCTCACCGAAATCTGCCTCAAAACACAATTGTGAAGACAGAATGGAATGAGGGACTATGTATGCCATTCTGATCTTCTTGAAAGAAAGGACAGGTATAAAGTTGATGCTGATGTTCTAACAGTCAGATTTATGGGGCCTTCAAGCTGGACGGCTGTAAGAAATATGGATGTAAGAAAATGCTGGGTAGGTGCATACCAGAGTAGTTGCTGTTGAATCAAATTCCCCCCCAAGTGTTTCTGAACCAAAAATTGTTAGTCTGAGTCATGGCTTTGTTGCAGCACAACTCTATTTGCTGAACAATTGGAATATAAATAAATGCAATAGACAATCAAGGCAAAACAATCAAGTAAGGTGAATTGCCGACTAGAAGGCAGGATCTGGCTTCTCCCCCATTGGTGGCTTGGGGCAGACAGGAAACCCTACTCCTTAGCAGGGTTACCAAGCAAACACAACCCCCAGGTCTAGACAGTTTTTGACATTTGGGCCCGCTGTCAGGGTCTGGTGACAGCAGTGGTGTGCAGGCAAGGTCAGGTAGAACACATGTTGCTACCACAATTGCAGTTCCTGCTAAGGGCCAGTCTTAATCTCTGTCTGTGACGTAGGCTTGCATCTGGAGACCCAGAGCTGCTAGTATCTTTTTTAGCCCTGCTGATTAGTTTTGAGCCAGAGGCCTGCATGAGATCCTGCTCTATCAGCTCAGCTGGTGTCTCTCTGCAAGGCTCCACTAACCTTTTATTGGACGAGTTGTCAGCTGCAGCAGGGGCTTCCTCAGAGGAACTGTCAGTTGCAGCAGGTGGAGCCTTGCAGAGAGACACCAGCTGAGCTGATATATGTATATTTGCCCTTGGGAGCAGTGCATGGATTTGCCCTCCCCGGGGCATTTGGCCCAGGGGAAGGGTGAATCCACCGGCATGCAGCCGCAACAGCCCTCCTTGGCACTGCCACTGCCAACATAGCTCAGGAGGACGGGGGGCATGTCATGGGGAGGAACCAACATTAGTTGGCTTCCTCCCAGCCATTTGCTGTTTTATATCAGTGCTTGGGAATTCAGACTTACAGTACCAAAACAGGTTGTGAAACCCAATGGGGGCTTCTTAGTGGCAGAGACTTTTTCACTTTTCAGGGTCAGCTCTGCAGTGATTTGGGGAGAGAAGCACATCCTGGTGGGGAGGCCAAGCTTGCACGCCAGACCTCCACGCAGTTGGGGGCCTCCTTAAGAAGTTTGGGGTGGTGCAGGCTCATGCGCATGCCATGGAAGTCTCTGCAAATCGAGCCTGACACCCCAGCAGTTAGGGGGCCACAAAGGGCGGGTGCCCCGGTGGCCCAGTACCTCTCTGTCCTCCCCAATAGGAATTGGGGTTGTTGCCAGCGTCAACCAGGGGTGCTGACCGGCTGCTGAATGATGTGCTCCTCTTGCTTACCCAGCTTCTGCTGTGATAATAATAAAAAGGGGCTGTGGCCCATTTTAATTCCAAGACGTGTCCTGTGGTTATTCACCAAATGGAACCTCTGCACATCTGGGTGCAAAGTCCAGCTGCAAAGTGCATTGAAAGTGAATTGAAAGTGCATTATTCTGCATGCGCAAAAGTGCCCTTTGGTATCAATCTACAGATAATGGAAGACTGAGCTCCACTTACCTCAAATATTATTGGGCAGCCTGAACAATTGCACACTATGTTGTATACTATGTTTATACTATGCTGTATACTATGTGTTGTATACTATGTGGAATCTCCTTCTTGGGAGGTTTTTAAACAAGGCTGGATGAACATATATGTCATATGCTTTGATTGTGTGTTCCTGCATGGCAGGGGGTTGGACTTGATGGCCCTTGGGATCTCTTCCAACTCTTTGATTCTATGTTGAAAAATGAAAATAACCAAATTGACCTGGAAAGGGCTGAAATTAAGTAGTAACCCAGTCTTTTGTAAGCATTTGGGATGGCCAAGCTACAGTAAGTGTCTCAGCCCATAGTGCAGACATTGCTTGAAGGAGAAAGAAGACATCTGGATTCTAATCCCCCATTGGAATCTCCATTCATTATTCATCCCAATTTTGGACAGGCATCTATGAATGTGCAACTTCAAAAAATAAGATAACATGAAGCGGTCTTGTGAAATTATGTCCCAAAGCAGAATATTAACCAAGAAGATATTAAGAGCTGGAAATGAAGGATTTTGCGCTGTCTCTTAACCTCAGACTTCACTTCAGAGGTGGACTTTACTAGAGAATCAGAGAGATAGAGGTGTCAAGGCACTGAGCATTCCTTCTCGACTGCTCTGACACTATCCTTCAATGTGTGGACTGCTAGTCTTGGGGTTACTTCCTCCTTGCTTCTTCTCATACCTCCACTTGCACCCACGCACCTCTTTTCCATCCCAGCGTGAGCCATTAGGGCATAAAGTGGGGGCCATTAATCCCGGTATTTTCCCTCCATCCTAGTTAGTTTGGATAAGATAAAAACGTTTCTAAGTAATGTTTGACCCTGGCATGCACATAAATTGGATAGAAGCTTTGCGAGTTTACACTGCTATAGCCTTATGCGTTCTACCACTGAATGAGAGTCTAAGAGGCTGAATGGTCTATATTCTGAATATACCAACATTAAGCAAGCATATGGAAGGAACTCATGTCGCATGGCAAATCTATCTGGAAATAACCCATCTCTTTACAACTCCCGGTCCCTTAAAAAATTATCATTACCCATGTAGGACTTTGGGGTCCTCGCATCCTAATGGTGGTTCCTTTTGTTTCACACTATGAATCTTTTGTGAACGAACTATTCAAAGAGCAATAGAAAAATGTGGACTATGTCATACTTTTGGTGGGAATTTCCTCTGCATGAACTCAAATTATTAAAGAGGAAAAGACCTAAAAAATATAAAGGCAAAGTTATGGAGGATAAAAAAAATTCAATGAAGTAAGAAATCTCGGCCTAATTAGAGCCTTGAAGATGAAAGCAAATACCACTAAAGGGATGTGGGAGGAGAGTGGGTGCTGGTGCTGGAACTGTCGATGTGATCTTTGTGTTGGCTGCCCTTCAAATTCTCAGACTACTTCTCACCATCTCGTCTGTCCTCTACACATTCTTGAAAGAGACCTCATGAGCAGCACAGCTGCCTTCCTTCACAAGGACAAGGGGGGACTGGACAACTTCGGCATTTTGATGGCCCAGGTACATTTCTGTTTATTCAGATGGCCTCTCCATGGCAGGCATATTGGGGATGATGGATGCTTGTCCCATTCTTTTGATAATATCCATTTCCTGGGAGGGATCATCTGGTTTTCTGCTCCCAGGCCAGTTTCTGAACAGCTGGTTCACTTTTTAGGACTTTGTTATATTGTTTAAAATACATTTCTAAACCACTTCATGAGAGTCACACGGAGTCTTGCCCATACACGACAGAAATTAAATATCTTCATAGAGAGTCACACAGGTGCTTCCATACATTAAATGTCCTGCAGACAGTTTAAATGTCACTGCAAACCAGTTTTAAAAGGTTTTTTACTTTTGGCTTTTGGCCGAACACATCGCTATGGAGAACACCCAAGTGTTATACGTTTGAGGAGGCCTGGAATGTCTTCAACCCATCTTCTTCAGGAAAAAAGATTGCTAGTTGAAAGAAAAATGTTCTGAAGATGTTTTGGGGGAGAAAGCTATGTGAACTTATTTCCCAAAAATAAGATGCACCTGAATAACCAGGGGCAGCCATTGCTGCTGGCTCTGACACTATCCTTCAATGTGTGGACTGCTAGTCTTGGGGTTACTTCCTCCTTGCTTCTTCTCATACCTCCACTTGCACCCACGCACCTCTTTTCCATCTGGCAACCATAAGGGCAGGACGTGGTCCGGTATTTCCCTCCATCCTAGTTAGTTTGAATAGATAAAAACGTTCTAAGTAATTTTGACCCTGGCATGCACATAAATTGGATAAGCTTTGCAGTTTACACTATAGCCTTATGCGTTCTGCTAAATGACCGAGAGTCTAAGAGGCTGAATGGCCTATATTCTGAATATACCAACATTAAGCAAGCATATGGAAGGAACTCATGTCGCATGGCAAATCTATCTGGAAATAACCCATCTCTTTACAACTCCCGGTCCCTTAAAAAATTATCATTACCCATGTAGGACTTTGGGGTCCTCGCATCCTAATGGTGGTTCCTTTTGTTTCACACTATGAATCTTTTGTGAACGAACTATTCAAAGAGCAATAGAAAAATGTGGACTATGTCATACTTTTGGTGTGAGGCCCTTCTCTGCATGAACTCAAGTATTAAAGAGGAAAAGACCTAAAGAAGCAAGGCAAAGAGTTGGAGGATAAAAGAGCCAATGGTAAGTACGCCTAATTAGAGCCTTGAAGATGAAAGCAAATACCACTAAAGGGATGTGGGAGGAGAGTGGGTGCTGGTGCTGGAACTGTCGATGTGATCTTTGTGTTGGCTGCCCTTCAAATTCTCAGACTACTTCTCACCATCTCGTCTGTCCTCTACACATTCTTGAAAGAGACCTCATGAGCAGCACAGCTGCCTTCCTTCACAAGGACAAGGGGGGACTGGACAACTTCGGCACAGTGGCCAGGTACATTTCTGTTTATTCAGATGGCCTCTCCATGGCAGGCATATTGGGGATGATGGATGCTTGTCCCATTCTTTTGATAATATCCATTTCCTGGGAGGGATCATCTGGTTTTCTGCTCCCAGGCCAGTTTCTGAACAGCTGGTTCACTTTTTAGGACTTTGTTATATTGTTTAAAATACATTTCTAAACCACTTCATGAGAGTCACACAGGTCTTTTCCATACAGCAGAAATTAAATGTCTTCATGAGAGTCACACAGGTCTTTTCCATACAGCAGAAATTAAATGTCCTGCAAACAGTTTAAAAAGGTTTTTTTTTTGGCTTTTTGTGTTCACTCTGTATGGAGAACACAAGTGTTGCCCGCTAAGGGCTGGAATGTCTTCAACCCATCTTCAGGAAAAAAGATTGCTAGTTGAAAGAAAAATGTTCTGAAGATGTTTTGGGGGAGAAAGCTATGTGAACTTCTTTCCCAAAAATAAGATGCACCTGAATAACCAGGGGCAGCCATTGCTGCTGGGGTGAGCAGCGCAGCAAAATAAGGGGTTGCAAGGTAGGAATTGCATGCTGCAGAACCGGGTGCATTGATTGGCTCCCGGCCGCTTTGGCGGGAGGAGCCTGGGTATATATAGACGCCTCTCCCAGTCCGCGCCCTTCCCGGCGGCGAGACCCAGCAAGGAGTGGTGGTGTGGTTGGCTGCCTCAAAGACAAGGCCCGGAAGGAGACTGGTTGGCGGCCTCTAAACTTGCCTTTCCTTTCCTTTTTTTCCTCGACTTTTCCTCACCTTGCTTGTTCTCACTTTTATTCCTTCTTTTCCTTGCTGGTCGCGGACCAGTCTCGCTGGCCGCATGGGTCCCAAGCTGTGGCTAAGAGCAAGGAACCTTCTCTCGGGCAGAGCCTCGTTCCTTCTAAACAGTGGGTTCGGGCTCAGGACCGCCCGGGTCTCCGGAAGGCGCCCGGGTGGTCGGGCGGATTGGTGTAGCCATCTGGCTGCTGCGTTTTGGTCTGTCCTTCATTGGCCGGGCAGGCCCGGCTGGCCCAGTGGAGCACCCCTTCCGGGCGGGGAGGGCTCTCCTCACGCTGCCCCTGGCCGAGCCGCCGGGCGACTGGGCACCGGATCCCTTCCCCGGTAACGCCAAATCAGCGGATACGCTGATGCACCCTCTCGCAGGCCTCGGGCGGTGGTGGGAAAGTTAGCGATTCGCCCTCGGGCTGGGCGCAGGGGAAAGCCGTGAGCCCCCCCAATCGCCAGCGGTTGTCGGCGCGCGGTCTTCGGCGGCAATTCCTCGGAAGCGGGCGGGCGGAGGCCCCCCCTCCAGCTCGCCAGCTCAGTCAGCGCCATTGCACATCAGTGGACGCGATCTCGGCTGGCCCTCCTGCCTTCGGAGAGCAGGATGTGAGGAAGCGTCGCCGAGATGCCCGGTCCCGGTCCTCCAGACAGTCTCCCCAGCCTTTCTTCCTTGGGTGAGTCCTCCTCGAGGACCCACGGTGCTTTGTTGGGGAATTTTTTTGGTTCCGGGTGGGGAACACGCGTTCGCCTCCCACTTTGATCGTGAAAACGCGAGGGCGCTTTGGGTGCGGAGGGCTTAACCTCTTCCCCAGCCTCGCCTTCAGGACGGACATGGGTAACCCGCCTGGGGTCCCTACCTCCCCAGGAAGCTCCGGGAGCCGGGCACTGGGATCGGTACCATGTCGTCGAGTATTCCAAGTTTCCGGGCGGAGGGGTGAATATGGCTTGTCGGGGAAAGCAGACAGAAAGTGGCGGGACCTGCTGCAGCGTACGCGCCGCATTTCTTTAGCAACCGGCTGCAGTGGTTTCACTGAATCTCTGGCTCCCTCGCTAGTCGCCTTACCCTCGCAGGGCCTGGCACCTGGCGGCCCACATGTCCCACGCGTTCGTGAAGCTCAAGCGCCTGGTCGGGCGAGCCAGCAGCCATTGCCTACGATGACTTTTAATGCCTATCCAGAAGAACGCTGGCCCCCACAAGAGCCGGTTCCGCTGGGATCTCATCCACGCACTCAAACCTGGATGGTCGGGCCGCCCAGCCGGGCCATGAAAGTACCTGCCGAAATAGCCATCTGCCCCTCCAAAACCGGGCAAGGGCTTTCCGGGCGGAAGCGGGGCAAAAGGGCTTTGTTGGGAATTAACCGGGCGCTTTGCCAGCTGCCCAAGCGCAGGTTTGAGCATTGTTTGTTCCCAACTGTTCTGGCAGTCATGGCAGAGCGAGCGTTCTTGCCGCCGGGCGCTTCCCCGCGGCAGGCTCCGGGTCCGGCTCGGCCCCTCACAAAGCCTTCGGGTGGTCAAAGCAGTGCCCTCTACCAAGCAAAACTTTGACCCACTCTTCCTAACCTGCAGTCGCTGGCTCCCACACCTGTTCGCCTTCAGCCTCGCCAGTGTGGTTAGAAATGCCATTCCAGACATGCACGCCTGCTGGAAGGTTTCCTTCCTCTGGTTTCTAATTCCTCTACCGGTGGGTTCTCGGGCTGGGCAATTACCAGGCGACAACTTAAAGTCGGTCCGGTGAACCCCCCATGGCTGCGGGTGGCTGACAAACTTGCCAAGTAAATCAGGGCCGTCGCGATAGCTGGCTCCCTTCCCAGCCACCCGCCCTCCCTCTCAGCCCCCCCAGGGTCTCACCTATTGGCATGGTGTGCTTCCAAAGTAGCCCTCGTGGAGTCATCGGGACTTAGCGATTCAACACCTTCCCACCCCCCCAGGGCTTAATTGGCTATTTCACAGACCCAGGTCTGCCTTCGTCACGTTCGCATGCCACCCTGGACGCAGGCCATATCCTCCATTTGGCAGGTGGCAGGCACTGGTGCCCTTCTGGCAAATGTGACATTCAATCTGCTTTCCGCTCCTGCCCATTCCCCTGAATTCTCCTGGTGAGCTGCTGGGGCATCCATTTCCAAGGCAGCTGGTGCATGTAGGACAAGGCCATGCCCATGGGCTGCTCTTTGCCTGTGCAGCTTTTGAGACTTTCAGCACGCCCCTTTGAATGGGCTGCTCAGCAGAGGAAAGCATCTCGGGCGGGTGACCCATTATCTGGGTGATTTTTGTTCAATCGTGGCAGGGGCAGGGCACCAGGAGTCGTTATTTTGCTTTGCAGGCTTTCCAGGCCCCGCCGGCCGAGCTGGGGCTCCCAACAAGCACAGAGGGGCCCCTCCACTGCCCCTCTGCTATTTGGGCATCCAATCTGACCTCGGGTTCATGGCATCTCCTCACCCCTGCAGATAAGCTCCTGGCCCTCACCACCCTGCTGCAATCTGCGTCTCCATTTAAAACATGCAGTGCCCGCCAGGTCCAATCCTTACTGGGCCACCTTATTCTTCACTTTGTGGTGGGTGGTGGCGCCTGGCAGGCCTGCTCGCTCAGCTGGCTGTAGGTCCTTGTCGGGCTGGGTAAGCCCCTGATCACCACATCAGGGTATCCCGGGTCTGGAAGGAGGATCTGCAGGTCTGGCTGATGCTCCTTCTCGGGGCTTCAACGGCATTACTCTGTGGCAGGCACCTCTGGAACCCTCGGGCTTGGAGCGCAGGTGCACTCTGACGCCCGGTGCTCTTTGGCAGGTTTTGGGGTTTACTTCTCAGGGTCGGGCTGGGCCTGGGTCTCTGGCCCCTCGCCTGGCATCTGCTACAGGGTATCACCTTCAGGGATCTCAATCTTTCTGGAGCTGTTTCCCATCTTGGTGGCGGTAACGCCTGGGTACTCCACTCTTTGGCAAAATTGAAGGGTGCTTTTCTGGTGTGATAAATCCAGGCTGTGGTTCGTGTGGAGGTGAACAGGCAGTCCTCCAAGTCGCACGGGTCATGCTTTGGCTCCAATTTGGTTCGCCCTGCCTCTTTAACATTTCCTTTAAAGCTGCTTTCGCTCCAGGTTTGTAGAATGAGATTGCTGACGCCTTTATCTCACGCTAAGCAGGTGGATTGTTTTCGGGCGCCTGGCCCCGGGCAGAGCTGTTCCCTCGGGCGACAGTGCCAGCCGCCCCTCTGGAACCTTGGCAGCGCAGCAAGTCATCACAGCAGGTGTTTGAACTTTGTTGGCACCGCCACATGCAGGCAGTAACGACCGGTGCCGCGGGCGCGGGACTTCGTGGAGCTTCAGCCAGACCACCGGGAGGGATGTCCACAGGGTGGGTGGACACTGGCCTCTCTCCTCGAGTACCCTTTGTCCGCCCCATGGCAGGGATGCACCCCGCCTCCATGGGGGTGCAGCTGGCGGGCATCGCCTTTCATTGCAGGGTCTCGGATTTTCCCCGGACGCTGGGCATGCTCACCATGCCGCCGGGTGGCTGGTTGGCGCAGGGTCGGCACCCTGTGGCAGAGGGATCTCAGGCTTCAGTCACCAGGGAGGTGCTTCGGCAGTCATCACCGGGTGCTGCGGCAGGTGCGCGCTTCGACGCTATGAGCGCTTTGCTCTTCGCTAAGCAGCCGCTTCCACCTGGCACACCAATACGGGGCTTTCAGGCCCGGGAATTGGTCGCCCCCACCAGGGGATCGGCTCTTCCAGCACCGCCATTGCTGGGCGGGAGCACCTAGTCCCGTTCGGGGACATGGTCTGCGCGGCTGGCTCTTTCAAAAAACCGGCCAGGAGGGACGCGTGCTTGGGTCACTCATGCCAGCTCCACCGGGAAGGACAGCCTCCTGCCCCTCCCTCCACTCATCACGCAAGTGGGTTCGCACAGGCCACGGGTCTTAGTGCATGAGGATGGGTCCCCTCACCAGGTTCCGCAGTTCCTGGCGGTGTTCCGGCATGCCTGGCCCGGGCTGGCTGCCAGCCGGGCTGAATTTGGCTCCTGCACTCCTTCAGGATAGGAGCCGCCACGGCCAATGCAAGTAATAGGATGGTAGGACGCAGGAAGACATTGGCGCTTTTGGGCAGGTGGTGGTCCGGGCCTTTCGGGCGCACATTCGCCCACACCTGACTTGTTAATTCTTTCCATGCAGCTCCAGGGATCGCAGCAGACTGCTCCATCGACAGGTGTGGGTCGTGGGGCAATAGCCTCGGCCAACCGTAAGTTGAAGAATACGCCTGCACTTCGGACTGGGGTTTACATCTCGACTCACACGTAGGAGGATCATGTGTGTGGATGGGGGCAGGGGCACATGCTGTGGCATGAGCTGGAGCCGCAAAAATAATTGAATATATTTTCCAGTCGGCCACACCGGACCTATTGGTCATTCATTTGGGGAGGAGGACCTCCTGCTGTGGTCGGGTATCTTGACCTGCGGTGTGTGCGTATGGCCACCACACTGGAGCTTTGCCAGGCATCGTGGGCCTGGTATGACCTTGGTTTGGTTGTCTGAGATGCTGCAGCTGGTCCACTGGAGGGGAGTTGTGGGATCCCACTGCCGTGGACAGGGCCTGCAGAAAGGTCAAGGCTGCCGCCAAGGTGGTCTCCTACAGGTCTCCCCTTGGGGAGTGGTGGCGACCACCCCAGTGACTTCCGGACAACAGAGACTTCTTCGAAAGCCGGATGGCGCCCGCTTCGACCCAATGGGGTTTGGACATGTGGCCGGGTCCATTCAACTTACTCTCCTCCCATGGCTGAGATAGGGACAGGCCTGTGGGCTTCTGAGGGGAGTTAAGGTGAGCTGCTTAGGGAGGGCAGCTCGCGGGCGGGTTTGCAACGGTGTCACACATCTGGGGAGAGAACGTAGTCTTCCCGCTAGGGCTCCTGCGGCTTGTGCCCCTGTTAAGTGGGCCGGGTGGTGCTGGGCAGGCTGGCAGGCAGGCAGGTCGTGGGCACGTCTGCCCGACACCCTTGCAGGGAGTGGGCTGGGTCGGGCCGGGTAGGCTGCCATGGGCTTAGCCGGGTGCCCGACTAACCCCAGCAAGCAAGGCAGGAGGACAGGCTGTGTATGCCTTTGGGCTTAGCCAGTGCCCGGCCTCCCCAGCATTACGGGCGGAAGAGAGGGTAGCCAAGGAGTGTTATCTCTGGGGCTTCCTTCCCTACCAGTCCCATATGATGTGGGATGGGATGTGCGACCCGCTTGTCAGCTTCCAGCTCTTTTGTATATAGTTATTGCTGTTATGTTTGGATATTTTCAATAAACGGGCCGCGGCCCATTCCTCCTTCCAGCCTTGTCGCCGTCGGGTGTATTTATTGTGCGCAAGTAAGTCTCACCATCTGTAGCAAATAAGATGCACCTGAATAACCAGGGGCAGCCATTGCTGCCGGGGTGAGCAGCTACAGCAAAATAAGGGGTTGCAAGTGGAATTAGTATGCTGCAGAACTGGGCGCATTGATTGGCTCCCGCCGCTTTGGCGGGAGGGAGCTTGCAGTATAGACGCTTCTCCTCGGGTTCATGCTCTTCCCCGGGCGGGCGACTCCAGCAAGCAGCAAGTGGCTCCACCCACCCTCCCTGTAACTCCGCTGGAAGGGGGTTTTCTTTGGGGCCTTACTGTCGCAGCCTCGGTGCAGGTTTGCAACGGGTGTCACACATCTGGGAGGAGAACGCAGCCTTCCGCTAGGGCTCCCAGGCTTGGTGCCCTGTTATGGGCCGGGGTGGTGCGGGCAGGCTGGCAGGCAGGCAGGCAGGCCGGGCCGCCGTCATGCCCGGAACACCCTCCCAGGGAGTGGGGTTGGGTCAGCCTGTAGGGCTACGCCATGGGCTTGTGGGGCCGGTGCCCGACACCCTGTCAGCAAGGCAAGGCGGAGGTGATCGGCTGCTATGGAGGCCCTTGGGGCTTAGCCAGTGCACCGGCCTCAGCATGGGCGGAAGAGGGGTGGAAGCAAGGAGTGTTATCTCTGGGGCTTCCCTTCCCGCCAGTCCCATATGATGGGATGGGATGTGCGACCCGTTTGCTGCCCAGCTCTTTTGTATATAGTTATTGCTGTTATGTTTGATATTTCAATAAACGGGCTGCGGCCCATTCCTTTTCCAGCCTGTCGTCGTGGTGTATTTATTGTGCAAGTAAGTCTCACCATCTGCAGCAATGCTTGTTAGTGTCTTCACGTTTTATTTCTACTGTGTGGAAAAGGCCGCTGTTATCTGAAAGAAGGAAAAGTACCTACCGGTAATTCAAACTCTCTGCATTCTATTATACAGTAAGATTCTCTCCTTGTATTATGGTTAAATTATTCCTCTTATATTACATTACATTATATTAATGTAATATTATATTACGTTCCAACCTCAGCCTTCCCAATGTGATTATTTGCACTGGCTAGTTAATGACAATTTTCAAATTTGTGAATTGTACTGCAGTAAACAAGAACCTCTGATGAATATGACAATCTGAAAGCAGACATGTTTTCACCATATCAGGTCACCCATATTTGTTAATTCTGCTTGAGATTTCTGTCCCCATGCTTTTGGGACAGTACCAAATGATAGAAGTGGCATTATTGTGAAGTGCTTTCCATGTCTCTGAATATGCAAGAAAGTCAAAGGAGAGCAAAGGGCATTCAAGCAACAACAAACAAGGTTACCTAACAACAGTAGGGGGTGATGGGAGTGGGATTCAGGCAGCCAGAGGCTGATTTTTCAGACTTCTTCCTCTGTTGCCCTCACTTGGCAGCAGCAAGGCTGATGAGCATTTGAAACTGGGCCTTTTCTGCTGTGGCACCACAGAGGCTCTTCTGCATTACATTTACAAGTTTGTATCCCAATGCATTTCTATTCTCTATCATTTGGATGTTATGCCTCTTGTTGATAAACCCCAAGATCATTTGCAGTTTATTCCTTCTTTTCATCTGCACAGTCTGTTCCGTTGTTTAATTGGCTGACACTGAATGCATGGTGTCACTTCCTTTTTCTGTCTGCACAGAAACAGCAGCATCTATTTGTTAAGTCATCTCAACAAATGATTGCAAAATTAGCTAAATTTGTAAGCAGAAACCAAAGGGACACTGAAACACCTGAGCAGTAAGTGCCACTTCAAAATCTCAGACATAACTTTTTTTAAAAAAACCTATGTACCTACAGTTTAACAATTGGCAGCAGAAGCATTAGCTGGGGTAATGGAGAAAGCAGTTGCAAGAAAGCAGTCTAATCATGTGAGAAAGTAGTCTAATTAGATACATGGATATATCCAAATTTATTTAGACACATCCAAACAACCTGGAAAACAATCAGCTTCCTTATTGCAGCTGGAGATGCTTGAGTCAGCAATGTGATATGGCAGCCAAGAAAGCCAATGCAATTCTGGGGTTCATCAAGTGTCTAGATCAAGGCAAGTAATTGTACCACTCTACTCTGCATTGGTCAGACCTCACCTAGAGTGCTGCGTTCAGTTATGGGCACCTCAATTTAAGAAAGATATTGACAAGCTGGAGCGTGTCCAGAGGAGGGCAACCAAAATGGTAAAAGGTCTGGAATCCATGTCCTACAAAGAGAGGCTTAGGAGCTGGGGATGTTTAGTCTGGAAAAACGAAAGTTAAAGGGGGACATGATAGTGTAACCCCCATGCCCAGAATGGGTTGGCCCAGAATGGGTTGACCCAGTAAGGGGTGGAGACTCGGAGCAGCAGAGAGGCTGAAAGAGCTCTTTTGCAGAAGAACAAGGCTACCAGACTCGGACCTTGATTTCTATAAGCCCTTAACACCTTGTTAAGGGTTTCTTTTGTGGTTGTAATGGGTGAGAGTTCTCCTGGAGACCTTCATCATGTTGCAACCTGTTCATCAAGCCCTTGGAGTCTTCAGGAGCCAGCCAACTTGCAAAGAAGATTTGGACTTGGCAATATCAGTACACTGTAAATAGAAGGACTTGAAATGCAACCTGAACAGGACCTTGAATTGTAACGTTAAATGTTGATGTTTCTTTAAAAGTGTTAATTGTAAAGAAAAGTAAACCACTTCGTTGTTTAAATTTGGTTCTTTGCAACTCATTCCAGGTTCTGCCCCACAGAACCCACAGAAGGAGGTTACAAATGGCGCCCAACGTGGGGCTTGGAAGTGAGATTGCAAATATAAATTGCTTGCAATGGAAGTGTGCAGCAAGTTGGGGGTTTGATCCCCATACAATTGCTTTGTTATGTGATGTAAGTTCAAGAGATGTTGCTGTGTTAATTTGAAACACTGTTTGAAGTTGTGATGAAGGAGGGGATTCCAGTTGCAACCCCCCATCCCTTCTGCAAACTAATTGGCTGAATTGCTGTAAAGAGTTTTGCAAACGGCCAGTGCAGCTAAGCTTAAGGGAAAGACAATGTTCTGCATTCAGATGCACCAAATGTGGTTCCTCCAAGTACAGGAATCTCTGGGGAAATCATTGTTTAATGATTTCAAAAGTTGCATTGCAATTACTGTCGGGACGACAGAATTTTTTTTAGTGGGGAGAATGTAACCCCCCATGCCCAGAATGGGTTTGGCCCAGAATGGGCTGACCCAGTAAGTGGGTGGAGACTGGAGCAGCAGAGAGGCTGAAAGAGCTCTTTTGCAGAAGAACAAGGCTACCAGACTCGACCTTTGATTTCATAAGCCCTTTAACACCTTGTTAAGGGCTTCTTTTGTGGTTGTAATGGGTGAGAGTTCTCCTGGAGACCTTCATCATGTTGCAACCTGTTCATCAAGCCCTTGGAGTCTTCAGGAGCCAGCCAACTTGCAAAGAAGATTTGGACTTGGCAATACCAGTAGACTGTAAATAGAAGGACTTGAAATGCAACCTGAACAGGACCTTGAATTGTAAACGCTAAAATGTTGATAGTTCTTTTTTTTTTTAAAAGTGTTTTCAGCTTTTGTAAAGAAAAGTAAACCATTTTGTTGTTTAAATTTGGTTCTTTGCAACTCATTCCAGGTTCTGCCCCACAGAACCCACAGAAGGAGGTTACAATAGCACTGTTTAAACATTTGAAGGGATGCCATGTTGAAGAGGGAGCAAGCTTGCTTTCTGCTGCATTGGAGATTGGGACACAGAATAATGGATTCAAGGTGCAGGAAAAGAGATTCCACGTTAACATTAGGAAGAACTTCCTGGCAGTAAGGGCTGTTCGATAGTGGAATTCACTGCCTCAGAGAGTGGTGGAGTCTCCTTTGGAGGTTTTTAAACAGACGCTGGATTATTATATGTCGGGAGTGCTTTGATTGTGTGTTCCTACCTGGCAGGGGGTTGGACTTGATGGCCCTTGTGGTCTCTTCCAACTCTATGATTCTATGAACACCTGCCAGTTTGGCCTACTTTCCATTTGCCAGTTGTGATCAGGCAGTCAATGTATCAATGGGCTGTTTGGCTGTTAAACAATGTGTGCCTGTGTATTCACAAGAACAGTTTATTTGCAGTCACCAGAAGTGACTCCCAGCTGATGGGGGAACAGCTGTGTGTAAGCTTCTGATCTCCTGGTGGGGAAATTTTGCTCTGTGTCCAGTAATTTGAGTGGCGGGGAGCTGACTCCCAGCTGATGAGCTGGTAGTTGGGTTTTTCAGATCTCTCATACTTGCTGAAATGCAGCAAACTTAGGAGGGAGGGGTTGATCAAAAGCTGATTTTCCTTCTCCTCTCTGCATCCCAGCTGTGAGGGTGGGTTGTAGAGATAAGCAAAGAAACTGTGAGTATTGAATAAGATAAGTTTGTTGAACAGATTTACTGAGAAATTCACAGCTTCCCTAATTGTGGCTAATGAGCAAGACATGAGACGAACTGGACAGTGAATGAGCATAACTTACCAAAATGCCAGGTATGAGAAATTCAAATACACACACACACACACACACACACACACACACACACACACACACACACACACACACACACACACACACATAATGGATTCAAGGTATATATATATTTTGCAGGGAAGGTCAAAAGCATGTGAGATCAGCTTTGGGGAAGAATTTTGGAGGACCAAAGTATTCCTGATGGTCTTGCTCAGGACTCATCCACCATGCTTCCCAAAGAGACCATGATCCTCAGTCTGGTATTTCATCTTCACTTATGGCTGCCAATAGGAAGAAGGGGGTCATCTTGATTATTTTGTTCAGTGCTTGTTTTGGAAGAGAACTGAGAATACAACAAAATTATAATTACAGATATAATCAAGCTGTTGATTTTCCTTGCAAAACACACTTACAAGATGTTTGGAAGCCTGAATTCCTAATTTAATTGCAAGGATTGTTGACTTTCTTATGACTGACTCATTAGAAAACAGCCTCCTGGCAGCTGAATGCCATGCTATTATTACAAGAACTGAAACAGCTTCAAGAATATATTTTCCTGGCTGCCTAACGCGGCACGTCAAAATAGACCACCTTGTGCGTTAGTGCATAAAGATGTAACGACTGCAAAGATTACAACAGTTCCTTACAGCACACTTCCTGGAGGTATTTGTTTGCCATGATCTCATCATCATTTCATCTTGGCTTCTGATAGCAACAGATGGTGACTCATGTCAAAGCTTCCTAGGACTTCAGCTTTCGTCTTTAATGATAATCTATGGGAGAAAGGTTGGGTGCAATGTTTGATAAAATAAGATTTCCTCTCTCAATTTTAAAAGTTAAATGTCCAAAGTAAGCAAAAACAGTTTCCTGTGCATTACCCCCCTGCCATGAGTAGACAAATAGCCCCTCTGAAATGAATGGTATCCACCCTTTTGTCTTGCCTCTTGTGCTGTTTAATGTCAAATATAACCAGTCATATAACAGTGATTAACTTATTTTTAGCCTGTTTTCCATTGTAAGGCTCTCAAGGCAGCTGCTAAAATAAATCCAACTGAAAACAAGGCCCTGCTGTCCTGTGGCACCCATTGCACTCGACTAAGTCCTGTGGTACCTAACTAAGACAATGCAAGGAGCCTAATCCATAGCTGGCTAAAAACAAAAGTAGATAGGATAGATTTTAACCCTAAGTTCCAGGTGGACCTAAAATATTTTAATCCTACATTCCGGGTGGACTTGACTGGAGACTGAATTCCACAGCACTGAAAAGTCTTTCCTTTCAGTACTCAGCTTAGATTCAAAAGGCAACAGGACTCAGAGAAGGACCTGTGATTAAGACAGATCACGGACAGATTCAGATGAGAGTGAGTGGTCCTGAAATATCTTGATAGGTCCATTGCAATGCTTTGCTGTGTGCCAAGAAATAAACTGAAAAGCAATAGCGTTCTTTTGGTATTGGTAAATATGTACCCATCAGCTCCACTGGACCCCTCACCATTTCCACCACTGTCACTGATGCCGATTAGCTACATTTGTAGTGACACACAGAATTTGGGAGGCTTCATCCCATACCAACTAATTTCATGATTATCTCACTCTGCCTGAGATGGCTGATTTTTTAAGTAACAGAATGAACTAAAGAGGAGACAGACCTCTATAAACACCTACACATGCATGCACAGAGAAGAAAAGCAGTGTCCTAGAGGTGGCAAGTATGAAGAAATTCAAACTAAGAAGCACCTTAACACAGTCTACTTAACACAATCCCTAAGATACTGGTTATTACAAAGGTACTGCTCATAAAGCTAAGTACAAGACTGCAATAACCAACCGCAATGAGTAGTGACATCAATGTATGCTCTCTGATATATTATTTTGCAGACATTCTATGCCAATAAAGGTTAATGGAACGATTAATTGACAAAGTTATTGCATTTTCATTCTATGTTTTTTTTCATTCTGCACAGACAACATGACAAGAATAACCCATACTGAATTATTAAGAAGACATTCCTCTTCCTGATCATAACAAGGACTCAGAATATCTTATTCACTATATATGCTAATAACTTGCATATTCCATCTCTTACATATGTTAATTACATTAGCTCTATCCAGTGGCACACCTCGATGGCCCCCGGGGCAGGTAGTGAAATTGTACCCCCCCAGCAGCAAGGGGGTGGCAAGTGGATGGGCAGGTGGAGGGCAGGCAGCAACTGGTGGGCGGGAATGAACAAGCAGGTGTGGGTAGCAGGCAGCAGGGCAGGCTGTGGACAGCAGGGCAGGGGTGGGCAAGCAGAGGCTGGTGGGTGAACAAGCAAGGGGGAAAGGAGCTGAATGTGCCTCCTAGGTGACGCTTTAAGTGGAGCCTGTGGCATCGCCCCCTTCTGCCCCCCCCCCAAGGTACGTCACTGGATATATCTATATAGCTTCCTAATTGGATATAATTTCTGTTTTCTATGCACACTTTCCTAGATTAGGGCTTATGAAAAGCGTACTTTGCCTGGCTATCAATACTTGTGAGAGCTTGGGTGGGTGGTCCTAACCCAATACTTGGGGGATGGTCCTATTGCATTTGGAGAAGATTTATTACCCTTTTGAATGATTCTTGTTGAAAATGGTCCTCCTCTGCCATAATGTTCATCTGTTGTTTGCAGCCTTATGGACATACACTTTGAGCATCTGATGAAGAGAGCTCTCAGTAAAATTTAAGTTGGAATACATTTTGTTAATTTCTATAGTGTCATTGACTTCTATCTATCGATCTTGGTAGCTTCTGTTTTGTTTTGAACTTCGTTAAGATGTTGGCATCAGTCAAAATCTTTTGACCTCTAAGTTTGGTGAAGTCCTCACCCCCCCCCCCTCCCATGGCCTTCTTTTTGGAATTACTCTTTTTTTTCCTTATGGTGTAGCCTTACATGACTTTTGCTGCTAAACCAATTTCCAAACCTTTCACATAGGGCACAGAAAACAGAATGTGTGTTAGCTTTTTGGAAACCAGCCTCTCACAAGCATGCGAGAGTGGGAATGGGCTTTCTTTTACTCCCCCTGCCTTCTCTTTTTTACTTCTCCTTGTCAGGATCTCCCCAGGTCTAAGAACTGACCTTTCATCTGAGGCTGACTAGGTTGAGCATGGACTCTGAGGGAAGATCAGTAGACCCAGGGAGACCACCAAACCCCTCCAGAGTTAGAGCTGCTGCAACCTTGGGATCTTAGTCAAAGAACTTTCCCTTGAAGGCTCAGCTCCAGAAAATGCTACCAGCATGCCAGAACCCAGGTCAGCCACTCCCCTGCCTTGTAGGGCCAGATCCTTGACTACCATTTGCTCAGTTTCTCTCCCACCTGATAAGAATGGCAGACAGTGTACCATGAGAGGAAAGTTTAGCCTGAAATTGGAACTGCCAGCTATTGGACTGATCAGCAAAACCGAACAGATCCTAGAGTAGATGGATCACTGGTCTGATCCAGCAGGGCTCTTCTTATGTTCTTATCATGGTATTGGTGGATCAGATGTTGTGTAAGTATGTCTGTAAGAGAACTGTATGCAGTTTTTAATCATTTGACTTGCAGACCATATAAATGTTTCTAATTTGCAGGACCCCAAATCCATTGTATATGTATGTTGCGTAATCCTCTTTTCCCTGTCTTGGCATCTTGTCCAAATAAACAGTAAGCCAATCTTGACCCTGTGTTTTATCATCCATCACAAGGATTTTTGTAGGAAACACCACTGCCAGACAGGTAACATGTGCGTCATGTGTGCTTTAAATGAAATACACGCTTTTGTGAAACAGTAGCTATTCCCACAAATATCAATTACAAGGAAATGTTCTGTGGAAAGCACTTCCCATTTGCTCCCATCATCAGTAGCACGGGAACAATGAAAAGTTAACTATAGTACTGTTGAGTGGGTTTGGTTTGGGTTTATGATATGAAGTATTAAAACCACGCCTAACTTTGTGAGGTATGTATATACTATGACCCCTTCCTGGAACTATATCCAGATAAGGCGTTAACATTGCTCTTTCAATCCTGAGGATATCCATTGTTGTAAACCAAGTATGCCAAGACAGGTGATGCTGATCCAATCCAAAGTATCAAGTTTGACTTGTCTGCTAGTAACATGAGGCTTTGTGGTAAAATAGTAAGTAGCACTGCTAAACAATTTGTATTGGCTCTCCACATATCCATGTGACTGCCACAAACTAAATAGGAAGGGAAGAAAATGTGGTTGGAGTTATGGAATTTAAAGAATGTGACTGTGAGTAAAGGCAAGTGAGTTGCATGTTTATGATCTGTAGCAAATGCCTAGGAAGGCTCAGTGCAATTGTTTAGGATGTTGCCCTTAAACCAATTTTACACTTGTAAACAAAAACTCAAATTGATACACCCTCTCAGAATGGAAACCTTGCTGCATTGCCTGAATAAGAGTCAAATTAGATGTGACATGTGACATAAGTCAGGGTATGGGTACCAATCCCAACTTGCTGCTGCACTGAAGAACTGTACAGGTTACTTTAAAATTGCTCTGTTTCTCAATCGAAGTGTTGCAAAGTGGGAAGGGCTTCTGGCTTCTCTCCCGTGCTGATTTTTGCTGCAAGAAATGGCCATGGTGAGGGCAGTTTGCCCCTTTCTCTGACTCCAAAAGATTTTAAGGAAATCTACATAATTCTTCAATGTGGCAACAAGTCTGGATGGGCAGATGTGTCGCAACCTGTATCACATGTAATACTCAATTTGGACCTAAAGGGCTAACTTTTACTACTTTTACTGCACAGAAAGGTATTCTAAAATATAGAGAGGTTTAATGTGAGAAATATGATGAGGGATTGCATGACCAGAATGAAGACTGTGCTACAGTTAAACTAATACTCTGAGATTCTGGTTGAATAGCTTCACATTAAGGCTGAATGTGGTTGGCTTGAAACAGAAAATGCAAAGAATCCTTGAAGTTTTAGTAGCCAAGGAAGGCTTTATTGTAGACTATGCTGTGCGCATATATGGCCCAAGAGCTCTGTTCATATACAACAACCTCCAAATTGTTAGCATGAGGTCCCTGCTTTGGCATGATTTCACTGCAGGTAGAATGGCAGATCTGTCATTAATTTCTTCTTGGAGTGAAGTTTGGTGCTGCCTTAGTAACAGCAAGGGGGGGGAGCAGGTTGAAAACAGATGGACTATTATGGGGTCCATTGAATTATTAAATGAATCAGAATTTAAGTGTATGATTCCTTTGATCACTGAAGATACTGATCATTGTTTAATGTGAAGAATTGAAAAATGGGGTGATAAATTCAAAGATGAAATGTCTCATGTTGATTCTCTGCAAATCCCTATTATCAGATTTTGCCTGAACCATAATTCATTCAGATTTGGAAGTTCAATCCCAGGCAAAACGTACAAGAAATTTCAAGGGAATGCATTTCTATAAGGTTAGCAAAATGGCGGGGGGGGGGGACTGGGGGGGGGGATGAACATATGAAGCTGTGTCAACCAGAGATTCATTCACAATGTCTTGTCTGAATCTCAAGCAAAACAACACATAAGGTCACTTAACTGGAGAAACAGGAGTTGAACTTTGGACCTTCTGTACACCAAAGCAAATGCTGTATCACTGAATCACGGTCCCATTTCCATGGGGTGGGATGCACATCATTGATTGATGGAACTCTTTTTTCATCAGCTGGTTTCTGAGACATGTTTAATTAAGCATGAGTGCAGCTGCAGTATCATTCATAATTCCTTTAATGACAGGCATGGGTGAATGAAGACAGCATTTGTCTCAAGGGTCTGTTCCACACAGCACAAAAAAGACATCTGGGGGACATCTTAAAAAGAGTCGACTTCTTTTTACTCTGTACACTCCAAATAAGGCGTCCTGGTGACATCTTTAAAAATGCCACCTCTCATGTTTGCTCTGGACAACACAGGCATCAGAGGAGAAAAGAAGCTTTCCTCCTCCCAACTGGTCAGCTCCCTGGTCAGTTTCCTCCTCAGCTTGTGTGTGACATTTTGTGTGCTGGTGAAGAGATTCTCCCTACCTCCATTTGCTGAAGGTTGCCCCAGGATGTTTGCTCATCAGGCTCTGACTCTAGGCACCTTTTCAGCCTGAAGAATATGTAGTTGTACTCAGAATTAGCTTGTCCTGCTAATTCCAACAATATATAGTTGGCCTTTTGGGGGTGGGGGGTGGATGAGGTGTCTGCAACAAAATACGACACAAATACAAGACACAAATGCGAGAAACGTAGCTGCTTGGAGAATTGGTCTACTACCCATTGAGAAGGATTGGGTAGGCCTGCCCTCCGTGGAGCATCCTAATTTTTTTCTTACTGCACAAAAAAACTAAGATGATCTGTGGAGGGCAGGTCTCCCCAATGCTTCTCAGTGTGTGTGTGGGGGGGGGGGGTGTAGTGACAGGAAAATGTACTGACAGGCCTTTCCAAGAAAGCTGAGACAACACCCAGCACACAAAATGTCACACTCAAGTTGAAAAGGAAACTGACCAGAGAGCTTAATGGTCAGGCAGGAAACATAAGTCCCCTCCTGAGCTCCAGAACTGTGCACAGCCAGGATGGACACATCTTGCGGATGACTAAGGGAAAAAGTACTCATTTTAGCATTTTCAAAATAAGATGGCTTGGGTTGAAATAAGGCATCCTGAGGATGTCTTGGGGTAGAAGCTATGTGGAGGTCCTCCCCAAGATGCCTTTTTTTTGCAACCTCAAAGTCTTAGGTTAAATGCAAAAAGTCTCTTCTCATTCTGCGAAAGGCAACACACGCTCCCCGCTGCCCATTATTCTGTGGTTAGAATCTCCAAGAATTGTTCTGCCAGGGAGACAGACATCATTGCTGGAGGAGGGTGTTCTGGAAGCTTACTGAAACTGTGGCCACTTTGGTATCATTCTGAGGGATTGTTTTACAGAGGGATGAGTCATGTTATTGGTGGAGCAGAAAACCCTGACCCTGGAGCCTGTGCAAAGAAGAAGCATAAACACTGCCCCACCCTCTAATAACACCGAAACCCAGGCAAGGCTGACCCAGCCAAAATAAATCAATTGCATCATCCAATGGCAGGCTTGACAACCTCCAGGTGGCACCTGGAGATCTCCTGCTACTACAATTGACCTCCAGACAGTTAAGATCAGTTCTCCTCAGAAAATGGCTGCTTTAGACTCTCTGGCACTATATCCCATCGAAGTCTTTCACTTTCCCAATCCACACCCTCCACAGATTTCACCCCTAAATCTCCAGGCCTTTCCCAAACAGAGCTGGCAACCATTTGATCTTTCACTGTCCAGCTCATGCCTTTTGCCTAGGAGGCTATTTGGGAACTGAGAAAATGGGCAGAAGGGGAAAATGTTGTGACAGGCCTTTCCAGGAAAGCTGAGACAACACCCAATTCTGTGCTGAAACATGTCTTCTGTTTTCCACAAAAGGAGACTTTTAGAAAGTGCTTCAGTATGTCAGAAAAGGAAAGGAAGACAAAAAGCTAAAAATATAGAGAGGCAAAGAATGTCCAGGTACCAGATAAGCTAGGAGCAGTAGGAAGTCAGGGGTAAAACTCACACTGAGAAATTATCTATAGCAGTCAGGGGACACAGTGGGGAACATACTGTGGTTTAGTGGTAGGGAATCTGCTGTGCATGAAAGTTCAGTTCACAGCATCTATAGTTGATCAGGAAGCAAGTAGGTGATGCGAAACTTGCCTACCAGAGATCATCAAGAGGTGCTATCTGACTTGGTATAAGGCAGCTTCATGTGTACTTTGCTTAGAAATGCATTTTAGAAATATGAAACAAGGGGCCATATAATTTAGAGAAGGTAAGTAGAAAAAAATCCCGATGAAGTCATATGAAGAACAGTCTTGGGCTTGGATTCATACTCAGCCTGGGCAAAAATAGATGCAATGATCTAGTGACCCAAGGTGTGCAGACTGGCCCCAGGACTGAAAGGAAGAATCACCTGACTTTGTTGTCCTGAATCTGTAGTGGGGCTGTATAGTGGAGGAGGAGAAAGAAGAAGAAGAGTTTGTTTTTATACTTCACTTTTCTCTACCTTCAAGAACTCTCAAAGCAGCTTACAGACCTGATTCACCAGATTAGTGTCCACTGCTCATGTGGAGGAGCGGGGAATCAAATTGGTTCACCAAATTTGAATTTGCCACTCTTAACCATTATGTCACACTGGCTCTCAGGAAGATGTATGTCTGTTTACTCATGAAGTTCACTGGCTGTGTCACTCTCTCAACCTAAACTACTTCACAAGGCTGTTTTGATGATAAAATATGGGAGGACAGAACCCTTTATACTATTCTTGGGGAAGGGAGGACCAAATGTTATAAAAGGCAGACAGAACAAAAGATCACCAAATACAGAGAGGAAATAATGTGAGTGTGGGGGTGCAGGCTACACTCATGAGGTACATCTATTGTCAAGATCACTGTGGATGTCCACAGTTGATGTCTGCCTAATCTGCCACTGAAATAAGAGGCCCAACTCTTCCAACTATATGTGTGAAAATTCTTTGTGAGATCTTGGCTTAGACCAATGCTGCACAAGAGTGAATTGCTGCATCAGTTTATTTGACAAGATTTTTAAAAATATTATGGCAAAGGCTAATAGTCTTGAAAAACTTTAGCATCCATGTAGATAACACTGCTTCCGGACAAGTTTTAGACCTGGTGTCTTCTATGATGGCACTGGGACTTTCCCAGTTTGTTTCAGGTTCCACACATAGAGCAGGCTATATCCTGGATTTAATTTTTGAGGCGTGGTAGGAGTGGATCCTATTATTAATATTCTGGTGCGGTGGTTGGACCACCATGCCTTAAAGGCCTGTTTGAACATGCCACAACTCCCCTGTGGAGGTGACAAGCTAGCCTGCGGAGCTAACCTGTGGAGACTTATGGAACCAATTGGTTTTCAGAATGCTCTGCAGGACCCAGTGCCTCACAGAATGCTCTGCAGGACCCAATGCCTCCCAGAGACTCATTAGATGGATTTGTCAATGATTGGAATAGCTGGTTTTCTACTGCCATTGATGAGATCATTCCTTGATGCCCTTTGCGCTCTTGTGTCTGACCAGCTCCTTGGTATACCCTGGAGCTGAGAAGGACTAAGTGGGATGTTGTGGGTTTTCTGGGCTGTGTGGCCGTGGTCTGGTTGATCTTGTTCCTAACGTCTCACTTGCATCTGTGGCTGGCATCTTCAGAGGTGTATCACAGAGGGAAGTCTTTTACACATTGCGTCCAGACTGTGATGCGCCTCTGTGATGCACCTCTGAAGATGTATCAGACCACGGCCACACAGCCCAGAAAACCCACAACAACCAGTTGAATTCGGCCATGAAAGCCTTCGACTAAGTGGGAGATCAGATGGCTATTGCGAGTCTTGAGGAAATCTCATGATGAAGAGGACATTTATTTAAGCCTATGAAATGGCAGTGAAAGCTGTGAAATGGAATTATTTTGCAGCCAACATCACGTCTGCAAGCTTGCGACTAGCTCAATTATTTAGACTAATTGGGCAATTAACCATCTTAAGAGATGGTCTCCAAAATAGTAGAGAGCTGGCTTTTAGCTGCAATGGGAGGCAGTAGAAGGCAGCATAATCTCTGAGAAGCAGCAGAATACAGCAGAAAAGAGAGCAAAAATGAGCTCTGATTTTTTGGGGTGGGGAGTGGGGGAGGAAGCCTTAAAACTATATCTTTAACTGTGTGTGTTTTGAGGGCCAAAGAGGACCTTTGTATGTGTATGGGGGGATTCTTTGTTTTTTGGGTGTGTGCTTGCCTCAAGCATTTGAGAAGTGGGGCTTCTGGTAAGTCACCAGCTCTGTTGAACTGCCAGCCAGATCTTTTGACCACTCTGTGAGAGGCAACAGCACATGCTGTAATCTACGAGGCAGTAGAAGACAGCTGAACAGAGAGCAAAAGATGAACTCTGTCATTGGGGGGTTAGCCTTAAAACTATATATTTAACTGTGTGTCTGTTGAGGACCTGTGTGTTTGTTTGTTGAGGGCCTGGGAAAGCTTTTATTTGTTTGTTATAAAGAGTGTTTTGTGTGAAGCAATGGGTCAGGAGATTCATAGTGAAAATATTTTAAATTTAACATCATTTAGGGATTCAATCATTCAGCACAGGATTAGCAGGTGCCAATATACCTGGTCAGTATGCTTCATTAGACCCCCAAATAGCCCATTATTTCTTAACATTTCTTTTTGTGCACCATTTTCTTTTCTGCTGTAACCAGGCCATAGATATTAAAGGTCTCTTTTTGCCCCTAAACTTGCCTGGTTTTCTGTCCTAGGCAACATGATAAAACTGATATTCCTACAATTCTCTGAGGAGAAACTAGACAGCTGGACTCTTAAAGGGAAGCAGCAACTCTTTATAACCCAGAAAATTAGGAACTTGGGTTGAAAGGAGCAAAAGTCTTATCCTTAAGCAGTAGCCAATCAGAATTATTTATTTATTTAGCTCTCTGCCCAAATGTCTCCCCAAAGGAGTGAATTACAATTTTCTCCCCCGCCCCCTATTTTATCATCAAACAATCCTTTGAGGTAGCTGAGAGAGAGAGAGCGAGAGAGAGCGAGAGAGCATGTGACTGGGCCCAAGTGATTCATCTAGTTTTTATGGCAGGGGAGACATTCAAACCTGGGTCTTCTAGATCCAATCCATTAATCTAACCACTATATCACAATAACCACTACATCACAATAATATTGGAACCTTTTGTCATTGGGTGATAGGGCTGCCAAAATCAGGTTGGGAAACATCTAGAGATCTCGGGATCGAGCCTAGAGAGGAGAGGGACCTCAGTGGAGTACAATGCCATAAAGTCCACCCTAGTTCACCCTCCAGAACATCTATTTTCTCCAGGAGAATTGATCTCTATAAAATGGACATGAGCTATGATTCTGGGGGATCCCCAGGTCCCACCAGGAGGGTGGCATCCCTATGAACAACAATTCAAAACATGGTCAGAATGGTTTGAGCTGTGGCATAGATTGAGACGAGGAAAAGAAAGAATGAGAAATGGAGGTAGAACAAGAAGTTTCAGGCAGACATTATGGGGAAAACTTTGACAAAGCTTCTCTTGGGTGCTGCATAATTTGCAGACTTTTAAAAATGGGAGGTTTTTGCTCTTTTTATGTATTGATTCATTCATTGAAAGAATATATGCGCTGTCTTCAAGCCTGTCAGAAGAATATCTTTCTTTGTTCCAACTCCTACACCTTTGACTATCATTAAATATAAGCAATCTGCAGATGCTCTGAGATGTCATTGCCATTAAGATATTCCATAAGGAAAGGAATGGCTTTGTTTTGCAGGGTGTGCATGGATGTTTTGCAGAAACTGCCAAAGTGGGGAACAATCGAGAATGAGGCTTCACTGTTCCTCTGATTTCTGCTTTTCTGGCCAGTCAGGCTCCCATCGTATCACCTCTACCCCTGCCATTCTGTCAGCTCACTTCATCTTCTCCTTTAGCCCTTCTGCTTCACACCCTCCTCAGTCTGGGTCAATTGTCTCACGGTACACTCTTGGGATTGTTCTCCACAAAGAGATGGGGACCACAAGATAAAATGTCCTCTCATGCGTATCTTTCATTCATACAGAAAGCTGATGTGTCAGAGAAAAGGTTTCTAGAAGAGCCCTTTCTCTTTCTCTCACTCTCTTATGCACTAGTTTTCAGTACACAAAAAGTTTGTATTTTGGTTTGGTTTTAAGGAATAGAAGCATAGAATCAGAGAGTGACCGGATCAGGCAGGCCACGTAGTCCAACCCCCTGATTGATGCAGCATCTGCCTAAAGTATCCCTGGCAAGTGTTTGTCCAACCACTGCTTGAAGACTGCCAGTGAAGGGTAGCTCACCATCTCCCTAAGCAGCAGATTCCAATGCTAAACTATCCTTAATGTTAAAAAAATCCTAATAACCAGCTGGTACCTTTCAACCCATAATTTAGACCCATTGTTGCATGGCAACAAGAACAGTTCTCTGCCCTCCTCTAAGTGTGTATGTGTTAAATGTCATCAAGTGGCTTCCAATTCATGGTGACCCTATAAATCAGTGTCCTCCAAAACATCCTATTGTAAATAGCCTTGCTCAGGTCTTCAAACAGAAGGCCATGGCTTCCTTTATAGAGTTAAGCCATCTCATGTTATGTCTTTTCCTGCTGCCTTCAACTTTTGCTAGCATTATTGTCTTTTCCAGTGACCCTTGTTTTCTCATTATGGGTTGTGCCCCTGGTCTGTTCCATAATGAGACTTTGGGTTCAAATGAATTCTTTCATTGAAAACAGCATCAGGAAATAGCATTCAGACTTCCACTGACAGATCTAAAGTTTAGGGGTCAAAACAGCTTCCATAATACCCCATCTCCTTGCCCCCTCTATGTCACGTAACACCACCCCTTAGTCCTAGTTCCCAAGGGGAATGGCATCCCCCTCATTCTCATGAGAAGGAGGAAGCATGGTCTTCACTAGGATAAAACAACCCACACTCCCCAACACTTTGAAGTGCAAAAACCAGCAGGTGTCTAATGAGCAGATTAGGCAGAAAGCAAAATGAACATGGGAGGCAAAGCATCCCTAGAGAAGAGATACCACATTCTGGCCAGGAGACATGACAGAGTCAGGTCAGATCATGACATTATGTCACCAAAGTATTATTAGTTTAGTCATGTTAGTTTCTAGGAACAGTTCAGACTTGATTTGATACACTTATTATTTTTGGAGGTCCAAAGTATCCATAACAATCTCTTCCAATACCACATTTCAAAGGAATTTACTTTCTTCCTATGAGCTTTCTTCAGTGTCCAGTTTTCAAACTCATACATGGTAACAGGGAATACTATTCTAAGAATTAACTTGATCTTGGTTTTCCAGCTCCTTCATGGCTGCCCTTCCTAGTCTCAATCTCCTTCCTTGAAATACTTAAAGAGAGCAATCATGTCCTCCTGCATTCAACCTCTTCTTTTCCAGACTGAACATTCCCATGTCCAACAGGTAACTAGCCACCTTATGACAACAGTGTCGGGCAGTAGCTGGCGCTTTTTCTAAACATGCATATTGGTTCTCTGTTTCTGGATTCTCTTCCACACCCTGTGATAATGGTCATGAACACTTATTCCCTGTCATTTAAAAAAAGAGATTACTTAACAATAGCTGTTTCTGTATAAATCCCCCATTCCACCCTTTGCAACAATGTATGTCTGCACTCACCCCCTCAAAACGATTCCTGGCTGCCATTACATGACCTCCCCTTTCTTGAGTTCTGTGTTGAATCAGTGCTTCAGTGTTTCACAGCCTCATGCTGCATTCTATACTCCTTGCATACCTGATGCTTCAAAGATTGGAGCCCCAAAATAAAAGAACAGAGGAATGCTGTAAATAAACAGGTGAGGGGAAACTGAGTGAGCTCAGAAAATGGCATGAAGGCACCAAGGAGGAAGTTCAGGGAAGCAAAGAAGCATGGGAAATGTAGAATACATTTTCAAAATGTTTCAGCCAGAGAGTCATTTTAAAAGGGGATTCATTTAAAATGTCATTGAAAAAGGTTTGTGCAGAAAAGGCCATTCTCAGACAATGCTTTGTCCACTTTTAAATACTGTCAAGATGGGTGGCAATGGTGCCTTTCCCTTCCTTTTCCTCCATCCAGAATTGGATGCTGGGCACCTCCTAAGCACCTCAGACCTGAAGCAAGTATACGACACTTCCAGGGGATATCATTAGGACTCTCAGGATCAGATGTTTCACCTGAATTTCCTTTTAAAATGGCAAGATTCCCTCTACTGGTGCTACCACAGTAAAATTGGTGGGGTCATAAAGGGGAGGAAGAAAGGCTGGGTGGAATGGGACAGGAGCCAAGTGTCTTAACAAAAACATCTAAGAGGCTTATCCTAGGTTGGGGAAGAGGGTGAGGTTGAATAACTATATTATATACTAGCAGGGCACCCGTGCTTTGCTATGCATACTTCATCACAGGCTCTCTATGATTTTTGGGGTGACATTCAGCATACTTCTTTACAACCTGTTTGTGAACTTTGGGGTGACATGCAGCATATTTCCTCACAGCCTGTCTGTGGACTGATGGGTTTGTTTTCACATATTTGGAGCAGCTTCCTGTAGTTGTCTTTTTCTAATGCAATGTGTTATTGCTCTCTTTCACCTGGTGGGCTCCAAAATACATTATTTGGAAGCAGACGTATTTTTGGGATGCAGAAAGGAAGTGTTCTGCTATTGGATACTGATGAGTGAGAAGGCTGTGAAGAGGTTCAGGATAGGGTTGAAAGGCAGGTAGTTGGACTGTACCGCCACTGCAGCACATTCCTGGGGACTCATCCCACCACTTCAGAGCACAACACCAAGCACAGGGTGATCGGAGGCCAAGAGCAATAAATTTGTCTCCACAGTAAGCAATCTGATGTCCATATGCAAAACCCGACAAATGTTTAGTAGTCCAAGGTGATAATGTGGTTTGTAATCTGTTTTGATAGTATTTGGCTGTAGCAGTGTTGTTAACATGAGGGTGGAGTACTTTTTCACAGCCTGTCTGTTAACTTCGGGGTGACATTCAGCATACTTTTTTGCAGCTTGTTTGTGAACTTTGGGGTGACATGCAGCATATTTCCTCACAGCTTGTCTATAAACTGATGAGTTTGTTTTCAAATAGGTTCACATGCATTGTGGAGGGCAGTGGAAGAGTGCAGTTGGTGAAGGACATGAAGCTGCTGGTGTGTAACTGTCACCCTTAGAATGTTCGTGCAGCATGTCTGTGGACTGAGCGGTTGGTTTGCCCTTAGAATGTTCACGCAGATGGCCAGAGATGAGCAGTGAAAACAGTAAATAGGTAATAAATCGAGTGGAAGTGAATATTTTGGGAAATCCTTTCTTAGTGAGCACCTGAAGTAAGTAAGGAACAGGTATGCCAAATTTCATGTGTGTGGCTTCGGTGGTTTTTGAGTTCTGTTGATGAGTTAGTGAGTCGGTCAGTGGTATTTCACATTTATAGATATAGATTAATCTGAAAGTCTCTGCTTCCTTTAATAACAGAAGCTTCTATCTTTGGTAATAGTGAAGATGAACATGTAATAATATACTAAATTACAGCTTAGTTGATATAGATATAGATTAATCTGAAAGTCTCTGCTTCCTTTAATAACAGAAGCTTCTATCTTTGGTAATAGTGAAGATGAACATGTAATAATATACTAAATTACAGCTTAGTTGATGCCAAAGGAGTATTTCTGGAGTGTTTCCCTTCAGTCCCATTTCTTGTGCTGTCACACAGGTATCACACTAATGACCCTTCTGCCTCTACACATCCTGAATATTTCAATAAAAATTGATGGTAAATTACAAGATACAACTCAAATGTGCTTACTTGGTATTTAGAATCTGAGGTTGGAAAGGATGGCTGTATGTTTTACTACTTTAAGTGCCCAACTATGGTGCACATGATGACCTATTCTCTTTAATGTGAGGAAATAAGTTTAAAGATAACAATAAAAAGAAGTACCTTGTGGGAATTCTGCCACTTCTCCTCAGTTTCTAACTCCACTCAGGCCCACAAAGAAGTTGTTTAGAGAAGCTAACAAAATTGTTTGGCTTTGTCAGCTAAACAGTTTACCCTGCCTCTTTGAAACTGTCATATTCAGGGCTTTAAATGACAGCTTACAAAAATTGCCATCACTTGCAACAAAATGGTGTGAGCAGCTCTGGCCAGCATTCTGGTTATTGTCAAAGAGAAATGCAGACCAAGTGTTGACAGATAACCCTCTGTCAAAACAATTGTACAAGAGAATGTTCATGTGATACAAAGAAGGGATGGGAGATGTTTCTCTGGTGTGTGTCTTGTACTGTATAAATAGAAGTGCGCTGGTCTCACCCTCATTGAGATCTATGAGAGCTCAATGACTTCTATAAGATCTACAGCTCCCATTTCTATTTTTACCACTTCTTTGTAATGTTAGAATATGCTCTTGCCTTAAGCATGGGTTAATCTTGCCAATTACACAAATAGGGAATCCGGGGGAAACCCCTCCCCCAACACACACACATTCTTAGAACGGGAGAAAATTTCTTAAATGCAACAGTATACAAAGGTTCACATGTCAGGAATAAAAATGTGGCAGAAGTTAGTTTGCAAATAATGATACACACACAACATTGTCTCACTTGAACTCATACTGAACACTGTTTCCAATGTTATTGCACTCACATTTTTTCTCCAAACTGTGCATGGTCTAATAATATAGTAGCACTGGAAACTTTCACATTTCAAGATATTTCTATGTATAGATAATTTGGGAGAGATGTTGCCCTTTTCTCTTCTTTTCACATGAATCTGGTGCAGTCTACTTGCTTGCTGATTTTATAATAGCCCCATGTGGAAGAGCCAAGTGCTCAAAGAGCACTAGGATCATCACACTGAAATACAGCAGTTTGTTTTCTGAACTTGCTTGTTTCCCCTTTATTTATTTACTACGAGTAAAGCCAGTTGTATGAACAAATACAACGGGGTCTAGAAAGCTGTTGGTGGGAATGGTGCCCTCTGAGTGGGGCAACTCCTCCTGCCTTTCCTCTCTCCTTGGCCCTTCATCACCTGCTCTCTCCTTCTTTCCTCCTGTTCCTGAATGCCCACTGTTCCTGGTGCTCACAAAGGAGACAACCGCTTTTGACTTCTCCCGCTCTTGGACCCACATCACTGCAGTGAGCTTTGGTATTTTTACCACAGGGAAGGCAAGAAAAGACCAATCAAGACCTTTGACAATCTAAAACATGATCTAAAACATTGGACCATTTCCTGGCGTTGCCAATTGTAGACTTTGGAATTTCTGGAGATTTGGGGGTGGAGCCTGGTAAGGAGCATCAGTGAAGTATACTGCAATAGATCCCGCCCTGCTCATTGTTTCCAAGAGAACTACCCTCTCTTATAAGTTATAACTCCAAGAGGTCTGGTCCTATCTTCATGTTGGCATCTCTACACACCTCAGAATGGCATTCCGACCAGCATGCCATCCTCCACCTTCTCCAATTCCACAGATGTTCCTTGAGTGGAAGCAACCTGGCTTTCCATCTTCACATCTTCACAGGAACCCTGCTAGTCTGCCCCCCTTTGGAAGGCTGAATCCCTGCTTTGCAAAGGTGAGGGGAAGCCAGAAAGATGCCTGTGAATATGGGGAGAGTTCTCCCCAAATCCATAAGCACTCCCCATTTGCAAAGTTGGATTCAGGCTTTGCAAAATGGGAGGAGCCCACCAGGGTACCTCTGAAGAGTTCTCCCCATCTCTCTCCATAGGCCAGTGGTGGCGAACCTTTGGCACTCCAGATGTTATGGACTACAATTCCCATCAGCCCCTGCCAGCATGGCCAATTGGCCATGCTGGCAGGGGCTGATTGGAATTGTAGCCCATAACATCTGGAGTGCCAAAGGTTCGCCACCAAGGCCATAGGCACTCCCCCCACCATTTGTAAAACCAGGATCTCAGCTTTGCAAAGGCGGGCAGCAGAGTGCCAGTGATGGGATTTTCTCCGGTCCTGATTACTTCTTTACAAGTATTTGGGTGTTGATAACAAAGTTTCTGGGGGAAAAATTGTGTAGTTTTACAGCCCTAATTATAAACAGCCCCATACAAAGCCAGAAATGGCAGGATGTGGCAAAAATGCTGTGCTACCCTGTTGCCTCCAAGAGGCCTTTCCAGAGGCACAGAGAGCAAAAAAGCACCCAGCCCCTCCTCCCACTGCCAGAAAAACCTGTAGGGCTTAAAGGACTTATAACATTCTAAGCTCGAGGCCCAGGGCACCATGGTCCAAGTCCGATACCCTGGGAGGGAGCTGACTACCATTGGCTCTGCCCCTGGGAATGTCCTTTTCCACACTGTACATTCAAGCTGCTAGTGCAGCCCCACCACTGTTTGGTTTTCTGAGTTTTAACATAGTGGGGTTGAGAAGCGGGCAGCTGCCAGCACATCTGCCTCCTCCACTTGGGCAAAAGCTTGGGAAGGTCAAATGTGCCATCACAAGGCTGTGCCACTCCCTCAAGCCTTTCACCCCTCCCTCCCCACTTTGGATGGGGCTGCCAGTAAATTACAGTTCACCACCTGTAAACATGTGAATGAAACTCCCAGTCTGATGAAGCTTTTAACTCTATTATGAGTTGTATCCAACTGGCTTTTTTTTTAAAAAAAACCTCACCCTCATAATTTTTCTACTTATAACAACATACTGGTAGTTTGGCAGTTAAAATGTACCTTTTCACTAAATAAGATGCACCTGAATAACCAGGGGCAGCCATTGCTGCCGGGGTGAGCAACGCAGCAAAATAGGGCTTGCGCATGGCCTAAGGCATGCTGCAAAACCGGTGTAATGATTGGCTCCCAGCCTAAAAAGGCGGGGAGGAGCCAGGCTGCATTAAAAGAGCGCCTCTCCCAGTCCACTCTTCCCGCGGCGTAGACCCAGCAAGGCGCGGTGGTGTTGTGGGTGTCTCGTAAGGCCTGGAAGGAGACCGTCTCGGCCTTCTAGCTCGCCTCTTCCTTCTTTCTAGATCTTCTTACTCACCTTTTTTTAGTCTCCTCTTTTTTTTCTACTTTCTGCTGTCTTCCTTTTCTTGGTTGTGCCGGCCCCACTAATTTTGCTATGGCGGGGCTGAAGCGGGCCAAGAGCAAGGAGCCACCCGCTGGCCGCTGCCTTCGGGCAGAGCTTGAGCCCTCCTCAACAGGGTCCGGCTCAGACCGCCTTCAAGGGACGCCGGGCGAAGGCCCGTGGTCGGGCTGGACGGGAGCAGCTGCGCAGGGCGGCTCAAGCGGCCTTGGGCTTGTCCCCATTGTAGCGAGGGGCAGGCCGCTGAGGTCCACTGGAGCAGTCCTCTCCTGCTGGGCGGGCTCTCCCCGCTACCTCCGGAATGGGCAGGGACCCCGCTCCCCGGCCCGTCTCACAGTGATTTGGAGCCTGATCCCGCATTGGTCCGAACTTGGCGGACACTCTTGCTGCACTCCTTCCCAGGCCTCGGGCGGAAGCGGCCGGGCGAAACTGGGACGCTTCTCAGGCGTAATGGCTCGAGTGAGCTCCCGCCGGGCGGGCTGCCGGGCGCCGGGCGCAAAGCGGGCATGTCGCAAGTGGAGCGGTGGAGAGAGATTCAACTCCGCCACCGGTCCAGCTCCAGCATCCTTCGGTGGATGCATCGATAGAAGCCGCCCTCTGAGCCGGAGGGGCAGGAGGCAGGAGGCAGCGGAATCAAAGCCGCTCCCGCCTTCCAGAAGCGGTCTCCCCAGCTTCTTCATCGCCGGGTGAGTCTACCGAGGGACTGACGGCCACGACGCCGCAGGCTGGGGCGAGGGAATTCCTGGTCTCCATTGGGAAAGGTGCCCACTCTCCCACTTTGGACTCCCAAAAACCAGCCAGCAGTGGAGGCCGAGGCGCCATCCAGTTCTGGCCCAAAGACGACCGTGTGTGTGGCTTAACTCCGGCCTGGTTCCCATCTCCCAGGAAGCTCCGGAGCAGGCGAAACGTTAGATGGGTACTCACGCGCTGATATCTTTAAGTTCCTACGCATGGAAGGAGGAACACAGGCTTGGTTTCCGGGCGGGAAGGCTGACAAGGCTTAGAACCGGTGGCAGGCGAGCCGCACTTTCAACAACGGCTGCAGGGTTTCACGGGAATTTCTGTGGCCCCCATCGGGCTGTTACCTCCGGCCTGGCACTTGGCGGCCCACTTATGGCTAACGTAAGGCGGGCCTGGCTCTGGCCGATGAGCATGCGGGTTATAGCTTCACTTATGAGGCTATCTTGTAAGAATGCGCCTCCCACAGAGCTGCGTTTCCGCTGGGATCTAATCTGGGCATGACCAAACCTGGATGGTCGTGTTTCAGCCTGCCATGAAAGGGGTCATGGAGCCATCTGTCCCAGGAAAACCCAGCAGAGCTTACCTGGGGCGGGCGGGGCAAAGGGCTTTGTTGGGAATTTAATGAGGCGCTTGCCAGCAGCCCAAGTGCAAATTTGAGCACATCTGCTCTAACTGCTCTGGCAGCTACAGCCGGATAGGGCTGCCCTAAGCCGGGCTGGACGGTCTCCCTTTCAAAGGCTCCGCCCCCCCGCCGGCCTCTCAAAGAAGCTGTGGCCAGGGGCAGCTTGCCCAGCCTCTCAAACACTGAACTTCATGCCCAGCTGCAGTCCTTGGCAGTCCCTACACCCATCCAGCTGAAGGTGCTGCTGAGTGGCTACAGCTTTATCCTGACGCAGGCGTTATGCCAAGGCGCATGCTGGGCGATGGCTTCTCCCTCAGGTTTCAGGATCCCCATCGAAAATCTCGGAGCGGCCTAATCAGGCAAACAATTTGATGTCAGTTCGCGATGATCTCTGGCGCGGTGGTATTTGACAAACTTGACAAAGAAATCAGGGCCGGGTCGCATTGTTGGCCCTTACAGCTACCCGCCTCTCCCCAGCCCCCCCCCAGGGTCTCCCCATTGGCATGGTGCCTAAGAAGACCCCGCTGGGAGTTTAGCTGTTTAATTCAACACCTCTCCACCCCCCAGGGCTGCATTCAGTGAACCATTTCATAGACCCCAGGTCTGCTCTCGAGTCCGGGTATGCCACCCCTGGAGCCGAGGCCATCATCGCTTTCCATCAGAGCAGAGCAGGCCCAGGTGCTTACCCTATAAAATGTGACATCCAGTCCGCCTTCCGGCTTCTGCCCATTTCCCCTCACGATTTCGAGCTGCTGGGCATCCATTTTTCAAGGCAACTGGTACGTGGACAAGGCCATGCCCACGGGCTGTTCCTTTGCCTGTGCAGCTTTCTGAGACCTCCAGCACTTTTCCTCGAATGGGCTTTCAGGGTAGAGGGTGCCCTCCGGCTGGTGACCCATTATTTAGACGATTTCCTGCTCTGTCCATTGGCAGGCAGGGCACCAGGGAGTGCTTGAATTCACCTGTTGCAGGCTTTCCAGGCCCTGGGTCAGCTGAGCTGGGGGGTCCCCTTGGGTTCTCGGGTGAAGACTTGGAGGGGCCTTCCACGGCCCTCAGTTATCTGGGCATCCACCTGACACGGGTCCTGGAGGCACGCCATCCCTTCCTGCAGACAAGATCTTGGCCCTCTTACCACCTGCTCCAGTCCGTGTCTCCTCCCACGGAAATGCAGGGATTAAATTCTAGGTGCAGTCCTTACTGCAGGGCACCTTTAATTTACCGCTTCATGCAGGGTGGATTGGCGCCAGGCAGGGCGCTCTCTGCTCTCGGGCTGGCGAGGTCCTTGTCTGGTTGCAAGTCTCCTGATCACCACATCCAGGGTCTCTGGAGACCTGAAAGAAGACCTGCAGGTCTGGTTGTCTTTCATCCGAGGCTTCAAGCGGCATTTCCCCTGTGGCAGACACCTCTGGAACCCGACCTGGAGCTGCAGGTGCACTCTGACGCATACTCCGGGGCTTTTGGCCGGTGTGTACCTACCACCAGGGTCAGTGGGCACAGGGTCTCTGGCCTTCGGCCTGGCACGCACAGGGCATCACCAGGGCTCTCACCTTTCTGGAGCTGTTTCCCATTTTGGTGGCGGTACATATCTGGCATGACACTCCTGGCAAAATAGAAGGGTGCGCACTTTTCTTGTCGCGCACAACCAGCAGGCTGTGGTGGCGGCGTGTGCGGGTGAACAGGCAGTCGAAAGCAAGTCGGCACGGGTTATGCGCGCTTGGTTACGCAACTTGGTTCTTCACATGCCTCACTGATAACATTTCTTTCAAAGCTGCTTTTGTTCCAGGTTTTGCAAAATGAGATACTGCTGATGCCTTGTCTCGTCCCAGCAGGTGGATGCGTTTTTCGACGCCTCGGCCCCCCGGGCGGAGCCATTCCCGACGACAGTGCCGGGCGTCCCTCTGGAACCTTGGCAGCGAGACGTCATCACAGGTGTTTCTTTGAACTCGTTGGCACCGGGCATTACACGTGAGAGCAGTATGACCGAGCCGCGCGCGCTTCCGGAGCTTCACGCACTTGGCGTCCAAGGCCCTGTCTGTGGCGTGGGGTGGATACAGGGCCTCCTGCTTCGCGAGTAATCTGGTACAACTCCATGGAGCGGGGGACACACCCACGCTCCATGGGAGTGCATCTGGCGAACATCGCCTTTTATTGCAAGATCTCGGGCTTCCCCGACGTCACCGTCGTTAGGTAGTTCGCCCGGCTGAAGTGGCGGGGATGGCGGCGGAGTGGTCCCCAGACAGAGGGACCTTAGACGCCCAGTCACTCAGGGAGGTGTTAAGGGCAGTCACCGGGGAGCTGCGGCAGGAATTGTACAGCTGTCTTCGTTATGAGCGCTTTGCTTTTCTCAGCCGCTTTCCACCTGGCCCCACCACGGGGCCTTCAGGCCTGGGGGGAGCTAGTTGCCCCGACCAGGGACCAACCGTCCGCGCCGCGCTCCAGAGGGAGCACCTCGTCCTGTCCAGGGACATAGTATACGCATGGTTGGCCCATTCTAAGACTGACCAGGAAGGCCACGGCGCCTGGGTCACCATGCCAGTCTTGCCGGGCGACGCCACTTGCCCCCTCGCATCCCTCATCACCTGGCTCTGGCATAGGCCGCGAGTGGGCGGCATGCTCCTGGTGCATGAGGACGGTACCCCCCTCACCAGGTTCCAGATGCTGGCAGTGTTCCGAGCGTGCCTGGCCCGGGCTGGGCTGCCAGCCGCAGAGTTCGGCCTGCATTCCTTCAGAATAGGGGCCGCCACGTCCGCAGCTCAGGAGGGCAGGGCCCAGGAGGACATCCGCTCCCTGGGCAGGTGTGGAGGTCGGGGCTTTTCGGGCGTACATTCGCTTCACACATCTGACTTGTTGATTCCCTTCACAGTGATGCCTCCAGGGACGCCTGCAGACAGCTCTATCGAGCAGGTGTGGGTGCCGTGGGGCACGGCCTGCCGTCAACAGAGCCGGGGACTACGCACGAACTTCTGACTGGGGTTGGCATCTTGGGCTCGGGGCGCACGTAAGAATTTCCTGGATGGGGCAGGGGCACATGCTTTGGCATGAGCTGGAGCCCAAGCTTATCGAGTACATTTTCCAGCTGGCCACACTGGACCTACTGGTTATCCACCTGGGGGAGGAGGATCTCCCTGTCAGGAATTCGGGCCTTGATCTACGTTGTCACCCGGTGGCCTACCACGCTCAGGTGGGGAGCTTTGCCAGGCATCGGCCTGGCATGACCTATGGTCTGGTCCGAAGCTGCTGCAGCGGCTGGGTCCACTGGAAGGCGGAGCGGTGGACCCCACGCCGCGTGGACAGGGCCTGCAAGAAAAGTCAACAAAGGCTGACACGCCAAGCGTGGTGCTTGCTCTCCCTCGGGGAAGCCGTGGCAGGCTCACTCTGGAGATCACCCGGGACGCAAAAGACCTTTTCCAGCCGGGATGGCGTCCATACCTATTCCAGCGGGGCATGGACTTATAGCTCCGGGTCGGTTCTCGACGTGACTCTCCTCCGCTGGTTGCAGTAGAGACAGGCTCAGGCTTGAGGAGCTTGGGCGGTGAAGGCTGCAAGGGAGGGCAGCTCGTGGGCGGGTTTGCAACGGTGTTGCACATCTGGGGAGAGAACGAGCCTTCCGGCTGGGGCTCCCAGGCTTATGCCCTGTTAAGGGCCGGGGGGTGGGGCGGGCAGGCTGGCAGGCCGGCAGGCCAGGCCGCTGCCCAACACCCTAGGGAGTGGGGTTGGGTCGGGCCCATAGGCGGCCGTTGGCTCAGCCGGTGCCCGACACCCCAGCAAGCACGGGAGGAGGACGGGCTGTGGGGAGGCCTTGGGGCTCAGCCGGTGCCTCGATCACCTCAGCATGGGGCGAGGAAGGGGTGCTGAAGCAAGCAGGAGTGTTATCTCTGGGGTTTCCCTTCCCGCCAGTCCCATGTTATTGGGATGTGATGTGCGACCCGTTTGCCGCCCAGCTCTCATGTATATAGTTATGCTGTTATGTTTTGAATGTTTAATAAACGGGCTGCGGCCCATTCCTTTCCAGCCTGTCGTTGTGGTGTGATTATTGAGCAAAGTAAGTCTCACCATCTGCAGCAATGGAAAAGCTGGTTACTCTAACCCTGTGATTCTGTGCTGATGTAAAAACTGAGTGAGCAAAATGGTTTCTTAATCACACCTCAACAAATGTATTTTACCTGGCCTTTTTTCTAGGGAAACATTAATAATTGGCCTCTTGATTTATCGTAATGAAGATATGCTAAGATTCCTCCCATTCTCTTTTCTCCTACAATTTCAAACAAGTTACTGCATGGCAAATAACCATGTCAGAAATGCATTTATAGTCAAACCCAAACTGGCCTGGTCCAGCATGGTTTTCTGCTTTTAGTGGAAACAGAAGAATAAACTTAAAGGACAGGATTTGTGGATCTCAGTGAAGCATCTCAGTGGTTTCTCATCTGGAAAGCAGGATAATTCAGCATGGAAGGTTGATCTATTATGCTTTTCTTCCTGTCCCTTGTACAATACACACCTACCTCAATGTGGTGCTTGTGTGTATGTGTTTCAGACAGATCTCTGACATGGAAGCCTCTGCTAAATTTCTGTTCACTCCCTCCCTACCCCATTTCATCTGGAATAGCTGCAGTCTTTCTGCAAACTCCTCTGTCAGGCTGGGGGCACCTCTGCTGTGCAATTTTTCATTTCCTCTTCTCACTTCAAATACGCGTTTGACTCCTCAAGACACCTCATAAAAAGAGATTTCCACTCTAAGGACATCCAGAAAGGAAGCACACAAACTCTGCTACAACCCTGCTATGCCCAGAACAAAGAAGGGGCAGCATCTTTTTGCAGGTTTACTTATTTGGTTCCAGAAGCTCTGAAAATAGACCCCCACATAACCGAAAAAGCTCAGAGAAAGGAAGTAGGGGGAGATGAGAGACAGAGCTGAACAAAACGGGGCCTGCGGCATATATAATGTCTTGATTTGGTCAACTTAACTGCATCAGGTATAACAGGAAGAAAGGCCTCGGTATTCCCAGTGAGGGGTTTGGTACATGCCTCGAACATTTCCATCAAAATTCTACAGCAGCATAGTCTTCTGTTACAAGCTGCCATGCCCCATATGCCCGCCAAGAGAGACACACTGGAATAAAAGCACAGCTGCAAAAATACAGGGCTGGGCAACTCATGTTAGCACAGAAGGGGGTGGAGAAGGGAATTTCTTGCTACTGCAGTGTGGAGGCACTGTGCCAGTTGGTGCTGCCATCCCCCACTCCTGCCTTTAGGCAAGCTCCACTCCCCCACTTTTTTCCCTCCTTCATCCAAACGTATTTTGTTTTTGAAATCATTTTGCCTGCAATTTCTTCCCTTGACAGTATTAATCTTCCACCTGCCAGTCTATGAATAGACCTTTATTTTTGTGTCTGGAATAGGTTGCTAAGGGAAAGGAATCAAGGCAAGGAGGAGAAGCCAGTGTTACAGGTGGGGCAAGGAGGTGTTGACTGCCTTTACTTTGATGTGTACACAATCCTGACTTGAATCTCCATCGCCCCTGTGGTGGGCTGCAGGGAGTGTCTCAGTTCTATGAAACAACCTTAACCACTTGGAGAGTCTGAAGGGCCTCTGGCCGTCAGGAAAAGTGGTCAGCCGAAATGCCTCTTTTATGTGTACCTAGACAAAAAAGTAATACAGCAGAAAGGGAATGTAATAGCAACATGAGAAGGAAAGAAATGTCCAAAATGTTAAGCGCTTCTTGTGTAGATAGCAGCCCATACCTACCATTCCACAGGCAGGCTGACCTTGGCTTTGCTGAATCAAAGCAGGATTTAGGAAGGAGTAGATTTCCCATTTCCTCTTTCATTGTTCCAGACTTTTGCTCTGCATTGAATTTAGCCAGTTTAACTAGGAGAATTTCCAACATTAACTCCAATAATGGAGCTTATGCAGTCTGTTGCTGTTTTCTATTCCTTCAGCTCATTTGTATCTCCCCAGCAAAAAACATGCTCTATCCAAGCAATCTGAATGTGTTTGTATGTACAGACCTGGTTCATGGGATTTTGTTACCTCATAATGCAATCACCTTGTAAAAACCATGGACACCAAATCAATTAAAAAAAACAATTAAAACCCAGGGTATAAAACACAGAAAAAACCCACTAAAGCAAGATTTAACACATTGGAAAGGAAGGTGGGATTAGGGGGGAACACTGAATGCAACAAGAAAGTCTTCATCCACTGGTGGAAGATGGCAACAGAAAGGCACAGTGTGATATAGTGGTTAAAAGCAGAGAACTGGGCTTGATCCTCCACTCCTCCACATGAGCAGTGGACTCTTATCTAGTGAATTGAATTTGTTTCCCCATTCCTACGCACAAAGCCTGCTGGGTGACCTTGGATTAGTCACAGTTTTTCAGAACTGTCTCAGCCCCACCTACCTCACTAGATGTCTGTTGTGCGGAGAGAAAGGAAAAAGAGTTTGTAGGCTGCCTTGAATCTCCTTACAGGAGAGAAAGGCAGGGTGTAAACTCCTGCTCCTCCTCTTCCCCCTCTTCTTTGGAAGAATGTTCCAGAGTTTTGGTGCCACAACCAATGTCTTCTCCTGCCTAATCTTGGAAGGTGAGAGTAACTGACAAAGGGTCTTGGAAAAACTGTAGTGTTCAAGGTGGTTCATAAGGGAATAGGCAGTCCTTCAGATATGTTGTTCCCAAAGGGTTTTAGAAGTCAACAGCAGCACTTTGAATTGTGTTCAGAAACAGATTCAGAACCAGTGTAAATAGGCCAAGGTGAGAGTGACAGGGTCCCTACAACCCACTCTAGTCAACACCCTGGCAGCAGCATTCTGCACCAATCAAACTTTCTGAACAGTTTACAAGGGCAGCCCCAGGTAAAGCACTTTGCAGTTATCTATTCTAGATGCAATATAGGCATGCACCAAAGTGATCAGATCTTGTCTGCCCAGAAAAGGTCACAGCTGGTTAATTAGTCAAAGTTTGTAAATGGCAGGGGTGTGACTGGCAACCAGCAGAAAGGTTTGGGGCAGGGACGTGGGGGTGTGTGTGACATCATCTGTGCCATTACATCACTTCAGGGGAAAACCTGGAAGAGACATTGGATGGATCCAGGGGTGTAAGGCAAGCCAGGTATCTTGCTCTGAGCACAGGTTGCCTAGGGGCACATTGGTTGCCCCACACACATACCTCGTTGCTTCCCACACATACCTCGCTGCCACGTCCAAAGACTGGTGCAAGGCCTATAATTGTCTTTAAGTTAGTGCCAGGGAGGAGAATGTGGACAGGGACAAGGCCAGGGAAGAGCGCCCTGCCTGGCCTTGTCCCCGCCCCAGTCTCCTCTCCTCTCCTCCTCACCTGAACTGAGTTAAACATTATTAAATTTGTTAAACATAATTAAATTTAAAACAAACTCTTCAGGGTTCTTTTTGGTGGGAAGGTGGCCAGGTTCCCCCACCCGCTGAAGAAGAAGAATCCCACAGAGTTTGATTGTCTTTAATTTAGCTAAAGTGAGTTGCCGGGAGGAAAGTGGATGTGGGGTCAAGGTCGCCCTTGTCCCCACCCTCATTCTCCTCCCAGACACTCATCTGAACTAAGTTAAAGACAATTAAACTTTAAGCAAATTCTTTCTGAAGGCACAGTCTCAAAACTTTCAGGGTCTCATCAGGAGACTGCCCTGATGATACCCCCCAGGTTTGGTGCAGTTTGGTTCAGGGGGGCCAAAGTTATGGACCCTCAAAGGGGGTGCCCCATCCCCCATCCTTTCCAATGGGAGCTAAGGAGATAGGGGCTACCCTTTTGAGGGTGCATAACTTTGTCCCCCCTGAACCAAACTGCATTAAACTTGGGGGTAGCATAAGGACAGTCTCCTGATGGTGCTGATATGTCTAAAAATGCATCCCCTGCAGGCACCAATGACCTGGTGCAAAAAAAAAAATTTGGTCGTGGTGGGGTGGCTACCCATGGGGGAGAGCATTCAACTCAGGTTTTTCCCAAGGCTCCAGTTTGCCTCATTACGCCCCTGCTGTGTTAACTTATAAACCCCACTTCTCCCCTGTAGATGGAAAACACAGTGTTATGATAGGTATTTCATGCCCTGGGCAAGAGAAATTATGTCTGCTATAAAACATTATCTTGAGCAAAATACAGTTTTATTTTGTTGTTTGTTTAAGATCCATGTTTTTAATCTATATGCATGGGTATCTATTTGTGGCTATTTACATTTTGACAAATCTAAAAATTATCTGTGCTAATTGACTTAGTTTGGCCAGCAAGTTGAACATCTCACTGAAGAACTATGGGCATCTTCTATAATTTTGTTGTTGTTAATAATTTACAAATGAGAAGCTGCTCCTGACAAGATAGCCTCTTCACGAATGTTGAAGTACCTCAGGACAACCAGCCTAAGGATCTTTGCACCATCCTTGAAGCCACCTCTGTCAGCTCAGGCAGGGAACTTGTTAGGTGGCTGGGTGAGCATTATACCAGCAGAATACCTGTCCCTCAATCCCAACATTAGGTTCACAACCTCAAAACTAGAAATGTCCTGGATGGGGCACCATGCTGAGGGGGATTCAAATAATTTAACAAACTGGTTTACAAGCACTGTTTTAACGACGAGTTCTGCCGAAGTGGTGTGAACCTGCTGAATCCCACCACTGGATAGAGCCCTTATAGACTGGAGGGGGTACTAGGAAGAGAATGTTCTGAGACCTTGGCCACAGAAGCCAAATCATACTGATACTTGCTATTGAGTGTACCTGGAAACACCATGGACAACCCACTGACGACAAGCTCTGTGCACATCTCAGTACCCACAACATATAGCCTTGAAAAGAGAGACAGTTGTTCCTGCAGTTCCTGCTACACTTGGGAAGACTCTGCAGTTTGTTCTGCATTGGAAAATGGTGCTACCCCAAATCTAGTCACCTATCAATTAAATATATATTTGTCATTGTGGTAGCCTGTCAGTATGTAATATGTAGAAGAGTCTCATCAATCCTTTTATTTCCCAGATTTCTGAGTGGATGCAGAATGCATGGCAAACACATTTCCTTATTGCTTGTCAGGATGATTAATTCATCTATGAGATGGTTAAATGTGTACCACTTTCAGGCTCCACTTGGTCAATGCCTCTGTTTGTCCAAGGAAGACACTTCTCTGTAGGACCTCCCTGAGTTATCTCAAATTCACTGGTGCTTTGAACTACACTGACAGGTCCAAGTAAATTAAGACAAATCTTGTTGGCAGGGGAACCCCAATATTAGGTGCACAGAATAAGAACACGAGCACTTTTAAATATGTATATCTGGATGGTAGGAATAATTTCATACCACCCAAAGTTGATTTCCCTTTGCTAGTATTTCTCAGACTCTTTCTCTAGCAGCTAAAACAGACAAGTTTTCCATGTGTGGACCTTCCTATACGTTATGTAATTTTAGATATGTGATGTGGGCTGTTTAACTGAATTCAGTAGGATATATCTCTAGGTAAATTGCTTTCAATATATGTTGCCAATTAACCATGAAGTCCAAGTATTAGGAGCTGTTCTGGTAACCTGATACAGTTATACACAAAGATTAACTTTCTTGCTCTTTTCCTCCTTCTTTCCTTTTCGAAAGCCAAATTGTTTCACAAGACCCATGAAACAAAGCCCTTCCCAACCAGAAGAGCTCCCTGTGGTTCCATTTGACATTCCTATGGTTTTAACAACAGGGAGCCAGAGTTTATTCTGCTGCTAGCAACAGTTTTTTTTTTAAAAAAAACTATTAGTCAAATTTCATTTGATTTGGAGTACATAGGGAGGGGCTGTGGCTCTGTGGCAGAACATCAGGTTTGCATACAGAAGGCCCTAGATTCTACCGATGGCATTTCCAGTTGAAAAGATTAGTCAATGGGTGTAGTTAAAGACCTCTATCATCAATCCTCGAGAGCAGCAGCCAGACAGAGCAAACACTACAGACCTTAATAGGTGACCAGGCTGACTCAGTATAAGGTGGCTTCATGGGGTCATCTGCTTATAGAGCCAGTAGACCAAATTCCATAGGTCTACTCTTGTTTCTGTTTGTAACAGAGAATCAATCATGGATGACTATGAGAGTTAATTTTGGAATTTGCTTCCATCAGTGCTAAATGAAACTTCCATATTCAATGGCAGTATATCGCTAAATTTCCATTGCAGTAATACAACAGGGAGGGCTCTTGCCTTCATGTATTGATCATAGGCTTCATAAATGAATTTGGTTGGTCACTGTTAGTAACAGGAAGCTGAAGTAGATAATCTTTTGTTTTTTTAGACGTAACACAGCTACAAAGCCAACACAGAACTACAATCTACATTTTTAAAGAACTGGTTGCCAATGGACAATAAGTGTCTGTCTTGCTGAAATCCTCATATTCCTAAAACTGGCAAATATTTGATTTTACCAAGCATGTTTGAGGATTGCTATTTTTAAAAAAATACCTATACTAGAGGGAAAATATATGTTGTAAGTATTATTTCCAGAAGAAGAGAGACTTGCTAGAGAAACAAGGGCACTTTATGTTTACCTAAATGGCAAACACTTATGAAGGGTGACTGTGGTTCATTTCACACAGGACAAAAAAGATGTCTGTGGAAAGTCTTAAAAAGAGATGACTGCCTCTTTTCATTCTGCACACCCAAAGTAAGGCATCCAGGAGACATCTTAAAAAGAGGCGGCTTCTGGTGTGCTTTCCAGATAGCAAAGGTGCCACCGTGCCAGAGCGGGGAAAAGGCTGTTTCCCACCTGACGATTTGCTCTCTGGTCAGTTTCAGTCTCAGCTTGCACCCAGTGTTTTGAGTGCAGCTGAAGGGATTCTCCCTGCCACCATTTGCTGAAGGTAGCCCCAGATGTTTGCTCTACAGGCTCCGATCCAGGGCACCTTTTCAGCCCCAAAAGTACAGAAGCCCCATAGTTGCATTCAGCTCATCCTGAAATTTCAGGCAATATATAGTTTTCCTATTCTTTTTTAAAAATTGAGGATCTATCTTTGTAGCTACACAGACACAAACATGAGAATCTCAGCCAGTCAGAAGACCCACCTGCCTCTCACTGAGAAGCATTGGGTTGACCTGCCCTCCACAAAATGATTTAATTTTGTCTAGTTGGTTTTTCTAGTTTTTTTCTCACTACCTAGAAAAACTCTGTAAGTCCATAGAAGGCAGGTCAACCCAGTGCTTCTCAGTGGGAGGTCAATGAGTCTCCTGAGCATCTATGATTCTCATATTTGTGTCTGTGTAGCTACTGAGATAGCTCATAAATTTTTTTTTAATGTAGGAAAACTATATATTGCCAGAATCAGCATGATGAGATGAGTACAACTATGTACATTTGGAGCTGAAAATCCACCCAGGATTGGAGCCTGCAGAGCAAACATCCTGGGGCAACCTTCAGCAAATGGCCAGGAGAATCCTTTCAGCTGCACACAAAACGTCAGGTGCAGGGTGAAACTGTCCAGAGAGCAAAATGGTGGGGTGGGGAAAATAAGATATCTCCTGAGCTCTGCATTCCACACAGCCAGGCAGCAGATGTCTTGCAGGCTACTCAGTGGTAAAAGGTTTACTTTGAAGCGCTCTCTAAAAAAGATTTCTTGAGCTAAAATAAGACTTTTTGAGGACATCTTGGGAAGAAAGCTGTGTGGAGTGCCTTCCTAGGACACCTTTTTAGCATCCCCAGGTTGTCTTATTTTGGCTGTGTGGAAAAGACCTATAAAAAGACTGCCTTTGTTTTCAAGTCCTGGCATGAATTTATCATAACCCCACCCAGACTCCAAAATTCAACAGTTTCATTTCAGAAATTAGAAGGATAAAGTACCTGGCAACTCTTCCACATAGTAGCACCATCTGTGCTGTTGTGAAGTTGTCCAGAGCACAGGGAGGGGGCATTCTGATAGTAAGGGAGTAACAGATCAGGCCTTGAGGGGTAAAAGAACTTCATCTGTTAATTGTCCTGATTAGTTTTTTACTGGTAGTTAACAGCATGCACTTTCAGGTGCTCCTGTGTTTACTTCAGCTGCTATTTGGCTGCACTCTGTATCAGATGGGCCAAAAGTACAAAACAAATTCATTTAAAAGTAGTCATCTCTCACCAGGTTGTGTCCTATGCAAATCTGCCCAAATGCTCCTGCTGGTCTCAGGAGAACATACAAGAAAGGTGAACTCAACAGTATGAATTACATAATCATTTGTAGTCTGTCTGTCTATACATTACAATAGGAAATATGCCAAAATTACTGTTACTGGGGGAGGGGGGACTTCAGATATGATGAGGGAGGTGACATTGCACTGATGCCATTTCTGGGATGAGTCTGGAAGTGACATCACACTGCTCAAGGATTCAGCAGAAACTCTGTGGCTTTGCCCTGGAAATGATGTCATGCTGTTGCTGTAAGTGCATTTTTTCATTCTCTGTGGTCAGCCTCCTGATAAGAGATAAAAGGGGTTAGCCAGAGATAAGAGGGGCTGCCAGCAGGAGATCTCCTTGTATAGAGCTCTGGCAGGAGACCTGGCAACTCGAGACACCAGGACAATTTTTTTTAATCCAGATTTTTAGCTAACCAAGTTCCATCATTTTAATTGTTTTTGTGTTGCCAAAATTCAGATGCTTTGTGGAAATCTCCTGGAATTAGAAGTGATTGCTAGATAACAGAGATCCATTCCCCTGGAGAAAGTGGATGCTTTGGAGGGAACACTCTATGGCAGGGGTGGCCAACCTATGGTGCTCCAAATTTTCATGGACTACAATTCCCATCAGCCCCTGCCAGCACCCCTGCCCTATGGCATTATGCTTCACTGAAGTCTGTCCCCTCCCCAAACCCCACCCTCTTCAGGTTCCACAACCAAATCGCCAGGAATTTTCACCCCCAGAGCTGGCAGCTGTTTTTTATGGTCTGCTTCTAGTATGAAGATTACATTACAAATATAATTTTAGACTGTTGAATGCTGTTTTATGCTGATTTTATGCCCTGGCTTTTTCTGGCTTGTTTAATATTGATATTTTAATACCTATTTCCATCTCCTCATTATTGTCGCAAGTATAACAATCTCATCACTTCTATCTACCAGGTTTCCCCCTGCCCTGAAATGTTAGTAAGATTCAAAATGTATTAATTACACCAGTACAGTCGGGTAAGGTCATTTCTCCTACCAAAAGGAATACAAACACAGCCTTCCTGCTTCTCCCAGTGAGTCAATGGGAAAAGCAAATCTTGAGTTCACATCCTGGTGTCGTTTTCATTAGGACTCCTGAGAATCACAGCATCAGAGGTCTCGTTCTCAGGAAGAAAGCTGACGGCAACAACCTTGGCCAAAGCAACCTCTTGCGCCAGTTTCCAAGGAAGGGCTGATTTTAGGGAAGGCCTGTGATCTTGCAGGTTGACTGTATGGAAGAGATCAGTACAAGGTAATAACAAACACATTGAAGAGATCTGGAAGTCATTACTCATAATGATTATGTTAAGAAAGCGATTGGCATGAAGTCCCCATCAAGGCCTGCTTTCGTCCTCTCCTTTCTCTTGCTTTCCCCACTTCCTAATGCTTTCACTTTGCAGAGAGTAACTGGCACACATTTTGGCTTCTGTTCTGAGTCATCAAAAATCAGAGAAAGGAGGGAGGGAGGGAAATGTTCACCTCTTTTCATGGGTTGAAAACAATGGAGAGACCACAAGACCATGCAATGCGGCAGCCTGGGATGAGAATGCTTGACACTGGGGATGGTGAATCACCTTCTCCCTTGCTTCAGTGAAGGAGACTGGCTGAGGCACAGTCAGGCCAATTATACATTGGTGCTCTGCCACACAGCGAGGGTATGTTTCCTTCACAGCAGAGTGTTCACGCTGATGGGGCCACATGTCCTGGAAGCCCTGTGGTTCCTGAGAGCAAGCAAACCACAATGTTTTTCCTTGCTCCAGGGTTTTTGCCCCTTCTGGTCTGCCCCTCCCCACTCCTTGCAGGTATTTGGGGGGGGGGGATCAAGGGCCAGCTTTTCCCCAAAAAACAAAAATGAATGATAATGAGCCTGTGCAATAGCATTCTGAGGAATATCAATTTGAAATTTAAAGCACTCAAAAAGAAAAAAAAGCCAGACATCTTGCAGTCTTGTGAAGAATATTGATATATTGGTGAAGGCTTTCACAACCGGAATCACTGGGGTGTTGTGTGGTTTCTGGGCTGTGTTCTAGGAGCATCAGGAGAAACATTGGAGAAAATATCTACTAAAACATGGCCATACAGCCTGGGAGGAGGAGGAGGAGGAGGAGGAGGAGGAGGAGGAGGAGGAGGAGGGAGAGGGAGAGGGAGAGGGAGAGGGAGAGGGAGAGGGAGAGGGAGAAGGAGGAGAAGGAGAAGGAGAAGAGTTTGGATTTGTATCCCCCCTTTCTCTCCTGCAGGAGACTCAAAGGGGCTTACAATCTCCTTGCCCTTCCCCCCTCACAACAAACACCCTGTGAGGTAGGTGGGGCTGAGAGAGCTCCGAAGAGCTGTGACTAGCCCAAGGTCACCCAGCTGGCATGTGTGGGAGTGTACAGGCTAATCTGAATTCCCCAGGGTGTACAGGCTAATCTGAATTCCCCAGATTCCTCCAGATTAGATACACGAGCTCTTAACCTCCTACGCCACTGCTGGAAACCACACAACACCCCCAACATTGATATAGTCCTGTTTACATGCTTCCACCTTTTCTTCCCTACCCCTTTTCTCATCCACCTGTCTTTCGTTACTTTCTTGGTGAAGGGAGCAGGGGCTTGTCCAGTTTTGGCACCCTCCTCCACACCAGTCATCAATCATGCCTGGCCCTCCTCCCTTCCGAGGTCTCCAGCACTGCAACAGAGGGACGGAGCAAGGCAGCATTGTGAAAAAAATATTGCACTAGTACCACTCAATTGCCAACTCCTAGTTTGAAAATTTCTGGAGATGTGGAGGTGGAGCCTAGGGAGAGTGACATTTGGGGAGGGAAGAGATAGGAAGCCTGAGCTGACCCTCTAAAAGTTCCATTTTTCTCCAGGAGAATTAATCTTTGTAATCTAGAGATCACTTGTGATTCCAGGAGAACTCCAGGTCCCACCTGGAGGATGGCAACCCTATTATCTTAGCTTTTTAAACACACACACCTTGCTTTGTTCCCTCCTCCTGTTCCTGCATGTTTGAACCAGGCTAAGACAACCCTCAGTAGTTGTAAATTATGTTGCTTACGCCTGGCAGTTTATTTCTGCATGCCAATATCTTTTAGCTTTCTACCCTATTGCAATGACCCAAGTGGAACCATTAGCATGCCAATCCCCCTTCCAGTCTTTCCCCATGTTGCAACAGTAAACAGATTCCTTTTCTGCATCATTAAAAAGAGAACATGGACAAATATATTTGGAAAATCTGCAATGCTCCTTCTTTCTGTGTCACATAAAACAAAGTTACACAGGAACAGAAAGCATAGTAGGGCCTCAGGGAACGTTAGTTTGGCTTTGATTATACCAATATGGAGGAAAGCCTATAACAGGTTTACTTGGTTGATGGGAGCAAGAAACCAGTGAACTTGGCTCTGGGACTAGTAAAACCTGTCCAAATTAGAGACGAGCAGAGTAAGATTAATGTTTTACTAGGGCGCTTCCCCCCAACCTCCACAGGGCTGCTAACGTTCCTCCAACTTGAGACATAAATGATTAATTTTTCTAGTTGCAGGGGGTAATCGAGTTAGCAGATGTAACCAAAGAATTACAAGTCATGCTCTCAGTTATAAGAACAGTTGTTTCCTCTGCCAGGTACATGGAAAGTTTTGAATTGTACACTTAACGCAATACTGAAAATGGAAATGGCTGCAAGGGAATATAACAGCAAGGTCTGAATGGTTTTTTCATCACATAAAGTTTGGAGTTTTATTGCTAAAAAAGAAAAAGATTGAAAATCATGAACTTTCAAAGCTTTTGTGCATTTTACCCTACAGATGTTGTGCTAGTTGCTGTTTTGCATGTCACACAGGTAGCACATGGAATGGAAGTCTTTTGTGTGTCCTCTGTTGGCACTTACATGAAGGGTTTAAAGCAATGAAAGTATATGTAATGGGAAACACACCAAACATACACAAGACAAACTCCACAGTATCTTTTAGAAGTCTGACTGCCAATCAGGGATCACACAGTGAGCAAGGTGATATTATAGTGCCAAGCAGCCAAATCACACGTGACTGCACAATGACATGACAAGGGCAAATGAAATCAACCAAGAATGAGATTAGGCTTGGTCCTAATATGAGACGGAGTGAAGTCATGAGACAGGTAATATTGGAGCTTTGATTAGTTAATCTTGTTAACAAGTTTATATGGGACCCTGATGATACATTGGAAAGCATACAAGCAAAACAATGTAAAACAGTAAATTCAGAATTAGACAGCACGACAAAATAGTATCAGTTATGACAACAATAAAAATAAATTGATCACATGAACTCAAATATAATAGTCCACAAACTGACTGAATAAATTTTAACCATCGCAGGTTCAGATAAACAAGGCAGATGTTACTCATTGCCTAAAAAGTGATGAAGATGTGCCAGGCAAATAACTTTCAAAAACTGATTATGATATTAGCTGATGGCCCCATTCATGTGAGAGGTTCTTCAGATACCCAGATCTCAAATTTCAATGTGTTTGATAACTCCAACACTTTTAATGGTGTCTGGAAACAAAGTGAGAGTCAATGAAGATCTTTGTGCACTATGGAAATAGTCTTATGATAGTGAGGTCTTCTTGACGGCTATGTTTTGGAACAGGTGAAGCTTTCAAAGTAGGATTGCCAGTTGCAGTTTGGGAAACTCCAGGAAATTTGGGGCTGGTGCTTAGGGAAGGCAGGGTTTGGGAAGGCAGCTTAGTAGAGATGGGATACCATAGAGTCCACCCTCCAAAGCTGTCATTTCCTCCTGGAGAACTGGCCTCTTTAGTCTGGAGATTGGTTGAAATTTTAGAATAAGACCAGGCCTTAACCTGGAGATGAGCAACTATATGAGGTAATTGGGTTTTACGTTATTAAAGCATAAATAACTGTGGCGAGATCATCCTTTCCAAGAGGGGTTGCAGCTACAGAACAAACACAAATTGATTAAAAGCACTCTGGGCAGCTAGTAATACAATTAGCTTGCAAGTGCTGTGCTGGGAAAATCCTGGAACTTTGGAGGTAGAGCCTAAGGAGGCTAGGGTTTGAGGAGAGAGGTATAATGCCATAAAATCTATCCTCCAAAACTGCCATTTTCTAGAGCAAGGGTCTTCAAACTATGGCCCTCCAGATGTTCATAGACTACAATTCCCATGAGCCCTACCACTTGGCCATGCTGGCAGGGGCTGATGGGAATTGTAGTCCATGAACATCTGGAGGGCCATAGTTTGAAGACCCCTGTTCTAGAGGAAATCTGATCCCCATAGTGCAGAAATCAGTTGTAATTCTGGGAAATCTCCAGGCCCAACATGGGGGTCAGCAACGCTAACTGCACTGTAGGATCTACTAATTCCTCCAGACTACACACCTGATCTTTAAGAAGAGTGTTCCTATCTCCTCTGCATGTTCTGATGTGAGCAGGTTGTCTTGCACATAATGCTTTCCTGAGGCTCACTTTGCATTTCAGGACATTCACAGAGTCACAAAACTGACATTGGCCAAGTCAAGCCACTTCAACCCTATTCCTTGGGATCAGTGATGGGATCCAAAAATTTTAATAACAGGTTCTGATGGTGGGGGGATTCAAATAGTGAGGCCGCCGCACACATACACCTCCAGTCCCTATTGGGCAGGGAGGCTGCTTTAGTAACCCCTTCTTGGCACTCAGAAAAAATTAGTAACCACTTCTAGAGAAGTGGTGAGAACTGGTTGGATCCCACCTCTGCTTGGGATCCCATGCCATTGTAGCATTGATTATTCTCCCATGTTAGCATCAATGAACAATCCAAACCTCCAATGTATTGTCAAAGGCTTTCACGGCTGGATTCAACTGGTTGTGGTGGGTTTTCCAGGCTGTGTGGCCATGGTCTGGTGGATCTTGTTCCTAACGTTTCGCCTGCACCTGTGGCTTGCATCTTCAAAGGTGTATCACAGAGGGAAGTCTGTTACAAACCTCCATTTCTTCAATATGTGCTGCCACTTTCTTGATCCTTCCCCCCTCCCCATGAAACCAGAGCTCTCTTTCAAGGTGCTGATTTTTGGACTGTGCCAAGCAGAGCTAAATGTCTTGGCGTGTGCAAGTGTCTGGAAGGATTAGGGAGGCAGTGAAACGAGTTGTACAAAATCCGGGTTTAGAAAGTGACAGAGATAGGACTTGAACAGAGAAGTCTGGTGAGATGCTGCCTAGAGGCAGTGCCTTTCGATTCACATTGCAACACTTTCTCAGAGCACAGAAAGCAGGATTCCATTACTGTGCAGTGATGCTGACATAAAAAGCCACAACAAGCCCTGACTAGAGATGCCATGCAATTTTGAAAGGTTTGTGGTTCAAACCCAAGCTGAAGCTTTCACCTTAAATGAACTGTTGTTAATCCAGGTCAGGCACACTGGATAACCTGCACTGTTTCTCCAGCAACTAATCTCCTTAATGGCTCCCTCTGCAGACTTTGGCCTATTATGCATTTGTGCTCTGCATTGCAGTGAGTGTACATTTCCTCCAGGGCAGAGTTTCTGTTATGGGTGCCTTTCCCCCCCTCTCGAACTCACCATTCTGCAGATCTGAAAAGTCTTGCTGTTTAAAAAAGCAGGCAAAGGGCAACATTTTCTCTGGTTTTGCAGGGAAAGTGAAGCAGATGATCCTGCATTACTCCCTCCTTGGAATTTTTGTCTTCACCCCACCCCACCTCTCCTCCCCTACTTCTGCCTTTGCCAATTGATTGGGAGGGCCTTTTTAAAAAAACTTCAAGCATGTAGATAGATCATTAAGATGATGGACTGCATTAAATTTAGTAAAATAATGTTAGATCTAATATGGAAACAAAAGGCACCAAAAAGGCATTTTAGATGAAACAAGGAAGTCGATGGTGGGTGGGCAAAATGGCAGCTCAACTCAGCTCGGCTCAGCTTGCATTGTAGCAGGGCGATCAGGTAAGGACAGAAAGCCATAAAGAAATCCCACTGTGAAGTGAGCAGCAGCTAGAGAAGTGAAAAGCATGCAACATAGGCCATAGTTGATCTTTGTTACCTGGCATGACAGGCTGTATGATGGGCAGGGAGTGATGCTCTTAGGTCCCAGAACCTTAAGCAAATAAATGGGCTCGGAAGTATTGATCAGTAGTGTTTATTGAAGAGGTATCAAAGCACCATATTTGGCAAAGCCAGTCCTGACGAAGCTCACATTCACAGTCCCCTTTACCCCCCCCATTGAAAGCCCCCCCCTCCCATTTTCCCAAGAGGTTGTGAAAAACAGTCTTTGGAGTTCAGGCATTCCAAGGTCAGCAGCAGATAACAAGAGAGAGCCACCTGGCTTCCTGCGCTATGAGATAACAGATGTAATACAATTCTCATGGGACAGAGGTACCAGGGGAAGCCTAGTTTTCTACAAAGCATGTGAAGTCATAAAGTAAAGATCAATGAAAGAATGCCCAGATGGCAGTGGATACATATAGCAGGCTGGTTACATATATCTTTCTAGCAGCATTGATTTGTTATTTCAAACTGTTACATGGATCTGGGAATGTATCTCAATCCCCTAGATAACACCTTCCCTGACAGATGCCACTATTTCTGCAACCATGCATGTCAAATACACACTGTTAAGGTTTTTCTGTCGACTCTCCATAACACAAACAACCATCAAAATATAATATAATTTAATTGTAAACAGTAACAAAATATCAATAATGTTGTTGGATCACAAGAAGATTTCATTAGCAAACTGAAGCAGGAATACTTAAAGAAAAATAGAACCAGTTCTCCAACTGAGATCCTGAGTCAGCAGAAAGCCGGACAAAAGCGAGGCTTCCCTGAAAACTGTCAGAGAGGGAGCTCTATAAGTAAAAATCCCAAGGAGGGTTGGAGCAGCAGTGGGAAAAGATCACGAGCAAGAGAAAGATATGCGCATCAGACAGTGTCAGGGGATAGCAGACAAGGATTGCAACACAGAATGCAGCAGACAACACACATATAGATAGTGGTAGCCCTTCAGAGATGTGGGCCTCAGGCCATGAAGGGCATTCAAGGGAGCACCAATACTTTGATTTGGACCTGGAAGCTTATAGGCAACCAACATAGCTGCTGACATGTGTTCATAGTGGCAACATGCCTAAGTAATCAGGGAACCACATTTTGAACCAGCTAAAGCTTCCAAATTGTCTTCAAGGTATTCTGCATAGAAAATGTGACAGTAATTCAGCCTATAGAAACATGGATCAGTGTGCCCAACACTAGTCAAATCCACAAAATAGATTTCTGTAGTTTGTCCCCTTATTGGCAATGCTAACTCATTCAGGCACATCCCTGTTAGCAAGAGGAATGCAGCAATGGAATAAAGCACTTAGAGGTATTGTTCCACTTCTTGAAATGCTCCCTTACAAGAAACAACAAACGGATGTGCCTATTCTTGGATCCAGATGTGCAATTTGAATGTTCACTGTAAGAATTTTTACATGAATCATTTTAAGGAGACAGCAATCCAACTAGATAGTAATGCACACAAAAGAAAGACATAGCTACTACCTGCCTTTGCCACTACTTTGGACAGACAATAAGATAGATACTACTTCCAATTTTGTTTTGATTAGTTTTGAGTTTCCACCAAGAACAGTCCACTGATCTGGATTCCACCTGTTATGGAGCCATCAGTGAAATACAGGCTTCTTTACCATACAGGCTGAGCAGAAGCATTGTAAACAGACTTGGCATAAAATGACTGTGTCACTTCAGCACACCTTACAAGTTTATAGACCTTTGGTAGAGCCTTCTGGATTCCAATATGTCCAGGTACAAATGAAGTTTGGAAAAACTTGGGTAAAACCACAAATCTTGTTCTGAATTCCACTCTTAAGTTTCCTAAAGCAGTAAAGTGTACTGGGCAACCTAATGTGGAACTTGAGGTTGTACTAGCAGGAAAAAAAACAGTCTCCTGTCATTCTGGTCTGGAATGAGCTTTCAAGAAAGACTTATAAAAGGAAGTAATTTTCCAAAAAACTGGAACGATCAAAGACATTTACCTGTTGGCACCACAGTAATAGTTGTTAGAGGGCCAGTAAGGAGAATTATAGAGGGAACTATTTTCAGTCCCTCCCTTGCCCCTATGCTGGACCTGGAGTGCTGCTCAAAGATGATAAGCCAGTTTCCCCAGCCTTGACAAATACATCAAATGGCCAAGGAACATCTCATGCCAGAATTTTGCTTAAGAGTTTCCAGTTGGAAGACACGTTTGCTTGTTGGACAGGGGAAGTAGGCACTGTGGAGATTTCCACTGCCCAGCCCTGTCTCAAAACCATACAAACGTGCCTGTACTTCTGCTCAGCAACACACAGAGTTCAAAGAGTCTCTTTCGTTCGCTGCTCAGAATCCATAGGCTGAGGGAGTCTCATGCTCCAAATATAATCCAGTTAGGAAAGGTTCACTGTGCACATCAGAGGAGCAATGGGATTCACTGCACATCATTGACACCTGCTGATCATTTAAACTGGGAACAAACAAGAACAATGGTAAAGCATTTCACAGCAGCACGTGTACTGAAGGAGATCCATTGTGAGATTTTTTTTACAGTTTAATGTTTTACTTTAATACAAAAGGGAGCAAGAAGGCCTCTGGATTGATTGCCACAGAGGTACTGGGGAAGTGGTGTTTTAGCCTTTGTCTGAATGCCATTGTCCTGATCTACCCTGCCCCCCAATATTAATTTGCAAGAAAGACCACCTCTTCACATTTGTTCTCATGGACCAATTATAGTGGTTAGTTTGCCATGTGCTGGCTCTTCCTTAACTCAGGGTAGTCCATATGGAGTTGACCAGAGCTTGGGCCTTTTCCATTGTGGTTCCTGCAATGTGGAATGGACTCCTTGAAAAGGGAAGGGGATTCACCTCACTGGAGGTCCTCAGGAGGGACTGCAAGACTTGCCTGTTCTCTAAAGCCTTTGTTGGCACATGAGCAGGTGGCATCTTCTTGGTGCAGGGGGAGAGGTAGGGGAGGGATCAATGATTTCATTTGGTTTTAATGGGTAATGTTTTAATTATTATTTGTAAGCTGCCAAGAGGAAAGGTGGGGTATAATCTTAATTCTTTAACAAATGCAAATAAGAGGATGGTGGTTTCCTTGTGGTCCTAACACTAAAAGTTACGTGTGGAGGTGGATTTGAAAAAAAAAGCACACAGTTGAGCACTTTTGCTGCTGTGCTACTGTGGCCATCAAATCTGGGCTTGCTCCCTCTTACTTCACCAAAGAAATGCAAAATCCATCAAGAGATCCAGTCTCTGATCTCACACACAACATGCTCTCAATAGGCCAAGGATTTCCCATGTCAGGACAGAGGTGTATGCAAAAATGGAAAACAAGCTGGAGTCAGATTCAGACCCATTTCCCATTACTATTCTCGTTCATGGTCTGAATGGCTGGTTTTGTTTTATCTCTAGATTAGGTTTTCTGCTCCCCAATGTATTATGGCATCCAGCCATCCTTGCTGGGCTCTTTACCAAAATACATGAGCAATCTGGCTAGGCTTTCTCTTTGCCGATATTTCATGTTAGCCCGATTGAATGTTTTACCAACTGCCTATACTAAAGGTAGATATCATAATACTCCAAAATGTGAAAGACTTTGTTCTTGCTCAGCAGGTCTTCCTGAGACGACAGCACACACACTTCTCTGTTGTAATAACCTGGCATCTATACATGCTTTTTATTGAAACTTTGTTGAAGAAGAGACCTGAGAGAAGTGACCATGAAACAGTAGCTTACTTGCTCAGTGACCAACATCTATATATCACAGAGATGGTAGCTCAGTTCTTATTTAAGGCTTTTAGTTCCCGTGAGTAATTTTTATGAGTTTTAGTAGTTTGTCTAAACTTATCCTGAATATCTGCTCTATTTTGTGTACTTATGCCATCCAAGGTTTTTTTTAAATTTAGATTGGGTTCCACTGGTTTTTAGTGGGAAATATGCTTTGGGTTATAGCATTTTGTGTGCCATTGGGATGAACTTCTCAGGGAGAGCACCTCTTATGGGATCTTCTTTGCTAAATTATCAGACATGTTGGAAGAAGTATGCACGTCTTGCAGTTTATCAAAGCCAAAATACCTTTCCAGGTATAATGTGTTTTATTCCAGTTCTATCCTATACATTAGGGTTCATTCCTGCCCATTTCAAGGCAGGTAGGATTTCACATGCTACTAACGTTGTTGCTTGCAAAGCAGGCACTGAGAGGCATTTGGCAACCTCAGAAAGCAACCAGCATGTGCAAAACTAATGGGGTTGTAAAACAAGCAAGTAAAGTTAGAATATATGTAGAGGTTACCAACATCTAGGTAGGACCTGGAGATCTCCCAGAATTAAAACTAATCTTCAGGCTACAGTGACTGAGGCCGTTTCTGCACGAATGCGGAAGCGGCCGGGTCGGCGTACTCAACGCCGACCCGACGACGCTAGGACCGTCCGCACGGATGGTCCTAGAAAGAGCCAGGCAGCCGGTGCCGCGGAGCGCCGGTGCCCGGCCGACCTGGCATGTCCCCGGGCCTCCGGTGCATTGCCGAGGCCTGGGGACACGCCCCCCTGGCCCTGCGTGCCTGCTCCAGCGGCGCAGGGCAGGGGGGCGTGTCCCCAGGCCTCGGCGACGCGCCAGAGGCCCGGGGACAAGTTAAGTACAGGAAGTGGGGGGGGGAGCGCCGGGAAGCCGCTGCTGCTTCCAGCCGGCGTTTCCCCAACAAGTGCGCTTCTGAGCACACTGGGGAAACGCCGGTGTGGGGACGGGCGGCCAGCACAAGGGCGGCTCGGCTGCGACGCAGCTGCGCCCCCTGTGCGAACGGCGGCCTGGGGACAGCGTTTTTGCCGTCCCCAAGCCGCCGTTTATGGCCCGTGCGGAAAGGGCCTGAGTCTTTTGAACTTCAGAGAGCAAACTCACCTCTCTGGTGAGCTCCCCCATCTCCCCACTTTCTGCCTTTCCCATTCACCACCTCCAAATTTTCAGGAATTTCTTAAACTGGAGTTGACAACCCTAGGATGACCAAAGTTTTGCTTCAATCCCTGGACAGAGACAAGAAGTTCCACAGAACCAAGGCAAAAATGCCATTTGGAAGTCCTAAGGCAAGGCAGCATTAAAAACAGGGCACATGTGTTGCAATGTGCTGGAAGAAGGGCAGAGGGCAGAGGAAGGAGGCTGGCTAATATTCTCAGAATGGTGTTCTTCTCTCTGGCTCTTTTTGCAATATTTATTGAGTGGGAGAAGAAACTAACATGGACAAGAAATGGTGTGGAAATTGAAACAATCAGACCTTGAGCAAAGGTTCACAAATCCTGTGCATTTCACGTTGAGTCAGTTTTTGTAAAGGCTTAGTAGAGATTCATTTCAAATAATGAAGTGACTTTTTATTTCTGCACGATTCTGCTGGAATAAATCCAGCTGAAGATTTCTGCAGATGGAAAGGGGGCAGTTTTTGCTGATTCCTCTCTTCCACTGCAGACCTCTGATTCCCTCCTCACAATGTTCCAAGGGAGGACTTGATAACTCAAGTCAGCAAAGATGAGAAAGTCATGCTCCACTGAAAGATATCCCTGCTATTTAGGGCAACCACCTCTGGGCTGAGTTATTTCTTGAAAAGTTGGGGTGAAGCCCAGGAAGAGGGAGGGAAGGGATTTCAGTGGGGTATACAACCCCAGAATCCATCCTCTGAAACAGGATGAGGAACTACTCTTTGTTACCCGAAGATCAGTTGTAATTTTGAGAGATTGCCCCCTTGGAGGTAGGGTTCCAACCTTTGGGTTAGGAATACCTGGATATTTTTTGGGAGAAGCCTGAGAAGGGCAGGGTTTGGGGAGGGGAGGGGAGGTACTTCAGCGGAGTGTAATGCCATCGGTTATTTGGAGGCTAGTATACTCCTGACCCTACCTGGTGACTATAGAAAACCAATTTTTAAAATACATATATATAATACATCTCTCCCAGAAGTCTTGATTCAATTTTAAGATATATGAAAACTGTAGCTTTAAAATATGGCTCCTCTGTCATGTCCAGCATTGTTTGCTTTGCTGATGGCACAAAGGGATGAGGAGTGAACAAACCCAGACCACTGTTTGAGATTCGCAGTGATCTTTGGCACACTATAGAAGCAAAAACATTGCTTTTGTCAGCTGTTTGTGTCAGGATCTTGTAATTAAGGGCCCTGAGGCTGTTGACTTTGAATATATCCACCCTTTCTTGGACAAGGCAAGGATGATAGTTCTGTGTGAAACTATGCTTGCTTTTTTGGGAATGAAATGCCCCGTGACTGGCTTTAAAAATAATAATAATATATAATTACAGTATACAGTAAGGAGTATACAGTATACAGTAAAGAGTATATAGTAAAGAGAAGAACACACAATTCTCTTTTTCCCACACTGTAGTTTTGTTAACAGTGAGCTATCAGCAACTCTGGGGAATTTCCAAGGAATGATCCTCTTTGGCTAAATATACAGCAGGAAGAGAGGAAAGCAACCAGACACAGTGAGTCGAGAGCTTAGCCTTGGACTTATGAAGGACCATCTCTGGCTGAGTATATGAGACGCCAATCACTAGCCCAGCCAAGGAGCCACAAAGGAACAGGCAATGCCAGACGAATCTCTTTGACAGGCCCAGAGAGAACAAGAACGACATAACTGCTGATGCTGTGGCTGCCTAGAGCTTATTTCCAAAATACCTTCTCACCTACACAGCATCAAATAACTAACTTCAAAAAACAAAGTTGCTATATGGAATGGGAGGGGGGCAGGAACAGGCCTGGCACAGATGGTCATGCAGCTGTTTCATGTGAAATTTAGAGAGGGGTGGAAGGATGAGAATTCTGATTAAAATGGAAAAAGTTAACAGACCAAATACATGAAATGTAGCCTTCTGCAGAGCAGGGAGGTGGGCTTGATACACTGGCCAGGAATACAGGCCCTAAATCTGCTTCAGAAACTTGGAAATGACATTTATATTGATCCATATAATCCTCCTTTTCTCCCTCAGTCAAAAAATGGTCCAAGACACCTGTGCTTTTCAGACAAGAAAACTTTATGATTCTGTCATTGTTTGGGAAAGAACAGGATTGATTGAGAGACAGTGTGGTGCAGTAGTTAGAGTGTAAGGCTCTGGGAGCTGGTGAATGATGGTGGTAGGTCTCCCACTACAGCTATACCAGGAGATCTCCTAGCAACCTGGTATCTTTCACTCCAATACCTGAAGCACTGATTGGAGGAAATCAGGAGGAAATTGGGGTGTAAAAACTAGAAAATTTAAAGTGACATTACAGTACGTTGTAGGATTTGCAAAGACTGTATGATTGTACATAAGGGTGATGCCTGAGTTCTAGTCCTGACCCCTTTAATTGTCCCAGGGGTTTCCCCGTGTCAGCCTAGCAAATCTAAGATGATCCAGGTTTAAATATCTATTCTGCCATGGAAGCTTGCAAGGTGACCTTGGACCAGTCGTACCCTCTTAGCTTTAAGCTGTCACACAAGTTTGTAAGAATAATCTGACACCTTATGCAACCAATTCCTGGTAGTAAAATATCCAAACAGGGGATCCATAATGACTTGTAGAGAGCATCTCATATCTCCTTCACCATTTTCCCTTTCCTGAAAGCCCCCATAGCCTCTTTATTGTTCCGGCTTCCTTCTCTCTTTCCCACCAACCAGCCAACCTGCTTTTATCTGCCTGTATGCCTAGCTGGGGGTCTCTATGGGGCTGCAGTGGGAGCTGAAAATTTAAGAACTGACCAGAAGCACTCCAAGGTGCTACAGTGAGAAGCAACAGGGTGCATGAAATTGAGTTTCCTGTGCTGTTGCTTTTTCATAATATGAGACATCTCTCAAAGAAGGGAGTGGGAGCAAAAGGCATAGGAGGCTCCTTCTCAAGTTTTACTGTCTTGATGCTAAAAAAGGAAATGACCCAGACCCAGACTACCACCCTGTGAACTATAGTAGGACAGTTTCTTGCAGCATATTGCTAACACCTTGTGCACGCAAGACATGGTCTTGATAAGAACCAAGGAAAGTTTCCTAAGAACCATGAGGGTGTCTTAATACTTCATAAAAATAGTACTGAACAAGGAGTCTCTCTGTGTGTAAAATGCCATCAAGGCGAGACTCTATGGCTAGAATTGCCAACCTCCAAGTGACAACTGGAAATCTTCTGCTATTACAACTGATCTCCAGGCAACAGAGATCAGTTCCCCTAAAAATTGAAGATGGACTCTGTGGCGTTGCACCCCATTTAAGACCCTCCAATCCTCAAAGCTCTCTCTTCTCAGGCTCCTCCAACAACACTACCAGGTATTTATCAATCTGGAGCTGGCAACTCTACATATAGTGATTCCAGAAAGAGGTTTTCCAGGCAAATGAGAAGCAGAGGTGGTTTGCCATTGCCTTTCTCTATAAAGTCTTGCCTGGTGGCTTCCCTTCCAAGTACCAACCCTGCTTAGCTTCTGAAATCTGGTGAGATTGGGCTATACCCAGAGGTGGGATCCAACCAGCTCTCACCACTTCTCTAGAAGTGGTTACTAATTTTTTCTGAGTGCCGAGAAGGGGTTATTAAAGCAACCGCCCTGGCCAATAGGGACTGGAGGTGCCTGTGTGCGGTGGCGCCACTGTTTGAATCCCACCACCATCGGAACCTGTTATTAAAAATTTTGGATCCCACCACTGGCTATACCATACCTCCTTTTCATGCTTTGGGTCTAGGAACAAAATAAAACTGCAGGTGCTCTCTTCACATTCAGCAATGTGAGGACCTGAGATGTTGAACATGTCATAATATTTAGCTTTTCCTCTTTTCAAGGAGTGAAAGAAAGAGAGGATGGGGAAAAAAGGATTGGTATTATGTAACTTGAAAAAATGTGTTTCCACTTAAAGGCTAATTGACATCTCCCACATCAGACAGTCAGCACTGTGTTGTCAAGTGGATTACCCCTGATCTGCGCTTTGTCTCAGCTGTGGATTAAGGAGTGTAATGCTATCCCATTTAATATTTTAACCGTATGGGCTGCAATTTCACAGGCAATTATATGACAAGGAAAGGATCCTACCAGCCAATCACAGGCCAGTGAGCAGCTATTTTCTCATAGAAAGCCACAGTGGTGTGAGAGTCCATTTGGGCCATCACCCCACTTCTCCCCCAGAATTTTGTCCACACAGAAGCCTCGCCACTAGTCACAGCTGCACATCTTATGTCATTTTGGAATTGATCAGGTGTTGTCCTTATTTCTATGTCTGTGCTTTTAGGATAAGACAAGGGCCCTTTCTGATAATATATGTGTGCTGTGGGAGCCAATGCCACTGCGGAATATGTTTCTTCCTCCTCAGTGTAATAGAGGAGTACTGAAAGGAGGGTGCACGACAAGCCAGATGCTGAAAAATGGTTTCAGCTGGACCCAAGGCAATCTTGTACTGCTTTTGTGCTGCCGCTTTCGGTCATTCTGAATGGAATGAGTGGGCAGGTTACATTGACATGGCCGTCATGTTGCAAAACCCTGACCATTTTGGACTTTAATAGCAAAGGCTAAACTAGGGCCATTCCCCTTTTCCTCTTTGAAGAACTGAAACACAGTAGTGTGTGGCCTGATTCTACCTGGCGGGTGCACAGGGCATAGTATTCCTTCAGCGTTTTGTGTGGGCCCTGGGGTGCCAGAGAAGCAGAAGTGAATGGGCAAAGCCAGAGAGAGAAGCAGAAGTTAGAGGGTCAGTCTTGGGGTCAGTAGCTCAGCTTTAGGAGACAGAACTGGGCCAGAGAAGGGAAACTATAGAAACTTTGTTGGTTAGCATTTAGGGTGTTGGGGAGTTGTGATCCTTATCAACTGCTGTAAGCATTGTTATCCTTTCACTGGTACTTTTCCACTGTTTTTTTTAAATAAACTTATCTTTTCAAGCAAATCCAATTTCCTTTCATTGGTTCCAAATCCAAAAGAACTCCTGCCATTTGGTAGAGAAAACCTTTGGCAGAACAGCCTCAGATTCACCAGCCAAATTTTCCATGGCCAGCTGACGGTGGGAAAAGGGAAACAGGGTGTTGGGGCTGTCAGTCCAGAGCTTGAAGACTGCAAGTACAGTCCTAAACTGGTTTGTTTATTTATTTATTTATTTATTTATTTATTATATTTATAAGCCGCCCTCCCCCGGAGGGCTCAGGGCGGCGAACAACAGACAATAGAACACAATAAAATCAATAATATCAAACTATAAAATCATTAGGAATAGCTCTATATATTAAAACCCAGCCCCATTAAAAGCAGCGTTCTGACATCAAATATATCGATGGCGTCTCTCTAATCAATCCCCTAGAAGGAAAAGGGGGGAAGAAAGGGGCGGTAGGTCTATAGATGTTATAGGGAGAAGCGGAGGAGGGGGGGAGCCATCAGCGGCCGGACCCCTCAAAGGCCCGGTGGAACAGCTCTGTCTTGCAGGCCCTGCGGAAATCATTTAGATCCCGCAGGGCCCGCGTAGCTGGAGACAGAGCGTTCCACCAGGCAGGGGCCAGAGCTGTAAAAGCTCTGGCCCGGGTGGAGGCCAGCCGCATCATTGAGGGACCAGGGACCACCAGCAAGTTGGCCTCTGCTGAACGTAGAGGCCGAGTTGGGACATATGGGGCAAGACGGTCCCGCAGGTACGGAGGTCCCAGGCTGTGCAAGGCCTTAAAGGTCAATACCAACACCTTGAAAATGATTCGGAATTCAACCGGGAGCCAGTGCAGGCGGCGCAACACAGGTAAAACATGGTCTCTGGCGGCACCCCCTGTGAGCAGACGGGCCGCCGCATTCTGGACCAGTTTTAATTTCCGAATCAGACGCAAGGGAAGGCCTGCGTAGAGCGAGTTGCAATAGTCTAGCCTGGAGGTGACCGTTGCATGGATCACAGTAGCTAGATCCGTTTGAGAGAGGAAGGGGGCCAGCCACCGGGCTTGGCGAAGATGGAAAAACGCAACCCGGGTTACATGGGCCACCTGGGTCTCCATTGAAAGAGACGAATCCAGGTGGACCCCCAGGCTACGGATGGAGGAGGCCGGTGCCAATGTAGCCCCCTCCCACACCGGCGGCTGAAAATCCCCAACCCCCCCTCCCTGACCCAGCCAAAGGATCTCCGTCTTCGATGGATTCAGCTTTAACCTGCTCTGCTTCAACCAACCAGCGACCGCCTCCAAACAATGCTGGAGAGCCACAGGGGCGGCGACCGCTCCCCCCTCCATCAGCAGAATGAGTTGAGTGTCATCAGCATATTGGTGACAGGTCAGCCCAAAGCTCCGTACCAACTGAGCAAGGGGTCGCATATAGATGTTAAATAATAGCGGGGACAACAGCGCTCCCTGAGGTACACCACATTGAAGTGGGCACTTTCGGGAGGCTTGGTCCCCGCACCACACTTGCTGGGTCCGGTCCCGGAGAAACGAGGCAATCCACTGAAGGACGGTGCCTCGCACCCCGGAAGCGGCCAGGCGGTGGGTCAAAAGGTCGTGGTCGACCACATCAAACGCTGCGGTGAGGTCTAACAACACCAGCAGCGCCGATCCGCCTCGGTCTAGTTGCATACGGAGCGTGTCTGTGATGGTGACAAGAACAGTCTCCGTCCCATGCCCAGCACGGAAGCCGGACTGGAAGGGATCGAAGGCCGATGTGTCCTCCAGAAAGCCCTGAAGCTGCTCCAACACCACTCTCTCAATTACCTTCCCCAGAAACGAAAGATTCGAAACGGGGCGGTAATTGGCCAGATCTCCAGGATCTAATGATGGTCTTTTCAAGAGTGGGCGGACCACTGCCTCCTTCAACCCACCCGGAAAAACTCCTTGCTCAAGGAAGCTATTGATAATATTCAACAGGTGGGGTCGTAGCTCTGCCCGGCATGCTTTGATAAGCCAGGAGGGGCACGGATCCAGAGGACAGGTAGTAGGTCTAACAGCAGCCAGGACCCTGTCGACAGCGGCTTCAGAGAGCAGGGAAAACTGGGCCAGACAAGGGCCCGAAGACGGCAAGGGAGCCTCCAGTTCACTTATTGTCTCTAAGGTGGAAGGAAGGTCTTGGCGGAGCGACGCGACTTTATCTGCAAAAAAGCTCATGAATGCCTCACAGCTGATAGCCAATTGACAATTTGTAGAACCCTCAGATAATGTGAGTGACCGAATAATACGAAATAATTGTGCTGGGCGAGAGCTAGCAGATGCAAGAGAGGAGGAGAAGAAAGCCCTCTTCGCCTCCTTCGTCGCCATCTCATAGGCTTTCATAAGCGTCCTATAAGATGTTCGCGCAGCCTCGTCACGAGATTTCCTCCACACTCGCTCTAGCCGTCTGAGCTCCCGCTTCATACTACGTAGCTCCTCAGTATACCAGGGAGCCAGCCTTGACCGGGGGCGCAGAGGGCGCCGGGGAGCAATGACCTCGATGGCATCAGAAAGACGGGAATTCCAGTCTTCCACCTGCCCATCGAGGGTGCTGGTAGGTTCAGGGTCCCGCAGAGCATTCAGGAAACCAATAGGATCCATAAGTCTCCGCGGGCGGGCATAAATTCGCCAGTCGCCTAGACAGGGATGCTGTGGCATGTCCACCCGAACCTTCAGGGCATAATGGTCAGACCATGGCACTCTATCAATAGAGGATATGACCATGTCAATTCCCGACCCAAAGACCAAGTCAAGTGTATGCCCAGCCTCATGAGTGGGGCCAGAACTTACCAAGGAGAGGCCTAGCGTCGCTATGGATGACACTAGGTCCGTGGCCACCGCACACGAGGCGGTGTCGACATGGACGTTGAAGTCACCCAAGACAATAAGCCTGGGGAACCGCAATGCCCAGTCAGCCACCACCTCCAGTAGCCACGGCAGGCCGTCCCCCGGTGCGCTAGGCGACCGGTACACCAAGAGGACGGCCAACCTCTCCGAGGCCATCCACTCCAGGCCGACACATTCCAGACCTGCAATCTCCGGGACAGGAACAGCCCTAAAGGGGATGGTTTCTCGGATGAACATCGCCACACCACCCCACCCCACCCCCCACCCCCCCCGGCCCTGTGTTCGTGACTGGTGGAGGCACGCAAAACCTGGTGGGGAGGCCTCACCCAAGGCGACGGTCTCCCCTTCTCGCACCCAGGTTTCGGTGATACAAGCCAGGTCCATCTGTTGATCTCCAAGGTAATCTCGGAGAATGGTGGTCTTGTTATTTATGGACCTGGCATTGATCAACACCAGTGACAAAGCAGAGTGGCCCTGAATTCTACCACCTGCGTTCCTCGGGATAGATCGGAGGTCAGAAGGTGGGCGAGCATGTCTGCATCTCGCCCATCTTCTCTCATATGGCCGCCGTCTACCATCATATTTGCCCCGTCCCATCAACACTGGGATCCCCAGTCCCATGGGTGGCTCCCCCATTTTCCCTACCATCCCTTATCCTATCTAATTTCCTGGTGAGAGCTCCCCACAGAAGTGGGTTCGGGCTCACCACAGCTAAGGTTATCTAGCTAACACCTACCACAACAAGTTTACAACAGCTAAATTAATTAACAACAATACAACCAGCACTTATTAATTCTTACTAATTGATATCCCAACTAAACTAACTATTTACTGACAGTATCATCGGTTACAGAATGTAACCGGAATTGAAGATGTTAAGATGTAAATCAGCATTAAGATCTCAATAGGTAAATATCACTAAAATAGCTTCCCGGTGCTCACACCAGCGGGAAACAGATGTATCATCAGTAGTGATAATAATAACCAAATTCCATAAGGAAACAAACTTTTGGTTCACTCCAAAATGTCCATTTCATTCAAGGATCTTACCACTGGGAAAGAGGTTGCAGCTCATTCAAATTTCAGTCTCTGTTTGACCCATTCCCTTGGTTTTGAGATCTGTTCTTTGTTTTATTTGCTCCTTTACAATGGAGGGAGAAGGTCAGTGGCAAGTTCCCAAGGAGGTCAGGTGGTTTGCCACACTAATAAATTGATTCCAAGATCAGTTCATCAGATCAGCTACCTTTAATTATGATAAATTCAGCTGGCAAACTCATTTATGGCAAAGTTTAGAGTATACCTAGTTAGCAGTATGTGCAGTATTTTTGAGGCAGTGGCTTGATCAACGTGCTAGTAATTTACATAATTGTAATTTGCATCACTGATTGAATTCAGGTCTTGTAATTTGCATAACTACAATTGCCATGGCCCTTTGCAAAACCAAGCAATATACAGTACAAAAGGAAAAATGACTGGTGTGGCGAAAAGTGGTATTTTCATTTTGCCTGCATTTGCAGCATGCATTGCCAGCCACAGATACAGGTGAAACATCAGGATAAAATATTACTGGAACATGGCCATACAACCTGGAAACTCCACAACATACCACAGTCACAATAATCACCAATGCATACACATACAGATTACAAGAGAGCAACAAAAGCTAAGTGCAAATGAAAGGAAAGGTTGTGTCTAAAACGCACTGAAGAGACGAAGATGAAAAAGGATGGAAGACTCAGGTAAGCCCTTGTGTAACAACCTCCAGGTAACTAACAGACTAACAGGTAAGTCATATTGTCTTCCAAGTGAATGTATACCAACAATATCTTCCAGATTATGTTTCCGTGTCTCTCATGTTTCACAGCGGCTTGACTGCTTTGTCAGTGGCACTGAATTTCATACCTGCCCATATTGTGGATATAATATTCTGGCCTATAATTAATATTTGGCTATTAAACCATCCCAGCAATTTCAGGGGCTAGGCTTTCAAGGGTCGTCTTGTAAATTCTCACTACCACTGATGAAGCAGTCTAGCTGCTGTGAAATGGGAGAGACACGGAAGTGCCTATTTAGACGTTATCTGGAAAATACTGTTGTTTATACAGTCAACTGGAAGACAATAAGACTTACCTGTTCTTGAGGTTGTTATAGAAGGACTTTCCTGAGTGCCAACTTTTTTCATCTTCATCTCTTCAGTGCATTTTGGACACGTTTCCTTCCATTTGCACTTAGCTTTTGTTGCTGTCTTGTAAACTGTGTCTTATATGTGTAGGCATTGGTGATTATTGTGATTGGGCGTTTCATAATTGTTGTCTTCTGACCTTTTCACATTTAATTCAATATTCTTATGTATCTTTAAGTTTCTGATCGTCATTGGTGTGGTAGGTTTTTGTTCTAGACCTTCGCAAAACAACACATGTGTTGAAAACCAGGCTGGAATACACAAATCAGTAGCAATAACTGGAAATCATTAATAGGAACTGCAAAAGATAGGATTCTCTTTAAAACAAGTTGAATACCCATCACATTATGATAAAGTTGCTTGCTTTATAACATATGCTTGTGTGACACAGATGACTGCAGACAATATGAGAAGACACATGTGCAAGAAGGGCAGTCATGCATGAATGCTGGGTGAACAGGCACCCGGTGCTCATCCATGAACAGGTTGGTGAACAGTCAATCCGATTATGCATAAATTGATTTCATAACTGGAGATTAAGCTGCAAACCAAACTTGTGGGAGTTTGAGCATCCCTAGACAAAGTCCTCTATAGAAAGATCAAAACTGCACTGGATTTAAGCATTAAAATTCAAACCCATGGGACATTATAAAAGTCTTTCACTTAAGTTTGGTTGTCCTTTAGAATTATTGACTGCAAGAATGCTGCTGACTAACATTTTTGACCCTATGCTGTGCCTTTTTGGGGCTCTGGGTTGTTGTTGTTTTTTTAATTCCACAGGGGTGGGTGCAGTGGTGGGATCCAAAAATTTTAATAACAGGTTCCGATGGTGGTGGGATTCAAACAGTGGCGCCACCGCACACACGCACCTCCAGTCCCTATTGGGCAGGGACGGTGCTTTAGTAACCCCTTCTCGGCACTCAGAAAAAATTAGTAACCACTTCTAGAGAAGTGGTGAGAACTGGTTGGATCTCACCTCTGGGTGGGTACAGTAACAAACACCCTAACAAACCCCAGGTAAGCCTCCTATATTCAGATGGCAATGATAATACTCTAATGCGGATCTCTTTTTGTCCCTGATCAGCTGGTTGTAGTTTTGGCACCATTTTTGTTTGAAAAACAGCTGTTCTTCAGCTTAGCAATGTTGACCTTTCATCACACAAATGAAGCTGATTCACCATGATAGCCATATCAATTTTAGAAGTGCTACCTTCACTCTGAATCAGTTTTGTTTGCCATCAGAGATGTCAGCATTCAGCTTGAGCTGATTGGCTGTGTGATGACCTCTCGGTTATTAGGCTATTTTTTTTCAAACAAAAATGGAAACTAAAAATCTAACCAAATGGGAATGAAGACAGCAATTAAGTTAAATAAACAAGGGCTTTTTAGGAAATGTGTTGGTCCTTTCAACCCCTTTTTGGCCCAAATATGTTTGCTGGAGGACATTTGATCATGTAGGTTATGTGAAACTGGATGTGAGGAGTTGGATATTCCCCAGTGAAATAATTGTCATTTCTTATAGTGCTCAGCATTGCTCATGGAACTGATCCAATCAGCCATCAAGTCAGGTCTTGTTCACCCTAAAATCTTTAGAGTAAATTGATGTGCGTGCCTGTTTTCACTGGATTATACTTGTAACAGTTTAGGCATTCAATTTTACTTACAGAATTTAAGAGCAGAGACTGTTGAAGGTGTGGAACATATTTCAAATAAAACAGTACAGAAAGTATGTCATTGCTTGTATTGGTTAGAATTAATTTCTGCTGGCATATAGACATGGCCCACTAATTATAACTATTCATAAATTAGGAATGAAATTTGATAACAGTATTTCCTTGCATGAAGGGGATTTTGTTTAATTTAAAATGGAACACAATGTCTCCATGTTTCATGGGAAATATGTTGGCACACACATGGCCTCTGGTTTTATAGCAATACAAATAAAACTGAAATGGAAGATAAGAAGACTTTGATCTCCCAGCTGCCACCTGTAGGTCTGTAAACCAAAGGAGCAGAATATAAAGCAAGTTGGACCAAAAAGGGACATTCCTTTTATCCCAGGAAATTGAAGAGCTGGTAAAAACAATCATAATTATAGTGCTACACACAGTCCCAGCCATGTGCTCACTTTGCAAGGGACAGAACAACCAGCCTACTGGACCTCTACCTGCAGATCCATGTGTCCTGACAATGTTATCCTCTGTCCCCAGACTAGCCGTCTTGCTAGCATTTGAGTTTATTAACTCTGAGATAATGAAAGGCCAACAGACCAAAAGCCCAGCAAGTTAATGGGTCTTAAGTATTTAGTAAAAGCACGTATTATAATAGTTGAAGAATGGATTTGCTGTCTCCTTACTTGTTGCATTGTACAACAAGTCTCATATCAAATACAAATGGCAAAACCCAGTCTTTGGTTAGAAGGGGAGGTACTGGAAAGACAAGGGGCATTCGGAAGCACCATCATCATGTGGATTCACACCCTTACAGCACAGGGGATAGTCCTGGAAATCGTGAAACAACAAGGAATATTTCAAGCAAGGTATTGTTTTGCAAAAGAGATGAAACTATAGGAATTCACAGTGTTGTAAAGTGCAATTTTGGGGCAAGTATGCCAGAAGTGAATGGCTGATTATTCACTAGTCCTCAGCCCTGCAGATAAAATTACACAGTGTGTAACAGACTTCCCTCTGTGATACACCTCTGATGATGCCAGCCACAGATGCAGGCAAAACGTTAGGAACAAGATCTACCAGACCACGGCCACACAGCCCGGAAAACCCACCACAGCCAAAATTATTTTCCTTTCGGGCAGAGATTTCTGTACTGACACAATTATACTTACAGTGCCAAAGATCTCAGAAGCCCCACAGTTAGAGCAAGGAAACCCTGATGTTTTCTTCCACTGTGGGATTTCACTCCTTCCAGTCTTCTCTCCACCCCACTCCTCACAGGTATTTCCAGGAACTGGCATTTTTATGCTGGCATTTTTTTTAGAAACATAAATGTCATATTGATATTCCTCACACAAGCACAATAGTAATATGAGGAATATGAATACAATAGTTAAAGGGCTAAAAAAAATGCCTTTCAGAAGAGATCTGTTTTGAGTGTGGAGTGCTCAAGCTCAAGTGCTCCTGCATCTTAGCTTGGATTTGCCAGGAGGGGGGCGTTGTGAGGGAAAGGAGTGCCAGTGGAGGGTAGGCTCCTGCCGCTGGAGTGCTGCAGCCTGTGGGCTCTCCAGAGATCCATTTTATTCAGTGGGACACTGTTGAGTGAATATACCTCAGGTGGCAACCTTTGGTTCTTCTTTTGACCTCCACTGTCATGCCCCCAGAGAAGCTCTTACTATTTCTTATTAAGTCTCAGTTGTCCCTTCAGTTAGAATGGGTTTAATTCTTCTTGTATAGTGTTGTATGGGAGGGAAATTTAGTTAGACCCTGTCTAGAGGCAACAGCCTTACAGTCTTCCTTTTATTACCTAGTAGTGCTTCTGTTCAGTTAGTTATAGTCTAAGGTGCCAGTGGAGCTGGAAGGCTGTAATATCTGTTACATATAAGGTGTATAAGGTATAGAGCATTAATTATAAGGTGTTACAGAAAGTGAGGTCCAGATAGAGGACACTGAAGGAACCAGGAGGAAGAAATGACAAAGTGGACTTTCTTGGAAGAAGTAAAGAAAGGATCAAGGTCTCAAGCTTCAAGCTGTTCCAGTCAAGCAAGTGACCCTGGGAGGAGTTAGGGTCTCAATTCTTCTATGCAATAAAACCTCTTTTTTAAAAAACTGTCACACCTTTACTTGAGTTTCCCACTCTGTTCTGGCCAAGTACAGGGCACCTAGAATATTTTACTTGGGGAACAGAACATCCACCCTGCTTAGCTCTGCATGGATCAGGCCCAATCGGTCTGCATCCCAAACTGGTGATCCACACTCTCTCAAGATCTTGGTGCCACCACCTATGTTCTCTTTGGTTGGTCTGTTCTTTGCCACCTACTTTTCTGACAGCAAAAATACCAAGATCCAACTATGGCAAATCAGCCATGACTCGGGATTTTTTAAAGAATGATGTCTATTCTCAAAAGGGCATGATCCAGTGCTCAGAAAAATAAAGGTCACTGAAGCCCATCAGCAGGGGCTGGAGGAGGGGTGGGAAGTAGGCAATGGCTTGGAGCAGAGGAATATTGACGTATCATTTAAATATTGTTGTCATTTAAAGTGCTACACAAAAAGCTGCCAATCCTGCAATTGTCAGGGGACCATGTGGAAGTGAGGGCAGGCAAGCCCCGCAGCAGGCTGTGGGGCACCTCCTCATGTTTAAAGAAGAAAATTACTAGAAGATCCCACTGCAAATGCACTGAGGTGAAAGGAGCGTAACGGGAAGCACTCCATGCATAATGGGCCAATGTCAGACCATGAATCATGCCAGTGCTGCAAGCATGATAACCTTACTTAGGGTCTACTTGTCTTCTGTCTGGGTGGGTCTTTGGCCCTTTCCCCACTTACCCTTGTCGGAGGGTTGCTGCGTGCAATTCCCAGCGCGCGCCCCGGCTTCCCCACGACCCCACACTCTGCGCCGGGTCATCAAAAGGCACCATTTGAAAAGGCGCCAGAAATTACGCGCACTGAGGGGGCACGAGAGAGGCAGCATCGGGGCAGCTGCGTTCTCGCCACCCCTGAAGTGGGGAGTGCAGCTGGACCCCGCGCTACTTTAGGAGAGTAGCGCGGGGCTTAAGGTAAGTGGGGAAAGGGCCTTTGACTCTGGGGAGGTAGGACAGAAGCAGACTTGACTCTGAGCCACAGGCAGCTCCCTAAACCCTCTCCGGCTTGATCCATATATTATGAAGGTTGGAAGCAGATGTCTGAAAGCTAAAAGGGGACTTCACTAATAACAACTAGGGCTGAACTGTTTTATACTGGTGGAGACTGCTGGTCCATCCAACTTAGTGTTGGTTTCTCTGACTGATAATGACTCTGTACAGAGACAGAAAGGTTATAAACTGGAAAAACCAGGGACTGGACCTTCTGCCTGGAAAAGCCAGGGACATATGGCTACCAATCTTGATCCTCCTTGATTTGAGATTGCAAAAGCCTTAGCAGGCCAGGTGCTTGGGAGCAGCAGCAGCAGAAGGCCATTGCTTTCACATCCTGCATGTGAGCTCCCAAAGGCACCTGGTGGGCCACTGCGAGTAGCAGAGTGCTGGACTAGATGGACTCTGGTCTGATCCAGCAGGCTCTTTCTTATGTTCTTATATTTCTTGGAGAGGGGCTGAGACAGAGGTTTGAGTCTCAAGAAGGAGCATTACAGTTTTGGACAGGACTACGGACAGCATATCATGTAAAAGCTATCTATTCACTTAAGGTATTCAGGCAGTGGTGGGATTCAAATAATTTTTACAACCAGTTCTGGTGGTGCGATTCAAATAATTTAACAACTGGTTGTTTACAAGCACCACTTTAACAACCGTTTCTGCCAAAGTGGTGCAAACCTGCTGAATCCCACCACTGCATACAGGTTAAAAAATGATAATGGATCAAAATAAATCAGACAGAGTTTTTTTCTGATAATTAACCCCAAAGTAAGAAAACTTGAGCAAGCTATTTTTTCCTGCACAGCTGGGAATCTAGCAATGATGAAAAGACTGTAAGAGAAATCACAAGAGAAAAGACTGTAAGAGAAATCACAGAAGATAAGGATCTCATTTTTTTCACCTCTGTCACTTAAAGATATGATCACAAATGAGCCACATTTAATGTAGCAAACAGTAACATATTCAGGTTGTTTGAGGAAGATCCCCAGAAAGCTACATGGCAGTCAAGCAAAAACGAAAGATGAGTAGGCTGTGGGACATTTCCATAGTGGTCAAATTAAGCTTAGGGAGAGGTTTGGTGGAAGGAAAATAAAGTTCTGATGAGTTTACAAAACCTTGGAGGGGCGGGGAGTAAGTAATATGGCTTAGGAGAGCCACCTTCAAATCCCAACTCTGCCATGAAGCACCCTGGGTGAACTTGGTTTAGTCATTCTGTCTCTCACCTATCCGACCTGTATAAGGTAGTTGTGAGAATAAAATGGTGAAGAGGAGATCCATATTTTTTTTGGAAGGAATGCAAGATGACAGCTGTTTGATGCTACTGACCATCCATATTATTTTGCCTTTTCAGACACTGGTGGATACAGAGGCTGAAACACTGATAAGAACATAGGGTCACAATTGAGAGGTGAAATGCCAAACGATGCAGCAGAAAGCAAGTTATTGGCTGGAACGCATTCCACACCAGAGCTGAGGTCAACAGTTTTGAAGGCACTTTGAAATATCCGGCCAGAAGCCTTCAGAACCTAATTAGGAAACTGGCAACTCTCAGACCTCCTCAGCTGTTCTGCCTGAAAAGCTCATGTCTTAGCTAATTTCCAATCATCATGGAGTGAGGACAATCTGCTGGATTTCAGCCGCATCCTAAACACCAAAAGCTGAGGGCTGCAGCCGAGTGCTCTGCAAGGGCTATGCAAGAAGGGGATCAGGTCAGTCTGGTTTATGATTCATCAATCCCCTGATTTGCCTCACTTCTTATGAAGCACTATGGTATCAGTATGGTGTACTGATTAAAAGCAGCAGACACTGATCTGGAGAACTGGGTTTGATTGCCCGCTCTGCCATATGAAGCTGCTGGGTGATCTTGGACCAGTTTAATGAAAATATTTAAAACATATGTATCCTTAAACATGTGAACCATACATGTGGTGGACAACAACGATGAGTCTAGAACACAAACACACACATATGATCTTGGACCAGTCACAGTTCTCTCAGAACTCTCTCAGCCCCACTGTTGTGGGAAGAGGAATGGAATATGGTTGTAAACCACTTTGAAACTCCTTTTGGTAGAGAAAAGCCGGGTATGAAAATCCATTATTATTCTTCATCTGGAAGGAGGGCAGCCAGGAAATGTCTCCAATTGTAGGGTTTCCAACCTCCTGGTGGACCCTGTAGATCTCCCATCATTACAGCTGATCTTCAGAGCTCAGTTCACCTGGATAAAATGGCTACTTTGGAAGGTGGACTGTACAGCATTATCCAACAGCTTATGGCTTCCAGCTCTGGGTTGGAAAATTCTTGGAGATTTGGGGGCGGAGCCTCGGGAGGGCAGGGTTTGTGTAGGGGGGAACTCAGTGGGAAAATAATGCCATAGAGTCCACCTGCTAAAGCAGCCATTTTCTCCAGGGGAACTGATATATATCACCTGGAGATCAACTGTAATTCTAGTTGATTTCCAGGCTCCACTCAGAGGTTGGCAACTCTATACCACACTCAGCTCCCTCTCCTTTCCCAACCTACAGGATCTAGGGATTTTGCAATCTGGCATTCAGCAGAAAGATCATTTGGAATTGACACACACATCTCCAACAAGCCCTAGAGAGTGTCCCTCTGCTCATTTCCTGCTTTTTGCATGGTAGATATATAGAGGCTGCTTGTAGGTTGCATGGAAGAAGGTGGCATTTGAGCATTACCGTCACGCCTTATTCTGGCACACTCATTTAGATCATCCTTTTCATGGAACACTAATTATTTGTAATGCATAATCTCAGAGTAGGAAAGCTACCCAAGACAATTCTCTACTAACCCAGACTTGCTGAGTGTGTTCATGGGAGTTCATCTGTCTTCTATGGACCACGGGCCAGTCCACTTCCAATACAGTGCTTAAAAAAAAACACCATGGGGAAAAGAACAAATGATCAATGTTTTTGTCTTTGCCTAGGCTTGGCTGCTTTTAAAAAATTTGGTTTTACATTCCCTTTCCAAAAGTCAGGCCTGGGCTGGAACTTGATTATTTCTTCATGGAAAATGGGCCGTTGTGTGCAGAGCTGCACTCTTAGCAAGTGGTGGTTTAGAGCTGTTTGTTTTTCAAATACTTTAATTGCATGGTCTACCCATAAGTGATCAGTTCTGAAAATTATATCTCTGAACTAAGTGCAACCAGATGGATGTGGAGAAAAACAACAAGCCATTTCTTAAAAGAGCTAACGTTTCCTTCCATGAAAACAAACAAACAAATAAATGTGCTTGCTTTATTGTTTGTTTGACCACTGGTGAATTTCAAAAGCAATTTCCCTACAGAGAGATTTTAAAAAATCATTTCAATTTATATTTCTTTATTGAGAGGAAAAATCTGGGTTTTGTACGTCAGAATCAGATGGGCTGCCTGACTGGTACCGAGGCAGCTGCTTCTACCTTCTTGGAGGAAACATAAAACCCATTTTCAGAGGCAAAGTTTTCTTTTGTTACACACTTGAGCCTGGCACTTGATTTAGATTAGCAACTCCCCTCCTCCCCAAAGACAGTGATTCCTCGTGCCTTGTGTTCATTCTCAGATGGATTAAATTACCTGTTTATATAATTTAGAGACTAATGGAGGAATATGAGGTGCCGTGTGGGAAATAATTCATGCAGAAAAAAGACACACAGTGCCATATACTGGGCTGTAGTGGAATAGTACCAAACAGCTAATGCTGTTTTCTCACTCCAGAAAGGTGTCAGCTGAGGAGGGCTTTTGGATCTGGATTTGGCAAAATATCAGGATTGAGCCTAGTAAGCATAAAAAAGTTATCTGCATTCCACTCCTGAATAAATTCAGCAGAAACTTGAATGAGCGGTGGGGGTCCCAGAAATTCCAGCAAATTTCAAAATAATTTCATTGGTTGTTGCTGACCAACCAGATGCTTTGGGAGGCCTGAAAAGGGTGACCAGTTTTTTGGCACCACCACCTGGTGGATCAGTGGAGATCCCCCGGATGGAGGCTGTAGCCATAGCTATGACCACGTTTCCATCCATTGGCTCTACCCATTGTATCCCACATCATCAGGAGTGAACAAAGGCCTGTGTTGTTCACTAGGTAGGAGTCTTTAACTGTCCGTGCCTTCATCCCTCCCCACCTGGAACTACCAGTCTGGCCAGCTGGAGGACTCCTTTGTGTGCCAGTAAATAGTTGCACCAAGGTATGCGCTGTTGATAATCACGTCAGGAGCCTCATTTCTGTGCTTAACTGATGTCAGAGATGGGAAAAGAGATTCTGATAAAAGCTGAGGCTCAGCATGGTTGAACAGATAGGCTGCGTGACCATTTTCCCTTCAGCAGCTTTTCTGCTTCAAATCCCTCAGCCCAGTTGCATTTTTATCTGTGGGGGTGATTTGGAGTAGGAAAACAGCAGGAGGGGAGTTGTTGTAGCCTCCTGAAAGTGTTCTTAGTGAGAAGAAAGCAGCAAGGAAACATTACATGGGACAGCGTATGAGGTGCAGTTTCAATCTGCCTGCTTCAAATCACACAGCGGCCACAAAAGGAGCAAGTGCTTTTAAAAACAAGAGGGCATATTCAGAAGGCAGTTAATGCCTAACTCAATTGAATGGTCCTAAGTAAGCAAGCATTTTCAATTAAGAAGTACCTGGTGGGATCAGAGCCAGTAGAATGCTCTTTGCAAGATTCTTGGTGACCTCCAGACACTAGAAAAACACCTGGAAACTGACCTGTGGTCTCTTTTTGGACTGTGTTCTGTCTTCTGGTCACCCCTGCTTAGGGGTGCCACGTTCAAGTCTCTCATCTGGATAACCAACTTTGCATTTTAAACAAATTGTTTGGTCATCAAGAGCATCAGACACATTCACTGCTGTGTTATCTATCAGTTGCCTTGCAATGCACTCTGAACTGCCATAAAAGAAGTGGATGGAGGATCATAGGAAAGTTTTTACTCCCCTTATGATTTGTTGAGGCTGTCTTCTTGAAAAGCTGGTCTGGGAGAGAGGAAGATGGAGCAGGGCCCTGTGCAGTCTGGTTTTATTGCTGCAGCTGTCCATGGCTCTCCACAGGTTCAATTAAAGTACGAGGCATTTCAGCGAAGGAGATTCCTGATTGTTTTTCTCCCAAGTCTTGAACCCTTAACTATTAAGTACTAAACACACACCTGAAGCCTGCAGAGTTTAGCCCTCATCAGGAAAAATGGAAAGTCCTCACAATCAGCTGAAATGAGATTTGGGCTGGTGTTCTACACACACTTTCCTGTTGCTTCTGGTTTTCTCCTGTGCTGCTGGTTTCCTTTAAGCTGAATGAAATCTAAAGTCAGCAGTCCATTTAAATTAATTAAAGCGGGACTCACTTCCAAACAAGTGGGCAAAGTACTACAGTCCTGAACGTCTCAAATATTCCCCCATAATACATAATAAAATTGAATCTAAGAGCTTTTGTGAACTCACTGCTTCCTGTGAAGGTGTGTGCTTCGCAGTAGGGTTTCCCCATGGTTTTTTTTTGTTTAAACAGGGCTCCTGCTGCTGCAATGTGTCCTCAGCCCAGCTGCCATTTTTCCTGCCCACCACTTCCTTGGTCTTTCCAGGCAACCTCCTTCTTGGGAGGTTGCCTGCTACCTTTTCTTAGGGGGGAAGCACCAGTGGTCTAGCATTGCTTTGCTAGACTATAAATCTCATTTCAGTTCCAAGGGTCTATTGCTCAAGCGATACACCCAAAGCATTTAAATTAAACAAGGGAAGCCCTTCAGGTTGCTCTATAATGCTGGCCTGGAGCATGGGACCAACTGCTGGTGGGTGGGCAGGGGAAGGAGGAGGAGCGAGAAAACCCAAAGAAGGTGAAGCAAGTGCTGATTCCCTATGCTTTCTCTGTGAAGGGGAGGGGGAGTTGCACTTTACCAGGTTTTGGAATCCATTCGAAGGGAATGTATGCTCAATGAGAAGGCAACCACATATGCATAAACAACAGCCTAAAGGTCTTTGTGAAAACATGAAACTGACTAGCCTGATCTCCCTGCCCTGCCACCTGATCTCCCCATCTGACATCATGTCAGTTTCAAATCTCCACAGCCGCCGACCATTTTCTGCTCGTGGTACGACTGAGTGCCATTTCGCCTAGGTTCATTGGGAGTGGAGTCCCAAAAATGTCCCCGTTTTCTTTTCTGTACTTGTACTGGTTGCTCAGAGCATGTAGCTTGGGTCAAATGTTTCTGGGCATATCATGGGGAGGGCGGGGAAGAGACAGTATCTCGTTTTCTGCAAAATAAGAGAATGTGAGTGGGAATGTGATGTTCTGCTCCATTGTTGCTCTATGTTTTTGCTACCGCCTACCATGTTGTGAGCTGCTCTGGCCCCTATCCAGAACTGGAAAAAATGGGGCTTGGTTTTCCCGTGATTGCTGTGGGTTGACCAATCAAAGGTGCTGTACACTGGGGATATTCACGCTTGTGCAGGTATGTTTACAGTGCGGATGCAAAAAAAAGGGCTCATGCTAAACAAATCAGAGCATTTCCTCCCATTCTTAACTTGATTCTTTCATGGAAATGGGCACTCATGTGAAAGGAGAAACCGGGATAAAATAGACCCGGATTTTAAAATATCAAATGTAACCTGCTGTGCAGAATCAACCTACGATCAGGGATTAGACTCAAGGTTTCCAGAAAGTTTTAGCCTTGGTATCTTTGGAAGCTTAAAGGTTTCATATATGGAAAGTGTTGGGATGTTTTCATTGAAAGAGGTGTGGACTCTGGACCATAAGTCAACATACAGAAATTTTCTTCCTTCAGTGTGTTTTCCACAGGGGGCACAGGCAGAGAGTGGTAGTTAATAGTGACACTGAGAATAAAAGGGGTACAAATCTGAATAGGACCTCGCAGGCCCATGATTGTACTTCTAGGAACCATGTTTGAGCCATTTCGATATTTCTCATGGTGCATTTCTTACTATTTACCACTTTGCTGCATTTTAATGTTGGTGCTTTCACACATGCTAAATCATTCAGTGGAGCCTTCAGTCATGCAGAGGTATAAATATGCACATAGACACTAGTAGGACTAGTCTGATTATATGTTTCCTTTTGCTATCAGCCAATTCAGATCCTTTCGATCTGCTAATGCACGATATAAAGTAATCCTTTTAGTTTTGGAAATAGAAAGGATTTTTTTTTTGTCTGTTCTCAGTTTTACAGATATAGCCGGGGAAGGGGCTAATTAACTACCCTTTTAGAAGAGACTTGTTTGGGGTAAAATACAAAATACTTTTGGGGGAAAGCCTATGGATTACCTGGCCCTATTCCTAATACAGACTTGGATACTAAGCTTTGTTTTCCTTTGTGCAGGAGCCTTTTCCATTGCAGAGGTGACACTGTAGGCCAGGAGTGTCACTATAGAAAGCAGCCAACCCCAGAGGAATGAATGGAGGGCCACCTGGAGACAGATGAAGGGGGAAGAAGCAAAGCTTAGGACCCTGCCTAAGCAGCTGAACTCAAAAATAATTTCACAAACAATTCTGTGAGCATAAAATAGTCTGTCACAGTGGTGATTTCCGCACACCAGAAATAAAACATCCTTCAGACATTTTTTAAAAGATCCATTTTGGCTTTTTTAGTTCGCACACAGCCTGCCAAAAACAGCCAGACTGAAGCATTGCCAGCCAAAATGGATTTTTCCCCACCTACTGCACAGAACTTTTGTCAGTTTCACAGTTGTGTCTGCCATTTTGCGTGCTGCTGAAGAAATTCTCTGTGCCTCAGCCATTTAGTGAAGGAGGTTTTCTCTGCTTGCAACTCATCCTCACATGATTTCAGTGTAAAAAGTAGATGAATAAAGTTTGTTTTTCCTAGCAATCCCATGCACAATCCCACCAATCATCAGAAGCCCTCAGTGTGCCCAATCCCACTTCTTTCCCTTGGGCTTCTTGCTGTTCCCTGTGAATAACTCTTATATTGTGATGCTCCTGCCCCAAATCCCACCTCACTGTCTTCTTCAATTCTGTAGGCCAGGAGATGTTGCACATTTCTGTGAGGGAAGGAGAAGCAGTCTTATGAGCCACTTCCCCTAGCTTTACAGTATCTTATTCATTCATTCATTCATTCATTCATTCATTCATTCATTCATTCATTCATTCATTTATTTATTTATAATTGGTTTTATACACCGCCCCTCCCCCAAAGGGCTCTGGGCGGTGAACAACACAATAAAACAATAGTTACAATAAAACCCCCATTAAAACAACAATCAATAATATTATATTGGCATCCAATCATAAAAACAGAACTTCAGAACTTCAGAACTTCTTGGCAGATTTAACACATTTTTTTTTAGTTTTATGAGTTACATTTATTTTGCGAGTAAAGAAATTAGCACAGATAGAATTTGTCCATCATTAGCCCAAGGTCTGGAATAGGAACATTATTATTTGGAAGTAGTTGTTTAATTCAGCACATGCCAGAAAATTTACAGTATTTCTTAGATGCTGAAAGGCAACTGGAAATTTCCCTGTTCTGCTTTTCACACAAATTCCTCTGCATTTTGATGCAAGGTCACCCTTATCTGAGCTTACTGCGATAAAAACAGCTAGTCTATATATCGAATGCTTGCTGTTCTTTTCTCTTTTTTTCACTGTTTTTGCTGCAAACTCCTAGACCTTTATATTAACTTATTTATTTTCCTTTTTGGAGAGAGATTTGAGTGTTTGGGTTGCTTGTTTTACAAGGCAATGCCTCATCTCTCCTCATTGCCATTAATTAAGCAGTGCAATACTTTCCATGTGAAGTCACGCAGAACTTGAAATGAACACATTTTCAGCATCAGTGAAGTTTCTTCTCATGTGAAAGTCCAGCTGCACTTTAAGTATTATTTCTATGATGGTTATGAGCCAGTCCTCACCATGGCTGGCTCAGAGACAGAGAGAGTTCTACACTGGCCCTACTTGAAAATGGCTATAAATATGTGGATCTTGCTTGTGTTTTTTTTTCTTTCCCAAAACTATGTCGGATAAAATTTATTGGTTTTAAAGACATAAAATAGGCTGGCAGCATTCAATCGGATGTTATTCTTGGTGGATGCTTTATTTTTTTTCTATTTTACTTGGAAAAGTGTGTGCATTGCAAGTGCAAAGCTGCTCCTTTGAAGAGCCTTTAGGGAGGGGGAGGGGATGGCATTTGGCACCTTTTCCCTCACAGAGGTCTTTTTATTATTCCAGAGCAGGGACTTAGAGATCTAAATAACCCTTCCCAATGAATGGCAGAGCCAGAAGAATCAGAGAAGAAAAATGAAGTTCAAGAAGAGCTGGAAAACCTCACAAAGGATTAGTAAAGCCAGCTTGAATAAAATAAGAAGTGACTGAAATCAAAGCTTAGCATTCAACCCCAAGCAACCAGAGACTGGGGAAAATTCCCCCTCAAAAAAGGTCTGTGTTCTTGTGGACAAAGCATTCATCCTCTTGTCTGCTTTCTTCAGGCTATGATTTAAGACCACCCCCACCCTCCACATCCCTCCTGGTGAACGTCACATGCTTCTCAGACTTCTTCAGGAATGGTCAGTCGAGGCTGTGGCCTCTTGCTTTGATTTTCTTCATGATATGGTTGTACAACAGGTGCGTGGAAGGATATCCTGATATTATGGAGGTTCAAGTATTGTCTGTAATGTAATCAGGATTCTGCTATTGTGTGGTGAACTGTGAAGTTAAGTGACAACCTCATTAACTTTTTTCCCAGTATCTCCTTCATAGTTATTTCAGCATGATACACTCCGGATTGCTATATAAATACTTGTCGATTTTTGATATCTCTGTGTTGCAGGTGACTTGTCAACAGTTTCTCTGTGTTGAAGACAAAAAAAAATGTCTGTGTGTGGGTGTATGAAAGAGATACTTTAATCACATAATGAAATTTAAAAGTATATTTTAAATTCAAGATGCCACTTTTATCCACATGAGCAAGCCATAGAGCTCTGACAGCAGATGAAGATTAATATCTAATCACAGTGCTGCTGCATTTCACCTAGAGATTCCCTGCATCTGCTTTTTTCGAAACAAAGAAGAACTATAGAAATCGTCCAACAAATTAAACTCTCACTGCAGGCGCTTGGCTGATGTTTCTACCCACAAAGTGAACAGAACATTGCTGCGCCATTGACCCAAGAGACAGTCTGCAGCCATTGAAGAACTCACAGGCTGTTTTCATAAAGTCATAGGCAAAGGTGCTTTGGTATGGATCCAGAATTTGGAGTTGCTCATGAGCCAGAACCATTTTTTATTTTTTCAAGAAAAGCAAAAAGGGCAATGGACTTCCACTCTCTTGCAAGTGTGCTCTCCAGGGTCCAATCCTGTCTGGGAGGATTCTATGCAGTTAACAGAGTCATCTAGTGGCTGAGTGATGTATTGCAAGTGAAGGGCAGTGGAAAGTCACACCCCTTCCCCTGGCAGGTTCAGTATTTCCAAGTTGCTCCTCTGGTCAAGCCTCTGAACAGAAAAGTGAATAAAAATGTGTGAGAAATCCCTTTTGAATTCGTCACTCCTTTTGCTCATCTATGGGAAAAGACAACTTCTTTGGAAATTACCGAACAATTCAGTTGGATCAAGATTGGAGAGTTAAGATAAAAGTTCATGCCTTGAACCTGATTGAATGCTGTTTTGGGACAAAAAGATACATGAATCTCTGACGTGTAGTTCTGGATGCCCGACTCTTGCTACTTTCTCAAAGTTACCAGACTCACTATGTACTTGCCTCGCATAGCTGTGATTATAAATAGCCACAGCCGATTACCCTGGGAGGAAAGGCCAAAAGTCTACTCATTTGTTTAATTTTCTTTTCCGGATGAGATGACTGCAGATATAATTTTACTTGGCTAGCCACTGGCACCATATGCCAGTATCTTTTGGTGTTATTTTTGGTGCTGCTTCGTTCTGTCCTTTTTCTTTAATGTCTTTAATGTCGGCAACATGCAAAAAATCCTCCCATCTAGCAAAAGATGACACATACAGCAATCTTGTTTGTAAGACCATGTTATGTTAGCCTCTTGAAAGTCCCAGGAGCAAGTGGCATGACTGGGCATCTGCTGAAACCCATGGACAGACAGGGGGCCCCTGCTGACCAAATTCCCTGTCCCAAACTCATTACTAATGCCAACTTGATACCCTTTCTGGTGTCAACTGCGTGAATTGGAGAATCATAGTACTGAATTAGCTGCTCCAACACCAGACAACAAAAGGGAAGAGTTGTGGCTCAGTTTTCAAGCATTTACTTTCTCGCAGAGCGTCCCAGGTTCAGTTCCCAGCATCTCCCGTTAAAAACACCAGGTAGCGGATGATGAGAAAGACCTTGACCTGAGACCCTGGAGAGCCACTGTCAGTCAGAATAGATGACATTGGCATCGACAGACCAAGAGTATGATTCAATATAAGGCAGCTTCATACACAGAGGTGGGGCACCACCATTGTTGGCCAGGACAAAGAAAATATTGATGGAGAAGGCATTCTTAACTTGCAGCTCAGAAGCTGGTGACATTTAAAAAAAAATTTCTATTAGAAAAACAGACAAACAGCTCGCTGTGATTGTGAACAAATTCCCATTTGGGGAATGATGGACTTAATTTGTTGAATATGTATGGCCAAGTGGTTTTAGTTTAGACGAGTAACATGGCCACTAAAATAATAGGTGGTTTCTGTGTCTGCAGTGCACCATTTTCAGCTGTAAATTTGCTGGATGACCTTAACCATATCCTTTAATTGTCTCCCTCTTTTTTCAATTCTAAGCTGTTGCTTTCCTGAAATGAATCTCCAGATACCTTTATATTAGACTTTCTCATAGGAGAAAGGATAATTTGGGAAACCGGATTCAAAAGTATGCAGTGTTCATCCTTTGAAAAGCAACCACAAACCCTAAAGCCAATCTTACCCACCAGCAATACAATTTCCAGATTTTCTTTAAGACAATGAGATATTTGCAAGCATGTTTAGACTCAATTTGCCATAATGAATACATATATAGTGTTCTTCCATATAAAACAGTTCTTTCCATATAGGAAATTAGTTAGCAGGATGAAGAATTCTAATCCTGCCTAGAAATGTGAAAGGGTGTGTGTGAAAAGTTTTAAATAATTCATCTTTTATGAGTAGAATCAAGATTCAGAAAAGTCTGACTCCACTTGTATCAAGTGAAAGAAGCTGATAAATGTTAGAAAACACACAAAATAACATGTGCAAAGACACAAACCCTTCTTTTTTTGAAGTCCACGAGGCACAAATTTAAAGATCAAAACAGCTATGGTACTTTCAGAATATCAATTCTGATTAGAGAAATAAACTAGTTATGCTGTTATTTTTAAATGCATTAAATACAATATTTAAATATTTTTAATATTTAAATATTTCAAAATATTGGGATAGAGCAAGATAGAAATCTATAGTGGAGGAATGTCTTGACCTGGATCAACTAACTCAAGAGACTGGCCCAGGACCTTTGCAGAAGCTAACCTACAGAGGCAGGATCTTGCCTAGAGTGCTCACCACAGTGGTACTATTAGGGAGCAGTATTAAAAAAATGCTTCTTCAGAATCAAGAAACACCTCTTAAACATGATGAAGTTTGTAAACTCTCTGACAATGAATGAATGGTCAGAATCAGCTGGCTGTTGTGGATTTTCTGGTCTGTGTGGCCATGGTCGGATAGTTTTTGCTCCTAATGTTTCACTTGTATCTATGGCTGTATCTAAAATGAAGGGCCTGTTCATAAACTTTTATGCTAAATGTACATAAAAGTCCCCCTAACATTGCTAGAATTCAGAAACTCTTAGAACTGCATCAACAAATGTATCGTGTTCTAGGACAAGTAGCAGGCAGTGACACTCACACTAAGATCACTTGTACAGGATAAGGATGTACATTTCCTTATCACTTCCTCACTGGGCTTGCATTCCTTGCTTACTAACTGAAAATCCCTCTTAAACTTCTCAGTACTCAAAATAGGCAATCTGAGGAGTGGATACAAGAAACATGAATGAAAATCGTACAAATGCGGCTGCCAAGGTCATCCCAGTTCCCAAATCTCACACATTCTTTTGCATAATTTACATTATCAGACAGCTTAATTGCAGTGGAAACTGTTTATTGGCAGGATAGTCTGAACTTCAAAATGTGGATAGGTCAAAGAAAATTAAATAGCAAAATGGAACATCCCACATTTGAGAGTGAACACTGGAAAGAGTGCCTGGATGCAATTCCCACCGGGGGAGTGTGGGCCATGTATTCATAATAATCTTGTTGCAGAACTTAATCACCACATTCACAGCACAAGGATATCAACTCATCTCCCCTGTTCTTCTTGTCAGCTTGCCGAGTTCCCAGGACTTAAAAGAAGAACTGCAAAGACCAATATGATACTAGAAGATCTTAGAACAGAATAGAATGTAACTCGAAGCAAATCTCTCTAAAGAACCATGGAGCCTGAGAACCAAGCTTTCTGGATCTGGGTGCAACTACACCTTTGTTAAAACAGGGAAGACTATCATCAATCTTCATGGCAGCATTGTGGCAAAGTATGAAAGCAATGGAAGATTATTGGAACTGGAAAACTTTTAAGGAGTGGAACAGACTAACAATATGATCTTATGCATATCTATGTCCATTAAATTCAATGGACTTAAAAGAGTGCAACTCTGTATTTTGTATTTTGACAGAGTCAGATGAGTGAATCTGCAAATCCTTTGATTCAAACCTTGCATAGACACATTAGATAGCCCTAAGTATGCCATAATCACTCAGCCTCAGCCCTTTCATCATATATAAGGGGTATTACATCTCTAACTGACAAATTCCTTGTAAAATTTGCTGAGATACTGCATGTGAATCCTGAATTACCATAGAAATGCTGTTACTATTTAAGGGGTTGTGACATGGGGAGGCATCTCTGATTTTACTTCAAAATCATTGATTAATTGATTGATTGATATTTATACTCCACCCTATATGGAGATCTCAGGGCAGCTTACAAAATTAGAAACAACAGTAAAAACACCATACAAGACAATCATAAAAACCATAGTATTACCCATTCATATACTTTCCTCCATCCCAGACCAATAGCCTCCAGAGGGGGAACTGGAGGGTCAAAGGTCAATAGCTTGGATGAATAGGAAGGGAGGCTGCTCAGTCTGGGGCCAGTCATGGAGAAAGCCCTTCTACATACTCCTTCCCCCAGCACCTTGGCAGGGGAAGGGACCAAGGGACTCCCCTCCCACTTGACCTCAGGGCTTGGGCAGGTTCATATGGGTGCAGGCACTACTTCAGATAGGTGGAACTCAAGTCATGTAGGGTTTTAAACATCAACGCCAAGGCCTTGAATTGGGCCTGGTAGCGAATACGGAGCCAATGCAGATCTTTCAAGACTCGTATTATGTGTGCTCAGCCAGCATGTCCTGTCAGCAATCTGTGCTTTATGACCTGAACAAGAACCTGACCAGCGCTGAACAAGAACCAGAGCTGCAGTGGCACTGTCCCTGGCCCCACCAGGGTTCTAGTTTGGACAGCCAGTAGCAGAGGGAACTACCTGTCATTGTTTTTTCTATGCACAATTATTGAAAGGATTTAATACAGACAATAGATTTTACAGTTTTGAAGATTCTAAGACTGAATTTGAAATGGAACTATGTACTAATGATGGTCATGTTAGTGCCAAAATGTATAAGCTCTTTTTGAGATTTGAAACAGGAGACATGAAAGATTGTATGATGAAATGGACCATTAACTTCAGCCACAATGTACAAATGGAACATGGTCCTGGACATGTCATGGTCCTCACAGCAGTAACTACCTCTGCACATACTAACATTATGGCAATATATCGTTGTTGTTTTTTTTTACAGTAAGGGCAATCAATATATTCCTGCTGCCTTGAAGGTTTTTGAGACTATGATTGGTTCCTTGTTACTGTACAGTTCCCCCATTTGGATTTCAGCAATAAATAAATAATTTAATTTATTACATTCCAAGTTCCTTCAGAAACTAATGAGGCTTCCTAGATGGGTACCTTACGCTGTGTTGTGCATAGAGATGGGCCAAACAACTCTAGAAACCTTGGCATGGATAAGGGCCATAAAATGTTGGCTGCATATACATTTCCTAGTGGGTTCCAACAGTTACATTCCCTCTCTGCTATCAGATCATTTTATTTCAGAATGGTATACTTTGATCCTTAGAAAGGTTGGAACTATTGGTTTTCCTTTGGAATCACTTCTTATGCTTACAAATGTGGAAACCTCCAGACTAGTTAGGAACAGGCTCTTGGATCTTGACTTTCATAACTTGACTCTTGCAGCCAAGACAACCTGTTCCCCTACTACATTATTCATTTCATGTGAGCATGGAATTATGGCAGCATATCTCCATCTGCTGATTAATCCCACCCAGAGGAGAGCCTTGGCTACTGCAAGATGTAATGTGTTGCCATCAGCTCTTTTGGATGGGAGATTTAAGAATATGGAACGTTCTGAAAGGGTTTTTCCCTGTGATTTGGCTACTGTGGAAACACTTGACCACTCTCTGTTTGTATGCCCTAAATACAACAAGATACGCATGAAATATATGAATTCCATTTTTTTGCAATGTTCTCAGTGGCCCTGACCCTACTTCCTGAACAGCTCTGATGTGCTCTTTTGTGAAACTGTTGCAAATTTTATACTGGAAATTAGTAATTTTAATAGTGTTTTTAAATCTTTTTTGCTTTTAAATTTTGTCCTGTTCTGTATGCCAATAAAGGCCACCTTGTTGTACAAATGGAACAATGGGAGAATATATATTTAAAGGGTCTTAAATTTAAATTAAGTTTAGGCTTAAGGAGGATTTTTATAAAATGATGTATTGTTGGTATTTGTCACCAGAGAAACTGGCAGATGTATAAAAATGGGACTTTTAATCACTTGTGGTGGACTTGTAATAGTTAAAGAATTTTAGATACAAATACACTCAACAATCTAGCAGATTTTAAAGGCTAATATACAAATTTAGACAGAAGCCTTCATTGACATTATATGTACAAATTAAACCAGAGGCTTTTCTGTTGGGTCTTATTGACAGGCAGTTTGGAAAAAAAACCCTTTATTTTTAATTCTTGCAGCAGCGAGTATATTATATGCACAAACATGAAAAAGTTAATTGATATATACAATTGAAGAATAGTTTGTGAAGATATTGGAATTGATGGAGATGGTTAAGCTTACTTCTTCAATTAGAGAAAAGAGCTTAGCTACCTAAATGTATTGATAACTGGAAACCCCTGATTAACTTTTTGCATAAAACAGAAAAAAAAATGAACTGATGATTTATAGATTTACAGAATAGATGAACAAGAAAATAAATATTTTAAAAGGTTAATTTTATTAATAATAATAATTAAGAATCAATTTTATAATTGTAACAGGAGAACAAGTAGTCAAATTTTAATTGTGTTTATATTTGGAACAGAGGAATTCCAGAGCGCTCCCTTCCCTTTCCCTCAAGTGTGGTTTTTGTTATTGTTTGTTGCTTTTTGTTGTTTGCCTTTAAAAAGTCTTAATAAGAAAGAGTTACACATACACTCAAAGAAAGCTATTCAAGCATCCATGCAAGTAGAAGCCAGAGCATAAGACAATCTAGGAGTTTGCAAAGCGCAAACAAACTAGTGGTTGTCGGTGGAAGAAAAAAGCAGTTTTAAAAAAAATTCTGATCAAAAGAGAGATAATCTCCCTGGATGTGTTTTGACTCACTTGGTTAGATTGAACTATGAACAAGTTAGTCATCTCTTTCTCTCCAGTACCCCACATTTGAGTACTTATCATTTCTACAGCTCTTGGGGAGTGTTCAGAGCTCTTGACATAACATCATCCTCTTAATACCTATAACAATGCTGTAGTGTTGACAAATGGGAGTACTGGGTGCTTGCAGCTTGCCCAAGGCTCCCATTGGTGCGATGAAATTAGAACTGAGGACTACCTGGCTCACAATACATAATACTGGCCATTACATTACATTAGCTTTCAGGTCCCCGAGAAGTAAAGCAAGGACTCCAAAACGTTAATAGACCTGTACCTACTGAGTGACAGAGGGCAGCAATTCATCTTTTGCAAAGTACCAGAAGAGCTGGTGCAGCAACACAAGATTATGATAGAGGCATAAGCAGCCATGTTTAAAGAAGAAGAAATTCTTAAATTTAAAATTTTAAGAAGTTTAAAAGAAGAAGCTTATTAAATGCAATCTCGCCATATAAACCTCTTGGAAGCTGGCACCTTCTGTGAAATCAGCTGGTGGCTCGTTGGGCTCTGGGGTCATGTTGTGATTTGTTTTGAGATGAATGTGTGAGAGACTGCATTTTCTATGTGCCACTTCCTTTGGATGAGATACAAGGCCCAAACAGAAATCAGCAAACTTCTTTTTCCATGTGGAATACCTGTATAAATGAACACAGATTCAACATAGCTCAGTGCCTTGGTCAACTGAGAATGCCTGTGTTGGACAGCAGCCCAGGTGACTCATTTGATAACCTGGATGATTTTAATGACATTTAGATTTCTTGGACTGGTATGCTGATATACTGGATTCACACATTACATTTGGTAAGTAGGAATGTTGCTCCTAAAGGAACTGAAGAGGTAAAGATCCCTCTTTGATATAAGTTTCCATTCTTCTTCCCCTGCCACAACTGATAGCTGGGACAAGATTATTTAGGGTATAAGCCTTTTTCAGATACCCTGTGTTTGTCTTTGAAGGAAATATTTGTGAAGAGTCTGGGACTTACCATTCAAGTGGTGTTCTGTACGATATGGATTCCTTTATCATAGTTGTACAGTAGAGCAGCATTTAATTTATGAGATAGTAATCACTAGCAGTAATTCATTTTGTTGGCTTGAGAGAGCCTTTGAAGTCTCTTCATATCAAAGTTATATTTCCAGGACTTCCCCAGTATGCTAGGACCCATCTCACAAGTTCATTGAATGCTATCCCTTTAAAAACTGGGAATACTGAAGTAGTCCTCTCAGCCTATGAAATCTGAACAGAGCACAAAAGCTGATCAAGTTTACTGCTGAATTCCAATAGGCTATTCAAATTTAATGTGGTCACCTGACTTCTTTTATCTACTGTAGGGTGTGTGTCCTTGACAAGGAGAATAAAATATCTATGCTTGTCTGGGATTTTCTTGCTATCCTAGTTATGAACCACATTGTAAATCCAAGAGCATAGTATGTTAGGCATTGTCACCTGATGCTTCCAGGGTTAAATACAACATGAATGGGCCTCAGAAGCAATGAATCATCTTGAATATAACATGATATTTTGTGGTGCCTTATGTTTCTGTGTTCTATCAGCAGACAAGATCACAAGGGCCTTCTTGTATTCAGTCCTCTGTAAAAAAAACACCCACATGTTAACCCTGCCTATAATCTCACATGTCTTTACTGGCTAATCCGACTGATCTCTCATTTGTTATATGCCAGATCATTGCTGTTGTTATTATTATCCATTTAGGCATTAACCAAGAGTTACGTAAACTTGAAACATGGGAGCAATAGTACACTAAGGTACCATTGCATGCCTAGATGTTGAAATAGACCAAGCCGGAGCAACTAGCTGAGTTAACTACTTCTTCATCAACAGACTTACAAGTTCCCATTGGATGGGCTAAATGTTTGCCTGGCAGAATTAAAATAATATGTGAATATTAGGGTTGTCTACCTCATGTGCCATTTGGAAATCTTCTAGAGCTACAACCAGTCTCCAAACTATAGAGATCAGTTGCCCTGGACAAAAGTGGCCGCTCTGGAAGGTGGACTGTATGGCATTATACCTTGCTGAGGTCCCTTTCCAAATGCTGCCTTTCTAAGGCTCTGCCCCCAAATCTCCAGGAATTTCCCAAGATGAAGTTGGCATTCAGATCCTTCTGTTATGACTTAGGACTTTTGCAAATTTGAACAAGAACCAAGGGATAGAATTTGGGGGATGAGTGTGGTCATCACTACCACCAATATAAGAGAAACAGCTATGGGGTATCATCAAGTCAGACCAACAAAGTAATATCTAGAACTGCAATAGGTCAGACCAGGTTATGTGATAAGGCTATAAAAGCTTTGCTTTCCCAGGAGAGAAACAAGAGGGGCGTCTACTTTTATTCCTGTTCATTCCCTTTGGCCAAGCCCTGTCTCTTTTTCCTTTGTCTCATCTTAGCTTGCCTTGTGTCATCACCTAAACTGGTGGTTGCAAATAGACTATATATGGTGACCCATCAGAGGCCTGATCAAATTCCTGCAAAAAGTTAAAACTAGGAATTTGTGAAGCAGTCCCCGGTACATAACTGGTGAACAGTTTGGCTTGGCTGGTCTACAAGGATTGTAGATCTGACGTTCTACCAGTTATTGTTTTTTGAAACTAGTACTTGGAGACAAAAGACTGCTTCTGTGTAAACCCAAAAATGGTTCTAACATTGTAGAAGGAAAAGGTGCATTCTAGAGTTGCCAGTTCTGGGTTGGATACCTGGATTTTGGGGGGGGGGGCTGTGGAGGGCAGCATTTGGGGAGGAGAAGAACTTCATCGGGGTATAATGCCATAGAGGCCACCTTTTAAAGCAGCCATTTCTTCAGGTGACTGATCCCTGTTGCCTGGAGATCAGTTGTAATCCCAGGAGATCTCCAGCCACTACCTGGAGATCTCCAGCCACTACCTGCCAATCATAATACTTCCAGGTTTCAACAACATCAACATCCAGAAGGAACATGACCAATTCATGTGCAGAGTAGAAGGGTCTGTGGAGATGGGGGCATTATCCAAATGAGACAATGGCCGTTTCACCACTTTTAAAAATGACGTCGTTTTCATCCGGCGTGGACCTTTTCAGCACGGCGATTGTATTCCCCAACTTCCCCACTGCCCCACACCCTGTGCGGGGTCATCAAAGAGGTTAGCCAGTTTTCAGCGAAGCAGCCAGAAATGACGTATCGCTGAGGGGGTTACCCAAGAGTGGCAGAGTCGGGGCGGCTGCGTTGTCGCCGCCCCTGTAGTGGGGAGTGCCACTGGACCCCGCGCTACTTGGCAAGAGTAGCGCGCAGCAAACAGTGAGTGGGGAAAGGCCCCATATTGTCGAAGGCTTTCACGGCCAGAATCACTGGGGTGCTGTGTGGTTTCCGGGCTGTATGGCCGTGTTCTAGCAGCATTCTCTCCTGACGTTTCGCCTACCTCTGTGGCTGGCATCTTCAGAGGATCTGATAGTAAGAAAACAAGTGGAGTATATATACCTGTTGGAGTATCCAGGGTGGGAGAAAGAACCATTGTCTGTTAACAAGGAAAGTGTGCAATTAGCAAGCTAGATTTACATGTGTCAAGTGGGATCCACCCATTAGCATGTGAGTAACAATGAAGATAGCAAGGTCAATAGGTGAGGTCATCTGAATAGAAGTAGCCTGGCCTTTGTTTCCTTTGATTGTTTACTGTCTATCTGAAGATGCCAACCACAAAGGTAGGCATCTCGTCAGGAGAGAACACGGCCATACAGCCCAGAAACCACACAGCACCCTGAGATGATATTTTTCAAGACATTAGCAGGCATTGTTTTTACAATACTTTCCATAGTACCAGTCTAGCACAGAAGGGCTAATGACACATTATGCTCTAACATATCTAGAAAGCAAAGCGTGGGAGGATCTATAGCAGACAAGCTTCAGGGAAAGAAGGGGCACAAAATACTTCTCAAAGCAGTTTTTTTAAAGCAAAACTGATATCAGGACACAGTAGTGTAAACTAGAGAGCAACGAGTAGTCCTGGAATCAGCAATCCACAATTCATCCAACTTAACCTTAGCCAGCCCTGCTGTATTCCAATTTCTTTTGCACAAACTCGGCTTTTTTGTCTTTACAATGTAGATGCAGCCCACATGCTCGAACATTCCCAGTGTGCTGCATTCTGATTGGCTCTTTCCCCCTCCCAAAGGCAATGCTTCCAATTGATAAATTCATAGCAACCACAGGAAAACCAAGCAGGACACACACAAACTTTATCTCTAGCTTTGAAAAGGAGCCTGTACAGTGAGCAACATGGCAAGCACGTTGTGCTATACAAAGTAAAAGCTTTTGACCAATACTTGGCAGAGCGCTATGTCCCCTCCACATTTAAAGGTGTGCAGAAAACAACAGCACGACACACTCGCCGCCGCCGCCGCCGCCGCCACCACCACCACCACCACCACCACCCCAATATACTAAATAACATTTGACTGGTCTTTTGGGCTGTCGTGGATTGAGAGCATCCTGCCAGGCAGGCACTTCCCCACCCCTCCCCTCCAAGGATCCCACTGGGAACATGAGTGGGGAGCTGCAGGACTGAAATGGCTACAGCTCGTCAAGTGAGCGGTGCTTGGTGAGAGCAAGCTGGAACAGGGTGAGCATGATGTAAGGCAAGGAGATCAGGCAGTGGAGTGAGAAAAATAAATCAGTTTTGCTCCTGTGGCCTTTGCACAAAAGTGATTCAACATGAGATTTTGGAAAGGGATTTTAGGGGTTTTTGAAAAATCCAGGATGAGGGAATTATTGTGGGACAAACACGCTTTACGATTGGGAACCATGTGACTATCTTGGCCAAACTGGGATATTTCTGTTGCTCAACCCAGGATATTTGGATTGTGCAGAAACGGCCCTAGTTAGTCTGTAACTCTTCCAGGGTCTGCTCCACTCCTAGTCTCCAAAGTGTTTTGATGAAGGAATGGAACAGAGTACAATGACTCTTCCTCATCCGCCATGAAGCTGAGGCAGAGTTCAGCTGGTTCAGAAGAGGTCTTCTCTCCTTGTTGTCTATCTCCTGAACAGCTGCTTTCTCATTGAGGGTCCTTTGTTTCACACTGCACCCCCTCCATGACCCCTTGGCAGGTTAGAGGAGTGAAAAGAAAAGGTACGTTAAGGGCTTTTCTTTTTCCACTGGACCACCCAAAAGCACAGCCAGGAGGCTGGACTGGGGAATGATTTCTTACTTTCTTTTCCTCTTGTCCTGCCAAGAAACTCAGCAAGCACCATCCCTCTTACCCCCTTCACCACATCAGTAAGCTCTTGGACTCCCTGTTCTGCCTGATTCTGGCAAGATAGAGTGGAGGGCGGTGTTTCCCAAGGAAGCAGGCACACTCACTTTTATCTGTAGGCAGCATTATTTTTTTAAGGGGTGAGAAGGAACCCACTGACAAAAGTTCTCATGATCTCATCATTTGATATGCAAATTCTAGGGAAGGGGCAAGGGGAAGTCTCTCCGCAGCCATGCAGCGGAAGTTATTTGTTAGCTTCATTGTCATTACCTCTGGTCCAAAAGAGGGTGGCTGTAAAATGTGGTGAGATGAAACACTGCACTGAAAGGAACATTTCATTCAAATACAGTCTTAATAAAAGCAGTAAGGAAGCAGCAAGATTCAAGGAGGAGTGTGATTGGCCGGAGTCTTCAAATGATGTCAGCTTTTGGATTCTTTAATAATGTCAGTGTGGAATTTAAGGAAGTTGAAACAGAAAGAATTAATGTGCATCGTGTCAGCAAATACATCAATCCACAACACATTTGTTCCATTCTGCATGTGCATTACAGTCATCATCCAAAATTTGGTAAATGTTGACATTACATTTGTGAAGGCTGATAACCCCAGTTGAATTCTGTGAACATTCAAAACACATTTTCCCACTTTCCAGACATATACTATTGAATGCTGACAATCAGATTTATGTGATGATCAACTTTTACAGACATGCCTTAGAGGACTTGTTGATTTTTTTAATTGTCTGAAACAGATAAGAATGCTGACAAACTTTAGGTACTCGCTGTGACCTATTCTAAATGTAGAACTGGATAGATATTTCTGCTTTATTCATTTCCAAGATTTATTAACCCCACATTTGTCATACTGACAAAAAATTGCTTATAATAAATAACTCAAAGCAGAATTTCTAATATTAAAAGGTTAAAGTTTTACATTCTGCTGATGATCCTTGCAGACTCTTCAGGGTATTTCTTGCTTCTGGGACCCTGACTGCTAGCTTAATTTGCTTTCCTTTGAGTGCCTCTGTGATTTGAAGCTTACCCTTGGCAACTTCCTCTGAATGTCCCATGGTTTGTCAGTAACTCTAATAACTAAGAGAAGCTCCATTGCTGTTATTAATCATTCTCAGGAAAGATGAAATATATCCTTCCATGAACACTTTCAAAATGACCATTCATAGAGCAGTTCCTTTTTATGACCAAGTCTCCAGGATGGTTGTTGATGCCTCCAGCAGATAGACTGCAGCAAGCATAGCTTCCTTCTTTCTTCTGGCTATATAAAAAGAAGAAAAGATGAGCAAATAGATGTGCTCATATGCTAGATATAATTATACAAATGCCCACCTCACTTCACATGCCTGTTTTGAGAATGTGTGCTGCACGGGCAAATAGGAATCAACAGTGTTCAAGGACAGATAACAAATGGTTTCATCAGTGGCAGAGGTACAAGGGGACAGGGGGTGCGCCGTGCACCGGGCGCACGCCTGAGGGGCATGGAAAATCACCCACAGGCCCCTCCCCTTCTCCCTGCCCCCACGGTGCCCCCTTGTGGTGCCCCCCACCCCCCTTCCCACACTTGGGGCTCACAAGTCTCCTGGGAAATATAGTTCCCATCAGGCTGTTTTTAAGCCTGAACGGCAAATAGCCATTTTTTTCAGCCTGAAAAAGTTCCAGGAAAAGTTCTAGGAAAAGGAAAGGAACTAAGGCTGTTTCCGCACGAAGGCGGAAACGGCCGGGTCGGTATTTATGACGCCGACCCGACGATGCTGGGACCGTCCGCATGGATGGTCCTGGGAACAGCCGGGCAGCCGGCGCCACGGAGCGCCGGCGCCCGGCCGACCCGGCATGTCCCCGGGCCTCCGGCACGTCGCCGAGGCCTGGGAACACGCCCCCCTTGGCCCTGCGCGCCTGCTCCCGGGGACAAGGTGAGTGCCGGGTGGGGGAGGCGGCGTGAAGACGCTGCCGTTCGCTCGGCAGCAGCTTCACTGCAGCGTTTCCCCAAAAAGAGCGCTGGGAAGCGCTCTGGGGAAACCAGCTTCAGGCCGGGAGGGCGGTGCGAGGGCGGCGCAGCTGCGTTGCAGGTGCGCCCCCAGTGCGAATGGCAGCCTGTAGATGGCGTTTTTACCGTCTCCACGTCGCCATTCATTGCCCGTGCGGAAACGGCCTAAGGTAAGTGTGGGAAGGGAGGAAGGGAAGGTGCTGCGGGGGAGACCATGGGGGTGGTGGAAAATATAGACTGCACACCGGGCACAGTTTGGCCCAGCTACGCCTCTGGGTTCCATAGGAGAAGGTCCTTGGGTCCTCTGTCATACAGCCCTGAGAAAAGAACAGAGAGACTACTTTGTGCTTAGAAATAACTTGCTATAATGCTTCACCAAAAAGAGCAACAATACTATTCCTCCAGGTTCATGGAAATGACAGCAATCAGGCACTTATCTCAAAACTTAAAAGAGGTCCTTCTCCCTTTATCCACCTTCCTTATCAAACCATTCAGGATGGGTAACTCTGGGTTCATCTCTACCATCAAACGTTGAAAGCAGTCATTCTCCCCCTGATGTTCAAGGTGTTTAGAGAAAATGCTTGCTGGTTGAATAGTGCTCCCTTAGAGGCCCTTTCTGCACAATAAATGTATAGCAGGTTGCAGACGGGGTAAAGTAACCTGGGCTTATTCCGCACATGCAGAATAATGCACTTTCAAACTGCTTTCAGTGCTCTTTGAAGCTGTGCGGAATGGCAAAATCCACTTGCAAACAGTTGTGAAAGTGGTTTGAAAACGCATTATTTTGCGTGTGCGGAAGGGGCCCTGCTTTTCTGTTTTTGCATTCATATGCATCCATGCAAGCGGCGATTGGAGCCCATGGAAACAATGAGGGTTTCAGTTGCGCCTTCGCACGAAGGCACGCCTATTTTTTAAATTTACCTCCCACAAATGCGTAGCTATGCAGGCATGTACAAATGAACCCCCCACAACCATGCTGGCATCTCACAATACCATGATATAACCCTTTGCCCCTGCGTGGCTACGCAGATGTAAGCTGGGAATTTTTTTAAAAAAGAAAGTGCAGCCAAATAAAGTGCCTCCTGCCCAGCTATTCACTCACAAGCGGCTCCAACCCAGGATTTTTAAAAAGACTCGCAGATAGTGCAATTCTTGAAAACCCCAGTTTTAGGCAAATAACATGAGGCAGACTCACTTTAGGGATGGGATCTGTGCAAAGTTCCCCTTCAAAATGGGTTTTTTTTAACCATCGTTAACATGTGTTTATTGGCCTATGCGGAACAGGCCAGATTTAATCATGTGATATCTAGCTGGATCAGATGATAAGGAGCTGACACAAAACACTACGTTAGGGTGAGTTTAGACCCCACTCACATTTGCCAATGCTGCCCTATATCCTGATATCTTTATAGGGGCTGAACATTATCATCAGGTATTTGCATTTCAAAGTCTGTTTCTCAATAAAATTCATGAATCAACCAAGTCATTCATTTGCATGCATGCTCAATTTGGGTGTATAGACCATTCCTAACTTTTTAGAGGCCAGGCTAGCACATCAAATGGACAGATAACACCCTTCTAGCTAAACATAGCAGTCCAGATCATGTTTTCTGGCCTACAAAATAAGTTTATATATAAGTTTAACAAACAAACAAACAAACAAACAAACAAATAAATAAATACAATTTGTTAAAGAAAAACAACAGTCCCAATGAAAAGTTTCTACAAATATTACCATCATTAGGCAAAATTCAGGGCCCCCAAATGAAAATTATTTTCATAAACAAAGGCTGAAGTCGAGGGAAAGAAAGGTTTAACTAACCCATACGCCTTATATGTGTTTCATGTAATTTACTGCACACATGGTAGAAATATACCTGACAGAGTATAAAACATTTTTAAACAACCCCCCCACAAAAGGAATAAATAAAAGGAAGAAAAGAATGGGGGGAAAAAGAATTGACCCATTGTCCTGCTGTTTAAAATATGAGACACCACTGTATAGACGTTAGAATTAATAGAATAGGTTGGAAATATATTATGTGTCATCCTGTGAAATATATTTGAAAGAATATGGCAGAGGCCCTGGCTTGTTAATACATTCCAGCTATATTCTAAACGCTGGTGTAATATATTTTGTACAGCATGTGGCTTACCAATTATATACATGCATACATGCACAGAGAGGCAGAAAAATAACAAGAGAGAACCACACAATGGAAAAACCTCTCTAATGCAGCTGGTTGATTATGATAAAGAAGACTGTGAGTAAAACCACCACAACAAACATTGCAGGCTTGCAGTGCCTTTGATTTGTGTATGTAAACCCAGACTGAGAGAAAATTATGTGTACGATGCTGAGCTTAATTAGCAGCATGCACACAGATCTTCTAGAGATGGGCTGAAATCAGGGGAACCACTTTTCTGTACTTCAAATTTTGTAGATAGAATATCTTAGGCAAATGCCTATATAGAATTTGGATTCTAATGTGGATTAGTATAATGGAGCTCAGAAAGGAAGGCAAAGTTGTAGTTATATATAATATGTAGACTTGCCAACTTTGTGCTGGTAAATACCTAGAGAACTGGGGGTGGAGCCTTGAGAGGGCATGGTTTGGGGAGGGGAGCAATCTTAATAGGGAAAATGCCATAGAGTCCACCTTCCAAAGCAGCCATTTTCTCCAAGGCATCCAATCTAGGTTGTCTGGAGGTCAATTGTAATAATGGGAAATCTCCAGGTGCTACCTGGAGGTTGGCAACAAGAATGCTATACAAGGGCCAAGAAGGGATGATGGCCCTGAGAAGGAAAACCAGCTAGTTTTTAGCACTAAGACAACAAGGAGCTGAGTGCTTTACGCTGGTAATTTGAAGTCTCCACAAGACCCATCTATATTCTCTAAGCCTCTAATAAATGTTACAACTACAACAAAACTTTTGACACAACTGCAAGGAATCACAATCTTTCTAATATTTCCAGGAGCCTGAATAAGATCTGCTTCTGTGCCTGCAGAAATCATGATGTGGTACACGAAAAGCAGATCACTTTACCTTCCAAACAAGTTTAAAAGTTCTTAAGGATGTAATTATACAATATATTTTATATTTGTTGGGTCATGGGTGTGCATCCAGACTCACAGTCCAATGAATATTGTGGGAATTCACCTTAAAAAGTGCTCATTTACTCAGCTCTGTAAATGGGGAGAAGCTCCTAGTTTCCCTCTCACCTTGTTTTTGCATGCAGCATGTAGACTTTTCACCTCTTTCCTCTGGTTCCATGTGGCCTTCCTAAGGCAGATAGAGCCATAGAAAAGGGCAATCCCTTCCCTTTAGCGGGCGAAAGCATCTGGTAGGGAATCCTGAATCTCCTTCACCCACCTTGCAGCACTCCCTTGCAGACAGAGTGAACAAGCATTTTTAAGGTGAATTCTCTTGGTATATGTCTGACTGCAAGTCCTGTTGTACTCCTGAGCCAACATGTGTTGGGTGCATTGTGTAGTATGGCCCTAAGGCAGTCATTATTACTACGGTATCTCTGTGCATGGTATTTTACTAAGTAATATAAGCAAAAAAAAAAAGACAGGTACGCTTATGGAATTCAGATATAGTTTGACAGAATAGCAGATGACTTGAGGAGGTATAAATGCTTCTTACAGGATCTAATTCTCTCTTCCTCTTTATTGTGCATAGAATATACCCATCCAGTCATACCTTTTTCATCTCTGTACTTCTGATGCATGTGTGGACTGATAACTCTATGAAAAGGCAATGATGTGGTGACTGTAATATGACTGCATGAAGATGTTTTATTAATGCTGCAAGCACATGTATGCATTGGTAAACCACTACTTCAAAAGAATCTCAATGCAATCACGTATGATGATGTCAAGATCTGCATTGGAGGGGGATGGCATGAAGGAACTCAAAGTTATAGGGTGCAACCCTTGCATATCACTCTGCACAACATCTGGAATTTAAAACATTAAAAGAATGGAGATTCCTAATGTGCCAGCTCTTCCTCAGAAACAAGGCCAGCTCGTTCTCGGTACTCTAAAATCTGGAGAGAAAATCCAATTAGAATAATTTTGAAATTATCCTTGTGAGAAGGAAAAAGTTGGAGAGACATGAGTAACACAGGATGAATGTAAGCAAATGCAGTTGTGCCTTCATAAGTTTATTTTGAGTGATGTTGCAGAATGAAAGTGCTTAAGCCACAAGCTTCAGGGGAAATAATGTGGTTTTGAAAAGGGAATTGAAGGAAGGAGACACAATACAAATGATTTCAAGGAAGATGTTTCAAGCATAAAGGGCAGTGAGAAAGAAGAGAGTGAATTCAGCAAATAGTCACCCTTTGGGTGGCCACAAGACTAATGTTATCAGAGTAAACTCTATATTGGCAGTATGTAGACTAAAGCCTAAACACAATGTTTATCTTCACAATGTATAGTAGTCAACAGATTTCGCATTATTGCTTTCCCATGGCAAATATTTCTTAGGAATATGCTGCCTATTTGGGGACAGCTGGTATTTATACGATGCCTTTAGAAAAGCATGAGGACTAGCAAGTTCACAGACGTAGTAAATACCAGCTGTCATCATATGGAATGGGTGAGATGAAGACATCTTGCGACATCTTTATAACATCAAAAGTAAATCAGGCGTAAGTCACAGCTGTTCAGATCAAGTCTAATAGAACTCCCAGATGAATCTAGGTTGCATGACTCAGAGATGGATCATATCTGTGCATGTGCCTCTGAATTTCAGTGACTGGGCTGAATTCAGTGCCTCAGCACATGCAGAGTTCAAGTTCAGCCAGAGATAAAGTTTAGTACACAAGTCAGAGTTCAGTCAACTGAGCAGCAGATGCACACAGAAGTACATGTTGATCTATGACAAATTCTGCAGATTAGAAGGATTTCAAACATTTTCAAGGTGGGAGGGCTCTGCTCTTTATGCTGTTTTACAAATCTGGTTAGCAGTGGCAACAGCCAACCAACCAACCAACCAACCAGCCAGCCAGCCAGCCAGCCTGCCAGCAAGAAAATCACTCCCATTTCCCATCACAAATACCACAAAAAATCAACTTCAGTCTCATTGCAAGGGGAGACTAGAGGTAAATGTGCACATGGTACTCAGTGAGCATAGACCCCCCCACACACACACACACACTAGTTCCACACACTGTAATACTCTCTCATCCATCAAAGTGATCAGAGCTTTAACTAAAAGCATCTAAAGTTCAAGCAACTGGTCATCCCAAAAAAAGCCTCTCATGTTGGCAGATATTATTCTCAGAAATTGTTGATTGATTGATTGATTTATCATATTTATATACCGCCCTCCCCCAAAGGCTCAGACCGGTGTCCATCAGTCATAAAAACAATTTAAAACATATAATAATACATAAAATACTAAAACTTGCGGATGGCTTCAACCCCTCCCACCCCCCTTTGTGTACCCACGGAGGCCAGATGTTCTTTATGGCAAAGTTGAAATCATCCCGGCTGGCCAAATGCCTGGTGGAACAGGTCCGTTTTACAGGCCCTGCAGAAACTCTGTAAGTCCTGCAGGGCCCTGATCTCACCTGGAAGCCTGTTCCACCAGGTAGGGGCCAGAGCCGTAAAAGCCCTGACCCTTGTAGAGGCCAGCTGGATCGCCTTGGGGCCAGGGATCACCAGTAGTTCCACCTCCGATGAGTGGAGGGGCCTAGAAGGGCGATATAGGGAGAGACGGTCCCTCAGATAAGCAGGGCCAAGGCCGCGAATGGCTTTAAAGGTCAATACCAAAATTTTAAACATGACTCGGTACTCAATTGGCAGCCAGTGTAGTTGGTATAGGACCGGCGTAATCCGGTCCCTAGATGTTGCCCCGGAAAGGAGCCTGGCAATGTGCATATCTTTGGGATCTTTGGGATATACTAGCATTTTAGGAAATACTATTTTTTTCTATCCAGTACTGTTACCCTGAGTAGGCAGTCTGTACTTCAGTTGGGAGAATTAGCTGGAGACAAGGACCAAGAGGATTAATTGGGATTGATAATCTATGTATACCAGAATAGTCCCTGGTGAGAATTCTCAAATGAGCAGGCAGTTGTATATTAGATAATTACATAAGAAAAAGCAAACATATATTTCAAGCAATGAGCACACAACACAAAGCATACAAGAGCTGACTATGAGAAAAGTGAGGAGGCTGAAGGGATATCCATGAGTTCAGTGTTGAGGGTGAAAACAACAAGCCTTTCCAAAAGCAAAGGAGAATGCCCACATACAAGTACAGGTGAGTGTACGCATCCAAGGCACGCACGCACGCACGCACACACACACACACAATTATGAGCTAAAGGACCAATATGTATACCCAGAAATGGGTCCTGAGGCATTTTGACATCAACAGGTAGGAAAGTCAGAGCAAAGAACTGGCCACTTTTCCAGGGTTCCAATGAAAGGGGAGGAGGGGTTCAGTGGGTCATCAGGTCCAAAGAAAATGCCTAAGCTATACCGTTGAATACTGATTGATTAGAGGGATGGGAGTAGATAGTGTGAGTAATAGTCTGCTTGGAACACAGGAGCTTTTTCTGTAGAGAACGTTTAAAACGTTTTGCAAACTTGTTAAAAAGAACTGTTTTAGCTTTTTTAGTCTGCAGGGGTATCCCATGTCCCCGGGTACATGCCATTTCATCACCTGGGGGCACTGGGCACCAGTCGGGTCCCTATGCCCAGCCTCTCCTGCTGTGCGGTGACCCGGCTAGTGCCTGGCGGCTCCCCTCATGCTGGGGCACCACTCGCCAGTTGAGGTGTTTGCAGCAGCCGCAGGCCAGCTCCTGCCCCCCTGAGAGGTCGGAGAGGGCAGCAGCCGGCCTGCCGTTGCAGTGCCCACCCGAGCCTCCCATCCAAGCCACCTGCCACTGAGCCCCGCCCTCCAGCTGCCATAAGTGGAGCGCAGGGGTGCAGAAAGCCGGGTGCAGGGAGCTGGTCACACCCTGGGCACCTGAGGCACCTCAGTCTGCATAGTGTGGGAAAATAAACCATTTTCGGCAACAACAGTTCTTTCCGAGGATTTGTTTGTTTGTTTGTTGTGAGCTATCTTTGAAGCTATGGAGATACGGAGACTTGAAATCTGTGCATATTGCTGGTTCTCATATTGGGTCTCCATACCTTCAAAGCTGTGGTTTCCTGCACACCTTTAAATGTGTATGGGACTTATGCCCAATGTGCTTGCCATGTTGCTCACTGCACCGACTCCTTTCCAAAGCTAGAGAAAAGGGGGGTGTCCTGCTTGGCTTTCCTGCAGTTGCTTTGGGTCTGTCAATCAGAAGCATTGCCTTTTGAGGGGGGGGGAGAGATCCAATCAGAATGCGGCACACTGAGAATGTTCGAGCATGCGTGCTGCAGCTACATTGTGAGAACAAAAAAAGCCGAGCTCATGTGAAACAAATTGGAGTATTTCCTCCCGATCTCAACTTGACTCCTTCGCAGAAATGGGCAACCATGCAAAGGGAGATACCGGGATAAAATAGACTCGGATTTTTAAACTCGAATGTAACCTGGTACAATGTAACCTGTGCAGAATCAACCTAGTTTAGCATTTTCAAAAAAAACCCACCATTTTGGACTGAAATAGACCATTTTCAAAACATTCTGGAGAAAAAGCTGTACAAAATTCCTCCCCAAAACACTTCTTTTTCCATCCTGAAGATGTTTTATTTGTATTGTGTGGAAAGGGTTGGTGATATAAATTATTTTTGGGAGAGTCAAGATCAATTTGTAATAGGGATGGGTATTGAGTATTCAAAGAAAAAAAAATCCTTCTGAAAAAGCCCTTTGTGTTCTGCTGTTCTTTGGATTCCTGACCAAAATCCACTGTATCTCTAGCAGGAAATGCACCCACTTCTGACTGGTGGTTTTGAGAATGTTTTCATTACTTGTTACAGTTTACCTTTGAAAATTATTTTAAAAAATATTAACCGTTTTTATTTTGAAATAAATGGAATAATGCAACTAAAGAAAAATCAATCAAATGCTGGAAGGTCATGGATATTGGAAACTTATTTTGTTTTTCCAATGACAGGACACAATTGGGACAACGGAATATAGGTGAGGCGCTGGCAGGGATAAAGGAAAGTGGAAGCAGAAAAGGGAATTCACAATGGACTCTCCCAGCACAGAGATTCATGAAGTATTAGAGGGACTAAAGAACCCAACCAAATAACTTCCAGATGCATCTTTTGCCACAACAGCCAGACTGGTGCTGCCTCCTGGACACATCAGGTTGCCTTCCCATTAGTCTTGACAGAAAGGGAGACAATAGCAAAGCTCCTCAAACCTCATCCATCTTCCTGCTATCAGTCTTCAAACAATCAAAGCCAGATTATGTTGGACTGGACTCATAATGAACTAGCTGCACTTCACCTGGTTTAAAGGCATATGGCAGGTCATAAAATCAAATAAAAATCAGGTTTGATTGGAAAACATTGTTTGCAGCGATGGCATCCAAGATCTTTTTAGCAAAACACTGCTCGTAGATAGCTGATCCAGTTTTCACTGGGATCCTTGCCGTTTGTCTGACAAGTAGTGTTGCCTCCAAATTTGGCCTAACATAAAATTCAAGGCAAAATTAGCCTATCTAAGACATCCTGAGTGAATCAGAGTGAAGGTAAATGTTGGTGAATACTACAAAAAGAGCCAGCATAGTGCAATGGTTAAGAGTGGTGGGCTCTAACGCGAGAACTGAGTTTTATTCCCCACTCCTCCATATGAGCAGCGATGGAGTCTTATCTGGTGAACCAGATTTGTTTCCCAACTCCTAAATTCCTGCTGGGTGACTTAAGCTAGTCACAGTTCTTCAAAACCCTCTCAGCCCTTCCCAGGGGCGGAGCGAGGGGGAATTGTGCCCGGGGCATATGTGCGCCCTCTGCCCCGATGTAGGAAGGTTGGCTCAATTGTGTTATATCCCATTGGTGTCCCTCCCCTCCCCAAACCCTGCTCTCCCCTGTCTCTACCCCAAAAATCTCTTGCTATTTTCCAACCTGCATTTGGCAACCTTAGCTGTGGCAAATACCCATACTGTTTCAGTCACAGAAATGCAAAATCATGGAGGCATTCTCACTCTTGACTATATTGACTTTGAGCCTATCTTACAATGTTTAGGCCTAATCAATGTTTTTTGTTGTGGTACAGCAAGGACAAGGAACCCTGTTCTATTCTGAATGTATACTGATTTAAATAAACCTTAATTTAAGCCTCATGTGTGAAAACTCCTTTAGTCTGCCTCAGGAAAGCATGCTGACTCTGTAAACCAGAGACTCCTCTTGTTTTTTTAATTTGTCTCCATTTAGTTGAACATCCTCCTCTTTCATGTCTGCCGATAAGCGTTCACAGTCTGCTTGCCAACACCTCTCCATTTCTCTCAGCACTGCAACAGAAGAGCAAGGCCTGGACTTTTAATATTCCTTGGTCTATTTTAGTATCAAACAGTTGTGCCACTGTGGTTTTGCCTGCCTAAAATTAGCAGAGATCAAAATAATAAAACAGGACAGTGGGAAAGACTAAGACAAAACAGGTTTACATAGTAATCAATGCCAAACAAAAGAAAGTACTTGTGGAGTCAAATACTCCTGGGATTAGGGTTTATTCTTGCCTCACCTTGAAATAAGAACATTGAGCCTCTTCTAGAAATGCCATCAGTTTGTTCTTCGCTTCAGCCCAGCTATCTGTTGCAGAATGTATTTTTGTCTTCAAGGAGTACACATGGACGACCATTTATCTGAATCTCCAGATAGCACATTTAGGAGCTGCCTCCAACCACTCCCTCAAGCTGCAACTCCCGATGTTGCCCTCACATTATCACTTTCTGACCCAGACGTCCTGATTTTTTGGCACTGCATTGAAAAATCCTTTCCTCAGACCCCAAACATTTTTACTGCAAAATGCAATAAAATTGCATAGATACATGTTATCAAAGTGAAGATAACTTGAACAAGCCAACAGCGAGATTATCTCGGAAAGTCATAGCATATATAAAAGATTATCTCTTGCCTTTTAAATGTCTGTGCCCTTTTGACTCAAAGAGTGATATACATTTATGGAGCAATGAGAAATATAGCTTTAAACCACTTCAGCAACAACTCATGAAGTCCTGGGCTTGGATCCAATGATGCACAAGTGGAAACATAAACAGGCTCAGAATAGCTCTGTTTGTGAAAAACTTTGTGTTAAACCTATCACTTTCATTTGTATATTTTCTAGTGTTCCCAAACTGTTTGAGCAAACAGAGAAGCAGTTTGGGATATGATGTGTTTGTCTTGGTGCAAGGTGGGTGAGGTTTTTTCACACTTCCACTTGTGCATGGACCTCAGCTCATATAGAAATGTCTTGGTAGATCCAAGCCCTAGGGTGGTTCGAAACACTATAATTTTATGCAGAGGGATTAGTTTTTTTGTTACAGATCTCAGTCGACCATTCCCAGCTGCAGTTCTTGTGTCTCCCTTAGGCTGACTCCTGCAATGAAAAGTGGCGACTTCTGGAATTCCTTATTTTGCTGTCCAACTGGCAAATCGCTAAATTAACTGAGATTAGAAAGGCTGGCTGCACTGGATGCAGCCAAAGAAATTGAGAGGTTTGTCAGCTCGGCAATGGTGCTCTTTATATTCCTGTGAATTTCCACACTGCATCCTGGCCCCATGCATGCTTAATGCATGGCTGCCAACCTCTTCCCAAGCAAATTCTGTCATGTTTCATTATTGATGCAAAGTTATTGAAAAGAAGAAAGGAAGGGAAAGACTGGAATTTATTCCTATTTCTAAAGAAAGACAAATGATGATGCCATTTAGTTTTTAACCAAGATGCAATTACTCCCTCCCTTGATATCAGTGAGATCATCCAAATTCTCCAAGATTACCACATACATTTCTAACAACCCTTGAAAATGCTTAGGAAGCCCAATTTGGTTGTCTTTGCTGTTTTTATAGTTAAGTCAACTTGATTTTCACTTGTTCAGTTGTAACTGAGATGTGATACTGACCCCCCCCCCCACCCCCCGCTGTGCACCATGAATGTTGAAAATAGAACCACAGAGACAAGAGAACCAAGGCAAAGGCAAAATTAAAATCAATGTGCCAACCATCAGATGACCTCTTACCTGCCATACCTAGAGCACTCCCTAGAGGCCCACAAGACAGCCAGCATGCTGCAGTTATTTAGATCTGGGTCTCATCAGTACTTCAATGGGAGACCTCTGAATTGAAAGGCTGAGTCAACTTTGAGCCAGCTACCTGAAACTGACATCTGTTGGGGATCGAACTCAGGTCATGAGCAGAGCTTGGACGGATTCAACCATTAGCAGATGTTCTGCTCCGAGAATATGGGAGGGGGGATTCAAAAAGGATAAATGCGTAACCTGAATGTATGTCTGGGAGAACTGGCTTGGACCTGATGGTCTGGACTTGTGTTACCATAATAAGGTCTTCTGAACAGAGAACTAGAGACTGATTATTGGACCCAGTTCCCAGGACCTAACAGGTCTGTACCCAGCACCAAGGTTAAACTATCAGCAGCTGATAACAATGTGAAGCCTCGGCTGCCAGCCTAGGGGTCAGATAATCTCTTTCCCATGGCACCAGCATGTCAGGGGAGGCCTAGTTGTCTAAACATTACAAAGAAGCCATAAATTCAGGTCAAGCCACCAATGGTAACACATATCAAAAGTGCAAAGTATATGGGCTCCAGCCATACTAGGCATGACCCTTCCCCAAAGTATGCCAACAGTGTTGCCAATCTTCAGACCTTAGTTTTTGTGAGTAAAAGAGAGGAAGGCCCTTTCCAGGACTATTTTGGATTCTCCATTCCCCTCCTTCCTTCCCTGGAGGGAGGGCTCATCAAGACAGGTCCAGCAGCAACCTGCTGGCAACTTGCTGCCCTGCAGTTTGCACAACTCATTCAGGTGCAGTGATGGCTACTGGATGACCTGACGCGACCTAGTTTGCCAGAGCGAGTGGCAGCATTCACACAACTTGCTCAACTTGGCGTGGCCTGGCTGAGGCAATCACACAACTCACCTGAGCCAACTTACTGCCATGAAACTTCCAGACTTTTCCCAGGGAGCAGTTGCCAAGGGAGGGAAAGATTGAAAGCTGACAGCTAGTTTTTGCATAGTGGTTAGGGTTTATTTACACATAACAAGGTCTGGTGTTTGTTGGGAAAGGGCATGAGGATTTTGCTTCAAACGTGCAATGTAGTTTTCCAGTTTCCACATACACACCAGATACATGTTCCCCCTTTCTATTTTTGCATTTGTAAACTGCTCAGTGAAAAGTCCCTTGGTGCAAAGTGGTAAGCTGCAGTACTGCACCTGAGTAACCCGAAATAGGATGGAAGTCTAAATCTCTAGGAGGAAGTCCTGAGACATGGGTTAGCCTTAAAGGACCATGAGGAGGGAGCAGGGACTGCAGGGGGTTATTTGTACGGTCAGCAATGGGCCTATGAGGAGATGGTAGGCCAGTCTCCTCTCCCAGTTCCTGTTGAGGATGCCATGAAATTTGCCATGAACCTGTTCACAAGATTAATGTACCATAAACAAAGGTAGCAAAACTGATCCAAACCAACAGGAGCTCGAGCATCCCTAGAGTCTATACCTCAGAGGAGGAAGGAAGACATACTTTCACAGAGTTATATGGATCAACTGTAAGTACTTCCTGGTAACATCAAATCAGTGACTCACTTTTGTATAATCTTGTCTCCAGTTCAACATAACTGGTCGACATAACTGGCTTGGAAAAAAGTTATGATATCCCCTTATTGCTTTCAGCAGCTCCACAGAGTATGGATGCCTAGGATACCAGAGTATGGATGCCTAAGATACCATGGTTTAGTGGTTAAGAACAGGTGGAATCTAATCTGGAGAACCCAGTTTGATTCCCCACTCCTCCACATGAGCAGCGGAGTCTTATCTGGTGAATGGATTTATTTCCCCACTCCAACATTTTTTGCTGGGTGACCTTGGGCTAATCACAGTTCTTCAGAACTCTCACCACCTACCTACCAAGTGTCTTTTGTGGGGAGAGAAAGGGAAAAGAGTTTGCAAGTCCCTTTGAGTCTCCTTACAGGAGAGAAAGGGGAGGTATAAATCCAAACTCTTCTTCTGCTGCAGTACTCTCCAGCTATGTCAGAGCACCATTTCTACCGAAAAACAAACAAGTCATCTGTTTGCAAGCAGTGACCAAATCACTGCTCACCCATGCAATTTCCACACTGCTATGCACCCAGCCTCCAGTTACATAATGCAATTGTGAGGGCTCAATCAGAGCAATGGAGGTATAATATCTTCTTATGCTCCACTGTGACACCTTGGCGTGACTGAACAAGGCCTTTTGAGAAAACCAACCTGTATACAGGTAAAATGGTATCTGCCCAGAAAACCAACCTGTATACAGGTAAAATGGTATCTACCCATTTTCAGTGCTGACTCCCATGTGATAGAACAGGGGTCTTGGCACAGGAAACCCCTTACATTGCTGTTGTCTCAAAGGCTATTAAAAGCTGAATTTTTCAGATGGTAGGTTAGTAAAAATGGGCTGTTGGTGAGCAGTTTTATGGGGTGTAGGTTAGAATGTGTTATTAAGGAGTTGTGTTTAGTACTCTTGTCACTGTTATTTTTGGCAATTTTATTAAGTTTTATTGGCATTTAGCTGCATTGGCTGAAATCCTAAGAACACTTTCTTGAGAGTAAGTCCCACTGCCTGAAATGGGATTTACTTCTGAGTAGAACTGCCTGGGATTGCTCCTCTAAGTAATCTGCCTTGAGTATGAATAAAATGGGACGAAGTGCCATAAAGATCAATGAAAAATAATAATAAACCATAATTTTGACCCACTTGGATTCTAGATAGTATGTCCCATGATCCTTCCACTTCCTTTGGGTCTGAAGGAATCATTATAGTGTAGATAAGGATTAATAGCTGCTAACATCTTTCATATCCTTGTTATGCATCTTAAATAAATGACTATACACAGATCAGTGTTGGTCTCTTGGTGAATGTATGTATTACAGCTTCTCTACCAACAAGAAGAACAATAATTTCCTTATTCTGTGTCATCTGATAGATGATCCTCCACCTACCCCCTTTTCAGATACTTATAACCTTGCTAAGCCCTAAGATAATCGGCCCACAAAAGATTAATGAATTGTGAGGGGGGTTGCAGACCATGATTCAAACAATGAAGCCTTTGAGCATCTCACCCTTTGCCTTCTCTCTCCATGGGTGCAGTAGCCTTTTGGTCCTTTCTTAAAAAAAAAAAACCCTGCAAATTGAAAGTCTCACTTATTCTAAAGCTGAATTTGGCAGCCAGCCCAGGGCCAGATGGAACTTTACTGCTTTCTAAGAAAAATGTGAGCAAGGGAATTGCAGTTGGACGCTGTAATTTCTTCATTAGAACATTAATTTCCTTGCATGTTCTCTTTCTCCCCCCCCCCCCTGCAATTTTTCTGTCATCTGTGAATAAATGTGGAAAAGTCAAGGAAGATATTAAGCATTCTTTTAAAAAAAATCAAACAAGGTTTAGTTTGGAGAAGAAGATACTTAATTAGCTGAGATGGAAAACTTATACCTGCTGTATTAGAAATGGAATGAACATGAAGTAACAATGCCTCCTTCTGTGTGACACCTTTTGTTATTTTCATCTTTGAACATAAAAATGGCCATGTTTACCTGCCAGAGGTTCTATGCCCTAGAACAAATTTGAAGGCTCCTCATCAGATGAATTTTTCTCTGCTGTCAAGTCACAGCCAACTGTGAGGGTTTTTAAGGCATTGCCTGGCTCTGCATGACAACCCTATATTTCCTTGGTGGTGGCCTCCCATCCAAGTACTGAGCAGGGTGGCCATGCTTAGCAGCCACAATCAGGCTAGCCTGATCATCAAGTATTCTGGTAAAAAAAAATTAAAAACCCTCTCAATTAGACTAACAGAAGTTCAACAGTGGGAGAGATGAACAATTTCAGAAGGTCCCAGGGTTTTATCCTAAGGAAAATTTGAAGAGAACATCTCCAGATGAAACAGGCAAGGAAACCCAAACCAGTGAAATTCCAAAGTGAATTAGTGAAATTCCAAGGAGGAACTAGGGGGCATACATTGAAAAAGCCAGGGGGGAGAATTAGAACTAATAAAAGGAAACATTTTTTCACTCAACATGTGATTGGTGTTTGGAATATGCTGCCACAGGAGGTGGTGATGGCCACTAACCTGGATAGCTTTAAAAGGGGCTTGGACAGATTTATCGAGGAGAAGTCGATCTATGACTACCAGCCTTGATCCTCCTTGATCTGGGATTGCAAATGCCTTAGCAGACCAGGTGCTCGGGAGCAGCAGCAGCAGCAGAAGTCCATTGCTGTCACATCCTGCATGTGAGCTCCCAGAGGCATCTGGTGGGCCACTGCGAGTAGCAGAGTGCTGGACTAAATGGACTCTGGTTTGACCCATTAGGCTCTTTCTTAGATTCTTATGTTCTTAACTTGTTGCCAACAAAAAAAAGTCACAAGGTACACAAATAGATATGAGAATACAATGGGTTAATAAATATAGCTTGAAGTTTAAGCTAACTTCATCCCAGCATCTTTGGTTACTTCATCATGAGAGCGAAAAAAGATTTTCTCAGGGACTTGGCATATGAAGCAGTTGCCTCATCCTTACTTGAAATCTTGGGTACCTTTGTGTCTATGGCTTCAAAACTTACCAGCACAAGAATCAATCAGAACTTTTTAGAGGAATGGTCTCGTACATATTCCAGAGCTTGATTTAAAGTTGATGTGGGTTACAGTTGTCGTTTCTGTGCAGCAGAAATAAAATGTGCCGCAGACATTTTGAAAAGATTCGTTTTAGGTTTTTGTGTTCACTCTGTGCAGAGAACACAAGCCTTGACAGCCAGAACTGTTCTTTTCTCCCACCTGCCGCCCAATGGCACACTTGTCAGTTTCATAGTTGTGCATGCCGTTTTGTGTGCTGCTGCAGCGATTCTCCATACCTCTGCCATTTGGTGAAGGTTTTTCATGGAAGTTTTCTCTACTTGCATCTCATCCACAAGTGATTTCACTGTAAAAAGTACATTAATAAAGTTTGTTTTCCCTGGCGTTCCCATGCATATGTCATTTTTCCTTTTTTGTTGTTTTGAGGGAGACGTCTGAGAAGCAAATGACTCAAATATGCAATATTGTAGATTTTCGTGTCGTCTTATCGTAGCTTTGTAGACATCTCCCTCAAAAAAAAGTAAAAGCGACATGTGTGCGGGGTCTCCAGTGAAAACAGACTTTATTAATATATATTTTTACAGTGAAAATAGTGAAACGTACAGATAAGCTGCAAGTAGAGGAAACCTCCATGGAAAACCTTCATCAAATGGCAGAGGCAGGAGGCTACTGAAGAGGGCAGAAAACAGTGGGTGCAACTGCAGCGAAAATGAAAGCAAGAGCTGAGAGGCGAGAGAAATAAAGTGTCTCCAGCCTGCTTTTGTTCGTACATGCAAGCAGGAGACAGCTTCAACCCATCTTCAGGGGGAAAAAGATCACTAGTTTTGTGATTTTTGAAAAACCTGGGTTGAAAGAAATAAAACATCCTGAAGATGTTTTGGGGAAGAGAGCTGTGCAGACTTTTCCCCCAAAATGCTTTCTACACTGTCCTCAAGACGTTATATTTCTGCAGTGCAGAAAAGACCAGCGACTGCCAATAATGTTCCTGGCTTTGGTGAGTTGGATCAGGCCAAATATTGATAAAGTCAAAAAATTCACTGAACTACATTCTGTTGGAAAGATTGCACAAACGTTCAGACTGTTACAGAATCTGGAAGCTAGCATACAACTCTGTAACAGATAGTGGTTTAACTGCTTGCTTATCAAAAATATGCATTAATAGTCAGGAAATATTTGGGGGGGGGGGCTGTTTCCTAGAACTGAGGGGATTTCTTAGCTCTCTAGTTGCAGATAGTATTGGAATGACTCAGTTCCAAGGTTGGATGATGTTGATTGCCCTCCATGGGATAATATAGATTATATAACCATGAATTAAAGTCCAGTAGCAGTTCTGAGACCAACAAGATTTTGGGGGTATAAATTTTTGAGACTCAAAGGCATCACTTCCTCTCATGGAATTCTCATGGAATTAAATTGATCTCCAGCCTACAAAAAACCAGAAAACAAGAAATGAGTTCTCCTGGAGAAAACAGCCACTTCAGAGCATCTATAGCATCACAATGCTGTTAGTTGCCACCTCCAGGTTGGTAAATTCCTGGAAGGCAGTGCATTTGCGGGGGGTGGGGGGAGCAGAATCCATGAAGTAGCGTTGCCAACCTCCAGCTGGTGGTTGGCATTCTCCTGTTATTGCAACTGAACTCCAGGTGACAGAGGTCAGTCCACCTTTTAAAATGTCAGCTTTGGAAAGTGGATTCTGGGGTATTATGCCCCTCTGAGGTCCCTCCCCAAATTCTGTCCTCCCCTGGCTCCACTCTCAAATTTTCCAGGTATTTCCCAACTTTGAGCTCGCAACCCTACTGGGGAAGGGAGGGAAGTCATTAGGGATGTGATGCTGTGGAATCTGTCTTCCAAAGCTACCATTATTTCCTGAGGAACTGATTGCTGCAGCTTGGAGATCAGTTGTAATTCTGGAAGAACTCCAGCACAGACCTGAAACTTGACATCTCTAGCCAAGCTCTCTCCTTTCCCTAATTCTGCCTTTCCCAAGGACCTCCACCAAATCTACAGGGACTTCCAAAACTGGAGTTGGCAACCATGCCTGCCAATGAATGGGGCACTATTATTCCCCCCCACCTTCCATTGCTGAAAACTGAAGGAGGTGCCTCCTCAGAAGCTGATTATTTTGCCTACTTACTTGTCCTTGATGTGGTCAAACTGGTTCAAGTGTTTTGAAAATATATTCATATAAGCTGCTAGAGCTGCCTTTATCTCCTCCTCCTAAAGTTGTGAGGTCCCCATTGGCCAACTGTGAGGGATGGAGGGTGGAGTTGTCAGATTCAGGTTGGAAAACTCCTGGAGATTTAGGGATGGAGCCTGGGAAAGATGGGTGCTTTCAGTGGGGTACAATGCCACAGAGTCCACCCTCCAAAGCAGCCATTTTCTCTGGGTGAGCTGATCTTTATAGTCTGGAGATGATCAGGTATTCTAGGGGATCCCTGTGTCCCAGTCCTTGAGGCTGGCATCCCTACCTTTTCCTCCATGAGAAGATCCATGCAAGTAAATACGGACTAAGGGACAAGACATTATGATGACAACAATGTAAATAGAACTAAAGAGAGTGTTGTCCCAATTGACTAGGATTTATGCTTCCTAGTCCTGATATCTCACTTTTGGTTCAAATTGCAGAGAAGAATGTGCATGAGGGGGGAAAATGGCATGTATCACTTTAGGGTTATTGACCAAAAGTAATCTTTTTAAAGTGTTTGCAGAAGTCATTTGCCTTTACCAAGTATTCCATCTGGTTCAGCTGAATATACTTTTGACTGTCAACAGCTCTCCAGGGTTTCAGGCATAGAATGCTCATTTCCTGAGCCCCCCTGCATGCAGAACATGTTCTCTAGGACTGAGTCACAGATGCTGTCTTGTCATGAGGCAAGCTGCAAAGTTTGCCTGTCACTAAATAGAACTAAGTGTGACCAGATGCAAACAAAGACAGAGATCCGGGAGGCAGAAGAGGGAAGTTTGTGAACCACATGTACAGATGAGAATAGCCACTGTTGGTTTTGAAATGTGACTATCAAAAGTCTACAGGAGATTGGTCTTCTTTTGTCTCTTGGTAAGTATACCTCTGCCACTTTTGCTGCCTTCTTCTCTGATCTTTTCTGTTTTCATTTGACTGTTCCTTGTTCTCCTCTGGGAAGAGTTTGCAATTACAGTGGCAGGTGCTACTTTGCCTCTTCTGTAATGAAAAATTTTAATGGCTTCCTTCCACACCTGTCAGGAAGTCTGGAAGTGTGATATTCTTTCTGTCAAAGCTGATCTCTGCTGCTATAGCCTTCTGTATGCTGCCCCTTCAGTATACCAGGCCAACTGCCAAATACTTGCTCTTTTTCCTTGCCCTGACCTGCATCCGTACTAGGCATGGACTTTGTCAAATAGCTGCTCTAACTGCCTCTCCTTTCCTGCCTATTGCCCTATACTGCCAAATCTTTCTTTGTATGGAGACTTTTCAAGCTACTGCTTGTGTCTCTACAGGACAGGTATTCATTTTATGACTTGTGATCTGTTGACTCAGGGTAGAGGTACCACCAAATTAGTGCTCCAGAGAAAATGGTGTTTGAGGAGGAGGTTTGAAGAAAGCACTAAGATCAGCAAAAACTCTCTGTGGGGTTTTACATACTCTAAAAGTGGCATGCGAGTTGGTACGTGATAGGTGTTGTAGAACAGCTAAAACTGGATCACACTGTGCCAAACCCTTCCTTGGTGCCTGATGACAGTGCTGTGTTCTGCCAATTCTGTAATGATTTCTAGATAAGGGCTTGTCACCTGTTTTTGTCCAGCAAGTCTCCCTCCATCACACACAATAGAAAGAAACATTTTCAACTTCTTTCTGAGCTTGTGCCACATAATTCACTGTTATTCTGGGCACAGAGGAAGAAGTGTTGGTTTTTATACCCTGCTTTTTCTCTGCCTTTAAAGAAAAAACCACGATACTCTTAACCATTCTTAACCACTACTCCATGCTGGTGTTGTGACCTGAAAAGCAACATGTCACTTGCCAAAGCAAAGTGCTGCAAAACTGCTGTAAAGCAGCCATTAAGTATTCTGCTAACATGCACTGAGATACAAGAGTAGGGATACCAGCCTCCAGGTCGAGCCTGGAGATCTCCTGGAATCTCCAAACTACAGAGATCCTGAAATCTACAACTAATTAGATTAGTTTCCCTGGAGAAAATGGATGCTTTGGAGGGTGGGCTGCATGGCATGTACCCCATTGAGGTCCCTGATCTCCCTAAGCTCCATCCCCAAATCTCCAGGAGTTTCACAACCTGGATCTGACAACCCTAATATAATAGTAACTTCATTAAAGCCCTAAGGATGCACTATGCTAAAAACTCCATCTTACTATATTCTTCGTGTTATCTCATACTATTTTACAGCTATGGATTTTCCTTTTGCTCCCATGCCAACTTTGATCAAAAGTACTCCAGAACTCCGTTTTTCTGATGTCTGTTCAAAATGTTCATATGGATAACTAGTTCTTGCACCCATTGTCTAATGTTAATTATTCTCATTCCTTGTACAGCTCTAAGTGTATGTTTCCAGGAAAGAAAACTGAGCTCTCAGTTGGAAGGTCACAGATTTGAACTGGTGACCTGCATAGTGGTGTGACGAAGGCTGCAACTTGCAGTCATACCTTTGATCTGGATTGCATAATATAACAACATTTTTTTATTAATGCAAACCATTTGGTGTGATATAGAGGCCTCCCCCCCCTCGCACACACACACTTCCATTCTTCCACAGCTGAAGCGAATACAGCCTCTTTGTGGTTTTGTGAGGTTAACTCAGTGGGATGAAATTAACTAACACGAATAATGAACAGCAGTGATTAGCAATTGGCTTGTAAAATACACAGAGAATGTGGCCCAGGGCCATCCTTTTGAACTGTATTCCTGCCTGGATATTGGATAATGACAAGTACTGGCGGGTTGAAGGCTCTGCCATTATGATTAAGATGTGTGTTGCGATACTGGAAGAAAGGTGGTTTTCATTTATTTGGCTTGGTCCTGTTATCTGAACACAATGTGGAGATGTGTGTGTGTGGCGGGATCATCATGAGCTAATTCCTGGAAATGAACCAATCATGTCATTGCGTTGCAAAATGCAGGTTGAACTCCAGAACTTCCTGCTGGCATTTATTAAGCAGACACTTTGAAGTCCCAGGTTGTGCCCTTACTAATTCTGCAGCTCTATCTCATTGAAAAGACAACCTTACCCTACCTCAGAATAGATTTCCAAGTGAATTTTAAATCTGACAATTGCTGGTGGACACTGAGAGAAAGGAAGGAGGGGCAACTATTGACGGATTTTTCACATTAACCCTTTTCAGACTTGTTGCTTATACGTATGATACATGCAAGTGCCAGTGACTGACTCTCTAGTCCATTTGTAAAGCAAACAATGTGCCCCAAACTCTGGACACCCTGGTTACATGGGTCATGAATGTTTGCACATCTAACCGGAGGAATTATTTTGGTTAACACACCATTTCATCCAGTTTTGTAACCAGTCTGCCTGAGCATAGGGACAGTGCTTCTGCTGCCCTTTCCATGACATCAATCTGTGCAAGCAGCCAGGGGGTTCTAAAAGATGGGATTAGTAATTAAATCCAGGGTTTAAAGTCAGAGGCAAGCCTCTTCTACATAGCAGCACAGGCAGCCACAGTTGCTATTGGTGATGATCCCTCCAACATACCAGTTTTTGGATATGTCCTGTCAGGGCCAGAAGGCAGGAGGCCAATATAAGCTGTACTCATATTCCTCTTGGTTTAACTTTAGTGATTTTGCCTTTTGCCTGTTGTATTGATTGACAGACCTGCAAAAGTTAATTGGGGTGGTGGAGGAGGAGTAGGACATACGCAAGCATGTTTACACTGGATGCCTTTCTCCTCAGACTTCTTTTTTTCCAACCAATATGGTGTAGTGGTTAAGAGCAGTGGACTCTAGTCTGGATAACTGACTTTGATTCCCCTCTTCTCCACATGGGCAGCAGACTCTAACCTTGTGAACTAGGTTTGATTCCTCTTTCTCCACACGAATCCTGCTAGATGACCTTGGGCTAGTCACAATTCTCACCTACCTCTGTTGTGGGAGAGGGGAAAGGTGATTGTAAGCCTCTTTGAGACTCCTTAAGGTAGAGAAAAACTGTATATAAAACCAACTAGGTTGGAAAAAAGGCCATAGTCTAAGATTATAGCCATTACATTGCTGACTTTCTGAGAAGCAGATACTTGCCTCTATGCTGAAAATACAAGAAAAAGAAAGTTCCTTTTTTCACTGCTGGTGGACTTGCAAAAATTTACAAAACTATTGGAAAAAAATACATGAAACCATAGAAAATATAATAAATTATAAAATGTTTTTAAAAACACCAGAAACTTATCTCCTAGGGATCTGGAACGAAGAAGATGACAAACTGCAAAAACATAAAAAAAAACCCACTGCTGTATGATTTGTTAACGACAGCATGAGTTGTTATTGCCAGACATTGGAGAAGTCAAGGCCTCCCATCTTCTGAGGAATGGTTCCAGAAAATACAAGAGCATAGATCTGCAGACAGATTAACAACTATACTCAATAACAGCAATATGGACTCTTATACTAAAACATGGCATCCAATAATACAGTATTTATACAAAGATGATCCAAGTAGTAAGAAAATATTAATAACAATATGAGATTTGTATATATTATATGAATACTATTGATATTTCTCCTCTTTCTCCTATGCTAATGTTCTAATAATTAACTAAACTTCCTTTTTTTACTGTAGTCAATGACTCACATTCACTTTGTTTAAGATTACATAACTAGAAATATTTGCAACAAAGGAGAAATCTCCTTTATTACTGTTTCACATCTTTATATGCAACCATAATGTATGTTTTTGTATTTTCTTTATGTTAACCTCACAATAAAGGATGGGAATGCTGATGGTTCCATGTCCTTTTTGTGAATGTGGCCTATGGAGATCAGAGAGCTGGCTTGGTACAAGAGGTACATGAGGGAGAAAAAGGGGTGATCATAATGGAGAGAAGGAAGGAAAAATTATCTTATTGGGGGATGCTGGGAAAAATAGACCAAATTGTATATTTTCTGCTGATAATAATGCCTTTTTTGAAGGGTTAAAGGGAGCCATTTGCAAGAAGCCTGTCTTGAAATTCATGGCCTGCTAATGGGTGTCAGCTGTCTTTCTGTTTGCCAGCTCAGAGGTGAGTGTCAGGCATTTCTGCCAGTATCTCCTTGAGCTATGACCTTTTATGGCTCTGATTCTTTCACATGCGCTGGTGGCAGGAAACCTGCTGATAAACCTTCTCTTAATGATCTGGTGCAAAAGGGCAGCAGAAAAGAAGAGATGAACATGACAACAAAGGAGGATTCAAAATCCAAGGTGATTTTCTTCTGCAAATGCATGTTAGAATTGCCAGTTTCTATTGCAGCACCCCTTGTGAAAGGAAGTAATTTGCAAAGTATGGATATTGCAGCTCTCACCATGTAAACAGCTGCAGTTGCCACAAGTCCCTTTTCCTACTGTCTGAAGTGTTGCAATTTCAATGAAGCAACAGCACTGGGTTTAGAAAGGAGCAAAATAAGAATGTGTGTTAATAAAGTAACTGATCAAAGTAACACACACACACACACACACACACTTATTTTGCAGAAAACCAGACACACAGACACCTCCGATATGCCCAGTAACAGCCCAAGGTGCGTACCTAGCTATGTGCTTCAAGCAACCAGTACATGTACAGAGAAGAAAACAGCAGCATTTTTGGGACTCCTCTCCAAATTATCTCCCAATTAACCCAGGCAAAATGGCACTTGGTCGATACCATGAGCAGAAAATGTGCTTGGGGGGAATGTTTTGGGAAGGGCAGGCTGCCAAGCCAGTCAGTGGCTCAGCAGAGATGAAACTGACATGACATCAGGCGGGGAGATCAGGGGAGATCAGGCAGTGGGGCAGGGAGATCAGGAGGTGGGGCGAGAAAAATAAAACCATTTTTACTCCCATGCTCAATTTGTAAAAAGATGACGATTTTAGCAGTGTTTTTTTTTTTGGGGGGGGGGGGGACAGGATAAGGGAAATATCGTGGGACAAACTCGCTTTAGGATCGGGATCTGTGCGAACTTCTTGGCCAAACCAGGATATTTCCCTTGCTCAACCCGGGATATCTGTACCATGTGGAATCAACCCTATCTGTAATTAACAGTGGCATTGACCAACCCAAGCAGTTACCACCTGCTTCTGCTAAACAAAATAATTCCCATTGGCATTTTTTGTGTATAGCGTTTTCACCGTCCACCAATCACTGCACAATCTTAGAGTCTGAAAAGACTTACTAATATGAGTTGCATGTACTGTTTTGTTAAGCAGGGATAAAACCCAGCTTGTATCACCTACAGACAGCAAACTGTGAGCAGCAGTGGGGTAGGGTAGGTAGATAAAAGAAGAGTTTGGACTTACAGCCCACTTTTCTCTACCTTAAGGAGTGTCAAAGCAGCTTACAAAATCCTTCCCTTTCTCTCCCCACAACAGACACATTCTGAGGTTAGGTGGAGCTGAGAGAGTTCAGATAGAACTGTGACTAGTCCAAGCTAACCCAGCAGGCTTCATGTGTAGGAGTGGGGGGAATTCAGTTCACCAGATTGGAGTCCACCAGTCATGTGCAGGAATGGGAAATTAAACCCAGTTCTCCAGATTAGAGACCACTACTCTTAACCCCTACAGCAATCTGGTTTTTCCATACCAGTGGAGTTACACACTGCTTCTGCCTTGCACAAGATGGCTTAGGCAAAAGGTTTACTTTTTCCTAGCAGGCAAACCCACTAGTTTGTAGAGGCTGCCCTCTCCCATAACAGGCCATTTATCTGCACTTCATTCTCAGGGGAGATTAAGCCTTTGCCCTCCAGCAATAAACACACACAAAGACACAATAAGCCAAACAAGGAATGGGAGATTTTATATGAATTGATCATGCACTGCAGAAACTTTTGCAAAGGAAATGCACTAGGTTGGGACAAGCTCTTAGCTCATAGGGAGCACACCTCCTTGAGAGGGCTCTGGTACCATTTCCAGATAAACGTTTTATCACAGTGGTGGTGACCCTACAGCATGGATGCCAAAGGTGGCACTCAGAGCCCTCTCTGTGGGCACGCTCAAACAGAGTTCATCATGGGGGGGCGAATAGCACCCCCCCACACACACACACACATCTAGACTGGCCTGGGCCGCTGGGCTCGATTATTAGCATTAAACCTAAGACCTAGTTTTGGGGAATCAGTGTAGGTAACCCTGTTAAGCACTGTTAAACCCCACTGATTCTCATGCAAAGAACTAAAGTGCGATCCTTTACTTAGGAGTAAGCTCAGTTGCTGGCAATGGGGCTTGCTTCTGAGTAAACCCTCCTAGAGTTGTGATTCACCCGTTGCATGGTTGCTTCAAAGCAAAGCTAACGACTACCACCAAGCTTACTCCTGAGTAACGCACGCCTTGGAGCCAACCGTTTTTTCTAAACTAAAACCTGAGTATTCAGGTTAAATTGCCGTGTTGGCACTTTGCGATAAATAAGTGGGTTTTGGGTTGCAATTTGGGCACTCGGTCTCAAAAAGGTTCGACTTCACTGTTCTATCACAATAATTTCACTCTGTAGTAAGAGAGTAGGTCAGCAATTGTAATGAGGATGGGAAAGCAAAAGTTTGATATAGAGTTGAGAATAACCTCATATTCCTAAATTGCCATCACTGACTTGGGAAATTCCTGGAGATTTAGAGGAGCAGCCTGGAAAAGGCAGAATTGGGGGAGAGGAAAAACTCAGGAAGAATGTAATTCAATAGAGTCTACTCTCCAAGACTGCCATTTCTGCCAGGGAAACTGGTCTCTGGTTGATTCCACACAGCAAGTGTACAATGAGTTGCAGTCATTATAAAGGTTAAGGAACCCCTTTTTCTTTTTCCCTTCACATGCATGCCATGCAGCGGTTGGAGCCTATGAAATGATCTGGGTTGCTTTCACACCTTCCCATGAGATCTTCTCTTTTTCCTTATTTGCTGCAGATGGTGAGACCTTTCTTCGCTCAAATAAAGACACAACAACGACAGGCTGGAAAAGGAATGGGCCGCAGCCCAGTTTATTAATATATAATAATCAATAACATGATCAAACTTCAACTATGCTTGCAAAGATATGAAGCTAGGACGGACAGAAGCGGAGGGTTGCGCGAGCATCAACATCCCAATCTCACATTGGGAAATGTCGAGGAAGGAAAGCCCCAGAGATCATCACTCCGGCTTCCCGCCCGCTTCCCGCCTTTGCTGAGGAGACGGGCACGGCTAAGCTCCATGGTCAGCCTACCGGCCCGCCTCTCCCTCTCCTTGCTTGCTGGGGTGTCGGGCACCGGCTAAGCCCACAGCTGCCTATCGGCCCGACCCAACCCCACTCCCTGGGGTGTCGGGCAGCGGCCCGGCCTGCTGGCCTGCCAGCCTGCTCCGCCTCCCCACCCCCCCAACCCTTCCACAGGGCACAAGCCTGGGAGAGTCCCTGCTGGAAGCTGCAGGTTTTCTCCCCAGATGTGTGAGCTCCCGTTGTGTCGGGTGCAACCCGCCCATACCGAGCTGCCCCTCTTGCAGCTCCGCCCAGCTTCTCAAGCCTGAGCTCTGTCTGGTCCTCACCAAACGGAGGAGGGTGTAGCGCACTGATTGCAGCCAAAGCGTCCAAGCCCCACTGGGACAGAGTGGACAGCCTCATCTGGCTCAAACCAGATCTTTGTTATCCTGCGAAATCTCTGCAAAATGGTCCGGGCCACACGCTCCCCCCCGAGGGAGAGCCCACCTTGGCGGCCGCCTTGTTGACTCCTTCCGGGCGGGCCTCATTGTCCACGACAGCGGGGTCCATCGCCCCCCTCCAGTGCACCCAGCTGGAGGAGATCTGACCCACACCAAAGTCATGCCGGGCGGTCAAAAGCCAGCCAGAGCTCTGTAAGCGTGGTGGCCACCGCCCATCTTCAGTTCAAAGCGCCCGACCTGGCCGGGAGGCTGGGTCCCTCCTCCCCCAGGTGGACGACTTTACTAAATGTCCGGTGTAGCGCCAATTGGAAAATGTATTACGATAAAGCTTTGCATTCAGAAGCTCATCCCATAGCATGTTCCCTTGCCCCAACCAGGTGATTCTCACGTGAGCCACGAGTCCGAGATGCCGGCCCCAATTGGATGAGCAGGCGTAGTCCCGGCAAAGTTGATTGATGATGCTGTGCCCTCATTTTACCCACACCTGTCCGGGAAAACAGTCTGCGGCGTCCCTGGAGGCAGCAATTTCGAAAGGGAATCAACGCATGTTAGCAGTGCGAGGGCGGATGTAAGTCCCCGAAAAGAGTCCGAGCGCCACCTGCCCAAAGGTGCGGATTTACGATCTATGGGCGGGCTCCCCTGCCCTGCTGGTGCCGCGGTTGCCAGGCGGCCCCAATCCTGGAAGGGGAGTGCAGGCCACGCACCGGTGGCTGGCCAATCCCTGCCCGAAGACCAGGCAAGCCCCTCAACACCCGCTTCTTCGCATCTACGGAACCTGGTGAGGGGGGACCCATCCTCGTGGCACCAGGAGCATCCCACCTTGCCGTGGCCTGTGGCCCGGAGCCAAGTGGTTGAGGTGAGGCAAGGGGGGCAGGTCACATCACCCGGCAAGACCCGGCGCATCGTGACCAGAGCACCATGGCCCTCCTGATGCGGTTTTGGAATGGGCAAGCCATGCATAGACCATGTCTCCGGACAAAGACCAGGTGCCTGCCACTCGCAGCACCGTGCCCGCAGGAAGCCGGTCCCTTCTGGTGGGGGCCACCAGCTCCCCGGCCTGAAAGCCCCGTGGATGCGCCAGGTGGAAAGCAGCTGTAAAGAGCAGGCGCTCATAGCGTGAAGCGCACACCTGCCGCCAACTCCCCTGCGTGACCGGCTTTCGGAGCACCTCCTCTGGTGATGGGGCGCCTTAAGTCCTCTATGGCTGCAGGGCCTCGAAGCGCCGCCAGCCAGCCACCAGCCCGTATGGACTGCGACAAATGCTTCCTTTAGTTAAGCATCCGGGAAGCCAGAGATCCGATCCTGCAATAAAATGCAATCCCGGCCGTGGCTGCACCCCCCATGGATGGTGGGTGCATGCGCCCTACCATGGAAGGTAAAACTAGGTACTCAGAGTAGGAGTGCCTGCATATCCACTCCCACTGGCCCGGACCGACCAGCTTCCTGTCGTGTGGCGTAGCTCTGGAAGTCGCGCTACACGGACTCTGTCGTTACTGTCTACACGCATGGCGGTGCCAGCGAATTCAAAACAAACCCACCTGTGATAGACGGTTTGCTGCCCAAGGTTCCACAGGGGACACCGGAACTGTCGCCGGGAACAGCTCTTGCCCGGGGGGCTCAAGCTGTATTTGATGCGATCCCCTGCTGGCCGTAGATAAGGCATGCGGCAATCTCATTCTGCAAACCTGGAGCGTAAAGCAGCTTTAAAGGAGATGTTATGCTTGCTTCAAGCAGGTAAGAACAAGATCAAGCAAGCACCAGGCGCTTATGACCCGTGCAGATTTGCTAGATTGCCTGTTCACCACACGCATGATGGCCTGGTTGTCGCACCAGAAGAGCACCCTCTTATCGAGCCAACAGTCGTGCCAGATGTGCACCGCCACCAGAATGGGAAACAGTTCAAGGAAGGTGAGGTCCCTAGTGATTCCCAGTGCGTGCCAAGATGCAGGCCAGAGGCCCTGTGCCCAGTGACCCTGGAAGTATACACCGAAACCAAAGGCCCCTGAGGCGTCAGAATGCACCTGTAGCTCCAGGCCAGGTTCTACAGACGTCTGCCACAAGGAAATGCCATTAAAGCCCTGGAGAAATGTTTGCCAAACCTTAAGGTCCTCTTTCAGTTCCTTTGTAACCCTAACGTGATGGTCGGGGGACGTGTAGCCAGGAGCAGAATGCCCTGCCTGGTGCCACCACCCTGCAGGCGAAATTAAGGTGACCCAGTAAGGACTGGACCAGGCGCACCCTGCATTTTCGCAGGGGCATGATCGACTGGATTAGGTTGGCTAGAGCGAGCAGCTTGTCTCTGGGGAGTGAGGACGTGCCATGGACCGTGTCCAGCTGTATGCCTAAGTAGCTGAGGGCGGGTGAAGGGCCCTCCATCTTATTGGGAGCCAAAGGGACCCCTATCTCGGCTGCCAGCATTTGAAAGGCCCCCAGTGCGACCTCGCACTCCCTGGTGCCCTGCCTGCCGATAAACAGGAAATCATCCAAGTAGTGTGTCACCAACCCGGAGGGCACCCTCTGCCTGGAAGCCCATTCGAGAAAAGTGCTGAAGGCCTCGAATGCAGCACAGGCTATGGAGCATCCCATGGGCATTGCCTTGTCCACGTGCCCTTGAAAGTGGATGCCCAACAGCTCAAAATCTAGGGGAGAAATGGGAAGGAGCCGGAAGGCGGACTGGATATCGCATTTCGCCAGTAATGCACCCGGGCCAGCTTGCTTGATAAGGCTGATGGCCTCGTCTAGGGTGGCATACCGCACTGTACATACCCCGGGGTCTATGAAATGGTTAACTGAGTCGCCCCGGGGATGGGAGAGGTGTTGTATCAGGCAAAACTCCCCCGGGGCCTTCTTAGGCACCACGCCAATGGGGGAGACCCTCAGGTTGGGTAGTGGAGGCTGGCTGTAGGGACCGGCAATTCGACCCTCACTTCCTTATCCAGCTTGTCTGCCACCACGTCGGGGTGATCCAGGACCGATTTTTAGTTGTTAGCCTGATAGGCCTTCCTGCACCCCTGGTATGGGATTCTGAAACCCGTTGCAAAGCCATCCCCAAAAGGCGAGCTGCAGCCTTGTCAGGGTAATGCTGCAGCCAGTCTAACAGCACCCCCAGCCGGACGGGTGTGGGGAGCAAAGTCTGCAGCAAAGCTGAAGTTTCAATGCTTTTGGGAGGCAGCAGCGCCGCCCTGGCCGCCGGCATCCTTCTGAGAGGGCCCGGCGCCAGGAAACCGGGCCTGCCGAAAGGGAGGGCGGCCGACTGGCTTTGTGCAGCCCACCCTGCTGTGGTTTCCAGAACAATTGGAGCAAACGTGATCATACTTGCATTTTGGTCGCTGGCAAGCACCTCTATTAAATTCCCTGCAAGTCCCTTTCACCACCCCCCGTCCCAAGTAGCTTCTGGGAGGCCTCTCGGTGGCGGAGGGCTCCGATGCTTCTTTCATGGCTGGCTGGACCACGACCATCCATGTTTGGTCGTGGATGAGGTCCCAGCGAAAACAGCTCTTATGGGTAGCGTTCTTGCGGATAGCCTCGTCATAGGCTATGGCCGCGGGTTTGCCGGCCAAGGACCGGGCCCGCAGCACGTGTGCCATATGGGCCGTCAAGTGCCAAGCACGCAGGGGGTAAGCGGCCGCTATCAGGGCCAGGTATTCAGTAAAGCCCTGCAACCAGTTGTTAAAGGTCCGCTCCGCCACTGCCGGATCCTTCTGTTTCTTATCGGCCTTGCCCCCAGACAGCCCCTGCTCCCCCTCCCGCCGCAGGCATCTGAATACGTCCACATAATACCCGTCGAGAGCCCGCTCCCGGAGCTTCCTGGGGAGGTGGGACCCGGGAGGGTTCCCGTTGTCGTCGGGGACCGCGCCAGTAGATGACGCCTCCAACCCCCGAAGGCGCCTGCGTTTTGCTAGCCAGGGGGAGAGAGCAGGCGCCTTCTCCCCTTGAAACCAGAACTGCCCGCTAGCTTGCATTTCATCATCCTCAGTTGACTCACCCGATGAAGAGGAGCTGGGCGACCGCCTGGAGGACCGGGAGTGTCACGACGACCGCTTCTTCCTCCGGCCCTCCCGCTCGGAGGGGCCCACGGATGCATCCACCGACGTGGACGCGCTCACAGGAGGAGACAGCTGGAGTTCTTCTGCTGTGCCCCAGGGATCACTTCCCCGGATGAAGAAGGCTGCGCCGCCGAACCCGCCGACCTGCCCCTGCCTATAGGGGATAAGCCCAAGGCCGCGGCGGCAGCCGATCCGCCCGACCACGGGGCCCTCCCCCACTGCCCCGGGCCCCGTCAGGGCACGCATCCTGTTAAGGAGGGCCCGGGCCCTGCCTGAAGGTGGCAGGTCCTCCTGGGAGGGCTCCTTGCTCTTCGCCCGCTTAGGACCCATTGTGGCGAAGCTGAGACCTGGCCAACAGCCAAGAGTGAAAATAGGGGAGAAGTGGTGGAGAGGAAAGGAACGAAGAGAAAGTAAGCACAGGTGAAGTCAGACCAAGAAGGAGAAGCTGAGAAGAGGTAAGGAGTAGACCAAGCAAGAGGGAGAATGGCCAAGACCAGGCTCCTTCCAGGCCTTACGCTCGACTCAGGTCTGCACACCACGCCTTTCTGAGTCTCGCCGCCGGGAAGGGCGAGGTCTGGGTGAGGCGTTCTTATATACCCTGGCTCCTCCCGCCTTTACCGGCCGGGAGCCAATCAATGCACCCCGTTTCTGCAGCATGCCGCCAAGCCATGCTTGCAACTTATTTTTGCTCCTTGGCTCACCCCGGCAGCAATGGCTGCCCCCGGTTATTCAGTTGCAGCTTTTTTCCTGCAACACATGCATGCAGGCATGCAGAAATGAACCCCTGCAGCTATGCCGATTGTCCCAACTGCATCTGTGCAGCTGTGCATGTGCAACATGCAGCATAAATGAAAAAGAAAAAAGGGCCTCCCTGCAACATCAGAGAGGTAATATAATGATTACCTTCGTAATGTAATGAATATATTACTGTGGCAGGTGGATTCTCCCTGACTGTTCACTCTCTCTCTCTCTCTCTCTCTCTCTCTCACACACACACACACACACACACACACACACACACACACACACAAATGGTTTGTATTATATTTGCCCAGTGCAGAATCCATCTCTGTTACTTGGAGATCAGTTGTAATTCTAGAAGATCTCCAGTCACCATGGAGGCTAGCAACTACCTTCCCTACAAGCTACAAACCTTTTATGGTGTTACTAGGCTACAAGTTCACAGTACCTAATGTATTATGAGAACAGAAAAAGAGGAAGAGTTTGGATTTGTACCCTACCGATCTCTCCTGTAAGGAATCCCAAAGTAGCTTACAAACTCCCTTCCTTTCCCCATAATAGAAACCTTGTGAAGTAGGTAGGGCAGAGAACATTCTGAGAGAACTGTAACTAGCCTAAGATCACCCAGCAGGCTTCATGTGCAGGAGTGGGGAAACAAATCCAGTTCACCAGATAAGAGTCCGTCGCTCATGTGGAAGTGTGGGGAATCAAACCCAGTTCTCCAGATTGGAGTCCACCTGCTCTTAACAACTACACTACAGCATTCACAATGTGAGATACATCCTTGTCCAAGAAGGAACTATTTATGTGTAAAGGCTATCTGGAAGGTTCAAGATCAAAGCAAGATAACTGCAATCAAACAGCATTATTGATTCTTTTTGAAGAAAAAAATTACGCTGTCTCTCTAGAGACCTGCACACAGTAGGTTTTTTGGGGGGGTGGGGGTGGGGAAGCCACTAAAAGATATTGATTAAAATTAACCTTATGGCAGTTTGTGCTGAGATCTGTACTCTTTTGAATTCACAATGATTATATATAGCTGCAGCCAGGGTTCCCAACACTTGAGTTCCACAAGAGAGAAAGACGACTAATAAATGTTCTCAGTAATATGATACAACAATGGGTAGGAAAAGAGATGTTGAATGTGGTGCCTGGGAAGAATGAAGATGATATGAAAGTAAAAGAACCATAGAGACTAGGGTAAATTCTTAGAGTGTCACTACAGAGGTCATATTCCCCCATGTCCTACTCTGGGGCTTTTCCTAGAGTGAAATCTATAAAAGGAAAACACTAGTGTGCTATAACCACAATTTATTATCTGTTATGTATACTTTTTGCTTATGCCAATAAAGGACTGGTTTGATTTGGATGTGATCTGGCTGATAAAGGGCCAGGTGCAGTTACTGGGTGGTGCTTGGCACCACACATTCAATGATTCTCTCAGTACCACCTTGTCTCCTGATTCATCCTCCCTTCACAAGGTAATCACCACCACTGCTCTCCTTGGCTTCTCCCGCTCTGTCACTCAGGATAGGCATTGGTGCTATCAGCTGTTCTTGTTGTTGCTGTGATCGCTGCCGGCCAGTCCCAAAGCCTTCCTTCCAATGTGTGAACATCCAGGTCCTAAAGACAGAGGGCAAGAAACCGAAAGGACACCCACCCTAAATGGAGAGGAGGAGTTGCTGCAGCTACAGGTAGCTGACTTTAGTGCTGGAGATCAGCACTGAATGCTCTTGCCCCAGATGGAGAGGAGGCAAGTGCCTCATTGGCAGCATGGTGCCCTCTCACCATGGATGTCAGATGGGGAGATGCAAAGACTGCATAGCACGACAGGGCCTTAAGAAGACTCCTCCAAGAGGCCTGACTCTTTTTTAACAAAAGAGGGCAAATGTTGGCCAATCCAGGATAAAAGGGGCCGTGATAGTCAGCTTGTCATGGGTTGACAATGATCTCTGAAGACTGCCTGCAGATGCCTGTCAACCATTCATGCCTGTCCTGTCATACATCTTCAGAAAGCAAACTATTAAGCAAGATAGTGAAAGAGAAAATGGCACCAAAATTCATATCTGAAAGCATGAGGACAGAACTGGATGGCAACTTCATCATGTACCCAGAGAAGCTTCTTTTTCCTCTCCGTAGAAGAAGAATAAGGATAAGACGTAACCAGATTAAAATTGTATATGTGTTGAAGGGGAAAACTTGTGATGCTCCAAAGAAGGAAAACATTCTAAGGTATTTTGATGCCTTTGAAAAAGAAACAAAAAACCAAAATAAGCAACACCAGGCAACACTAATAGTAAGGTTGCTAGCCAAGTGCTGGTACTTTGAGTGAACTGTAGGGAGTGGGAATATGCAAAATAGGCATTGTGCCTATGGCATCATGTCCTTTTTGACATGAGTCCAGAAATGACATCAGAGTATCAGCACAATTATCTAGGATTCTACCTGAACTCTATGGTTTTCTAGCTGGAATCCTAGAGCACTGCACATGTGTGCTGACATTACTTCCAGGTTCATACCAGAAGTGACCTTGGCCCCTTCCACACATGCAGAATAATGCACTTTCAATCCACGTTCACAATTGTTCACAAGTGGATTTTGCTATTCCGCACAGTAAAATCCAGCTGCAAAGTGGATTGAAAGTGGATTGAAAGTGCATTATTTTGCATGTGCGGAAGGGGCCAAGGTCAGATTGCTAAAACACCAGTTTTCTCCACATACTTTCAGCCTTCCTCTCTACTGAGTGGCAGTGCACACCAAGGCTTCAGGGTGGGAAAACTCCCACTATAGTGGGAGACCTGGCTACCCTACCTAATAGTAAAGTGTCAAGTATGCCTATTGGGAATAGGAATAAGATTGTAAAGCAACTGAGTCTGTTCCCAATGCTATGAAACCAGTAAAAACCTGTGCCAGATTTTTTTAAAAAAAACATCAACTTGGGGCTGGTGTGGGTGTTGAGAGGGAGAATAAAACAATTCTATTTTTAAATGCTCCCAGATAGGCCACATTAAGGCAGATGTTTGTTTTGCCTATGAGCTTGGACCTGTCTGTATTCTTAGGCGATTATTTTATGCAAGCGAAAGCTGTGGGTGTTGTTCCTCTGAGAGGTGCCTCCTTAGTTCCCCCACTCTGCTGCCAGCTGTGTTGATGGTCTGGGGCCACTTGTTAGAGTACGCTTGTTAGCACCTGTGGAATATTTGTGTGTGTGTGTGTATTTAACCACCTCGCATGCACCTCGCACACATACATTTAGTTCAGCATTCAGAGTATACACAGTCTCAGGGGTATGAAAAGAGGGCTGCATTCCTGCTTTCTTTGTGATTTTTCAGAGGGCTGTGTCAATCAAACTCCTACCTGGGATTCTTTTTGATTCTTGAGTATCAATTAGGGGGACCACACACAACTGCTGCTTATAGCTTGTGCACTGCCAAGTCTTGACACGCTGCTCACTCTTCCATTCTTAATTATGAATAAGCTGGGGTGTTTGATACAACTGCCTTGAACTTAATAGTGAAGAGTATAGGCAGTGCGAGACTTTTGAACGGCTGAAGTGGAAAATCCAAATGGTGCCTCCCTCCCTCAAAATGCAATAATAAATTAAATAACTGACAATTTAATGGGCTCCAAATCTGCTCACTGAGGCAGAATACTCTAACAGTTGGGCTGGCTTACAGAAGAATGTAATTTCAGAGCAAATCAAGTGTGCTGGCCAGAATGACAAGCGCTGATGATAAAAGATACTGTTGAGCAAAATATCTTGAAGCATTTGAACTAGCATGCCAGAAAAGAAACACAAAATGTAAGTGTGTTCACTGGCTGTTTGTATGCTAATACATATTTAAGGAAATTCAAAAACTGAATCAACCTTTACTATTTGTAGATTTATTCACAAGGAACTTTCCATGCCAAAATTTGACTTCAAAGGGGAAAACAGTTTGGATAGTCATAAACTGTTACACTGAGGAGGGCAATTTTTTTTAATGCCGAGAATCTCTCTGATCTGGATGTTCTGATAAATTTTGAACTTGTCCCCACAAATAAGCCTGTCTCCTTCCCATTTCCATCACTTAACTCTAAGTGGTGAGGTGCTCATTGAAATACATTTTCAAATATTTTCTCCTTGGTGAAAATGATTCAGGCTTTCAGAAGGGTCTTTACCTGTTTTTACCTTTCTCTCTAGTGTGTTGGTTTAAGCCAACAAGTGTTTGCAAGCTTCAGTTTGTTGTGTGGCTTTGTTCACTCTTTTTGTCGGAATATCACTATCTGATTCATATGAAAGGATTTGTGTCTGTGGTGTACAGGAATCATTGCAAGGCAAGAAAGGTTGAAAGAGTTCTGCATCTTCAAAGGGTGAAATTAGACATTGTATGACACAGGGTGATACTATCAACATATCCCTCCCCCCCCCTCTTCCTGGTAATATCCATTAGAGCCAGCATGGTAAAGGGGTTAGGGTATCAGACTAGGATTTGGAAGACTCAGGTTCAGTTCCTCATTCGGCTGCGGAAACTCAGTGGATGATCTCGGGCTGGCCATTCTCTCTTAACCTAAGCTATATCAAAGAGTCACTATTGTAAGTATCAAATGGAAGAAAGTAGAAGATCTCATAAGCCCCTTTGGGTCCTCATTGAGGAAAAAAGCAGCATATAAATATAAAATAAATATAACACGAGACAGGATGAGCTTACTAAAGGGCTGACCCTGTAGGAGGCAAGTTGGATCCCTGTGGGCATGCTCTTGAGGCTTGCAACCAGTGCTACAAGCAGGGCTTCTTGCAGGGGAGTTGAGCTGGGGACTGGTTCAAGAGGCAAAGAGGCGGAAGTGTGTGTCTGTTTTCTTTCTGAGCTGTTGGGGCCTATGTGTGTGTGAAAGTCTCATAGGTTTTAATGAGTGCACTAGAAGCCCATGGTTCTGCTGGGAGGAGCATCTGCTTGAGTGAGATAAGTCATCTGCTTGCTATTAGATTATGGCCACAGTTCTCAAGAGCAAGCCCATCAGGGAGAACTGACCCTGTAAGTGCCATGCAGGTTCCTGTATACAGGTTCCAGTGAGATATCTCACTGAAAAAAAAATGGAAAAAATGAAACATTCACAGAATTGCCAGACAAAACGAAGTTAATGCATAAACTTTAAATGCTGAAATAGTGGGTGGCTGTGATGTAAATAGAGGAAATGCCTATGGGAAACCTTCAGCAAATGGTGAGTGGCTCAGAGGATCTCTGCAGCAGCAGAAAATGGCTATACTTGTATAGCAGTATAGAAAGTGAAAGTGAGAGCTTTGAAAGCAGTATAGAAAGTGAAAGTGAGAGCTTTGAAATTGGGTAGGAGAAATAAGACGTTTCCTTGAGTTCTGTACAGCAAGCAGGAAACATCATAAAGCCATCTTGGGGGAAAAGATGATCAATTTAGCATTTTCAGAATACAGTGATCAGAACTGAAATAAAATGTCCTGAAGACGTCTTGGGGGAAAAGATGTGGAGTTCTTCCCCAAAAGGCTTCTGTTTATATCTACAAGATGTTTTATTTGTGCTGTGCATAAAAAGCCAATGGAAGACACAATTGCCACTTTTGCAATCATAGCAGTTGGTTATGGAACTTGGTGAGATAAGGGTGTTTGAGTTAGAAACCAGTAACAGAGATGGAGTGTTGACATTAAACAGCGACAAAGCACTTTGATCAGAGAGCTTCTTTCCTGCCCCCTTGATGAAGGAGCATGCCATTCTCTCCCAGTAAAGAATATAACACCTGATTCATATACAATTTTGATGAACTTCCATCATGTTTTATCAAGGAATGTTCCATCTTTGCAGTGCAAAAAGTTCAACTACTCTCTGTTGACTTGTCTGTAAACACCCTGCAGTGTCCTGGCAATTCAAGGGAGCTGTCAGTTCAGTTCACATTAAAGTTCAGTAGCTGAGAACTACATTCCCTTGCTAACATTCTAAAACATTTACATAAGGAAGTTGCTGTACAATGGCTAATGACATGTGCATTTGGAAGGATCCATGAGTTTTGGGGAGTTCTGCCAGGTACATTAATCAGAACAATGTATAAGTCTATTCACACATTGCAAAGATGAGCATTTGTGGCCATTTTGCATCTCCTTCCAAGCATGCATTTTAAGAACATGAACAGTGACAACAAAGAAATTGGCCTTCACTTTTACTATGCAGTCATCATGATTGCAAAGATGTGAAAATAGTGTTATTACTAAGATTTCTTTTTTGTTCAATCCAGGAGGTTACATCTGGTTACAATATAGTGTTATCTCACTTCAGCCCCACAACATCCCTAAAGATTAGACTGATAGTGGATTACCCAAGGCCACCCAATGAGTGGGGATTTGAACACAATAGGCTATCCTCAGCAGCTCACAAGTTTTCCCAACAGGAAAGATGGACATAGTAAATCAACATACATCTGTGTAGTGTTCACTGATAGCTTTTTGTCTAATGAGAAAGCATATTGAATATTTCAATCCATATATGGAGAGAGGGAGGCATAGGGAAGCATTTTATATTCCTGTTCATTGGAAGAGAATAAGATACTTCAGTTAGTTATGAGACTCCATAGAAACCAGATTATAACATGCTGATACTCTCCTCTTACTGTCCTAAAGAAGAAGAGTTTGGTTTTATATCCCCACCTTTCTTTCCAATAGGAGACTCAAAGGGGCTTACAAACTCCTTTCCCTCCCCCCTCACAACAAACACCCTGTGAGGTAGTTGAGGCTGAGAGAGCTCAGAAGAACTGTGACTACCCCAAGGTCACCCAACTGGCGTTTGTGGGAGTGTACAGGCTAATCTGAATTCCCCAGATAAGCCTCCACAGCTCAGGCAGCAGAGCAGGGGATCAAACCTGGTTCCTCCAGATTAGAGTACACCTGCTCTTAACCACTACGCCACTGCTGCTCCCTAAAGAAGGGTAAATTTTGACATAATTTGTTGTGGCCCATCATTGATTCATAGAGTTGTCAACTCCAAGTTGGAAAATGACTGGAAATTTGGGGGCAGTGTCTGAAGAAGCTGGACTTGGTGAAGGAGCTTAGCAGACATGTAGTGCATAGAGCCTGTTCTCTGAAACAACTATTTTCCTCAGGGGAATTAATCTCTGTAATCTGGAGATTAGTTGGAATTCTGGGAGAACTCACCCACCTGGATGTTGCCATTCACCAGCATTCTGCAGCTTGTTATTACAATGAGAAAAACTTCAGTGAGAATGAGGGGGCTCATATGCCCAGCCTCTGTTGCCCAGCAAACAGCAAAGCTGTCATGCATCAGCCAACCTTTTGTTTTGAGATTTTTTGTTTTGCTGTCAAATCAGAGATTTGGGGTTTTTAAGGCAAGAGATGTTCAGAGATGGTTTGCCATTGCTTGATATTCATTTATGATCTCCCATCCAAATGCTGACCAGGGCTGACCCTGATTAGCTTCCAAGGTCTGATTAGATGAGGTCAGCCTGGCTACCCAGGTCAGAGCAACATTCTGTATCCGACTACAAATCTTACTATTGGACAATCAGTGTAAAGATTCATACATATTTGTATAACACAGCTTGTTTGGGGAAAGAGTTGAAGATTGCAATCCTAATGTGAAAATAATGGCTTTAACTCAGGGGTGGAGTGAGGGGAAACTGTGTCCAGAGCACAACACCCCCTCGATGCCCTGGCCACGCCCCCACACAGGCGGGCACCCAGGGCATCACCCCACCCTGTTGGCACTACGCCACTGCTTTAACTTCAGATGGGTTGGATCTGTCACAATGTTTTCATGGACATATTTTCATCTACAGAACATGACTTTCTCAATGCACCCTACCCCACCCATTTCAGACCAAATGTGTCCATAAATGATATTCTTGGTGGACTCAAAGGAGATTTAACCAAACCTTATTACTGTTTTTACATTAAAAAAACAGGTAATAATTTATCCACGTACATGTGGTAAAATCAAGAAGCAAAACAAAACAAACCATGAAAATAAGAAAAGCCTAAAGAAAACAGGCAGGAAGAATATGGATTTCCAGAACATAAATCTAAAACAACTAAAAATATATGCATTCGTACATTTTTATCTGAAATCAATATTTGTAAACTCGTGCTAGAAGATTGAAAAATAGTTAGTTTCAGATAAAACTCCTTCACATTAGCTAGAAGGAATGTTACACATGGTTCCAGTGTTCCTGTTTCACTTCCCTTTAATCTCTTCTGCCGTTTGCTTTTCTACAGTATATCAGTAGCTTCCAAGCATAATCTACAGGCAGGGAAACATGCCACTGGGGACTCAAGGATTAATGACTTTGGTACTAATATCTCCAATAACCCATTTACTTCTGTTTTTTCCCCCATCTTGCTATTCCTTGCAGAATTCTGCTCCCGTGTTAAAAGTCAATATGGTCTGTGGTTTCAGCTGTAAAGGTATTTCCAGGTGGCCATTGCACAAATCACCCCAGTCTCAAGATGTTTGTATGAAGGGACCAGCCTCATTTTCAGAGGTTTACACTTCCTGGTTCTGGGAACCTGTTAAAGGCCAACTGAAAAAGACAGTTTAACCCTTGGTCTTGTATATAACAGACTGGTAAGATTTAGACAAGTTTAAATTAGTTTAATGAATTTGCTTTATTTTATTTTACTGATGAAGGATTTTGGAGTTACTGGAACTCATTTTTTCTACATCTTCATCCTTCAAACTACATGCCGGGATGCTAGGGCAACAAAGTCTAAGAATACATAGAGAGGCAAAAAGGAATTCTTATTAGGGCTCTAAAAGGAATGGGGCTAGGAGGAAGGTGATGAGAGCCTAACAGTGCAATCCTAAAGAAAGTTACTCCAGTCTACATCCATTCATTTCAATAGTCTTAGACTGGAGTAACTCTTCTTAAGATTGCACTGTTAATCACCGCCCACATTTCAAAGATTGAGAGACAATTGCTGCCTTTCCCCTACATCTTTAACAGTGGTGTGATATGAGCTGAAAGTCAGTATAGTGCTAGTGGTTAACATGTCAGGCTATGACTCATTTAACCCCCATTTAACTGTGGAGCTCCCCATTTAACCCCATTTAACCATGGAGTTCCAAGGGTTGCCTTGGAAAGTTACTTTTTCTTAGCCTAAACTATCTCACAAGGTTACCATGGTAATAATGTTTGCCACCCTGAGCTCCTTAGAGAAAAGACAAGCTACAAATGTGATCAATGGAAAACCAACTGGCGACATTTTTCCTAGAATGAAGATCCAGTATGCTTGGGTGATGGAAGATCTTAAGTTTATGCCAGTCCCCAACTGTCAAGTGCAGGAATCAGTATAAGATCAGTCCAAGCAGATGTTATCTGTGCTGAGTGGAGATGTCCCACAGGGAAGTGTACCTGTGTTTCCTCTGAGGCAATTCCCATGCTCCCAACTAAGTAATATTGCACCTTATCAGGAGTATGAGAAGCTGCCATCTGGAAAAAAGAGCTTATGGTCCAACTCAGGGGCAATTGATTTTTTGGTTTGTTTCTATTTCAACAGCAGCAAAATGAAAATAAATTAAAGGGTACTCTGCTTTGTGCATCCTCCCTGTTTTGTTTTTGAAGACAAAATGTATTGACTTTCAGGGGAGGGAAATAATAAACAACCAGAACAGTAAAACCTCTCCAAGCTTAGCAATAGAAAATCAATCCTTTACATAGTCTCAGCATGGACCTTGTCTGAGCAAATAATTAATCTGTTTTTGACAGATCCAGGCTGCTCCATCCAGATTGGAGGGGGAATAGCAGCATCCGTGGATTTATGAGGAGTCATCAGGCCAGGGACCCAAGGGGCATGTAGCACATACTTGTGCATTGTTTAACATGCTTCTCGCATCCATCTCTAAACCAGACTTTATTAAAATGGGAAAGACACACTTGAGAGCACTCTCTTCCCCTTTTCTTTCTCTAGCACAGTTAACGCTGTTGACACGTTGTCTTGACAAGGCAGTCCCCATGGAGCAAGGAAATAAAGAGCTGCAAAGTGCTGCAGAGACACTCCTAATGCTTAAAACTCTGGCATTGTGTTAACAGTCAGTCACAGTTTTGTCTTCAAAGAAAAAGTCTCAATATGACCTGTGTAAATAATCTTACAGTGAAAACTGAGGTGAAGGCAGACTTTTCTTACTAGGTCCTTGCATTATGTCTTGAGTTTGGAAAAGAGGAATATTTAGAGGAGGGAATTTGTTCAATGTTGATTGAATTTTAGCCTTGTATTTACATCAATGTCCTTCCTTGCTACTGTTGCCAGGCCACTGCTGGCCACCAACAGGGGATTGGAGGATAGGGTTGCCAGATCCAGGTTGGGAAACTTCTGGAGATATGGGGATGGAGCCTGGGGAGGACAGGGACCTCAGTGGGGTACAGCAGAGTCCATCCTCCAAAGCATCCACTTTCTCCAGGGGAACTGATTTCTATAGTCTGGAGATGAGCTGTAATTCTGGGGGATCCCCAAGTCCTGCTTATGGCTCATTCCGCACATGCAGAATAATGCACTTTCAAACTGCTTTCAGTGCTCTTTGAAGCTGTGCGGAATGGCAAAATCCACTTGCAAACAGTTGTGAAAGTGGTTTGAAAACGCATTATTTGGCGTGTGTGGAAGGGGCCATAGAAAAGAAAGGCTCTATAATACTATCACTGGGCTATCTTGTCATACACCACATTAGGACTATTATTGCGTTTTGGGAGTACATTCATTTCTATTTGAAAAATCTAGTCTATGACAAGTTTCTCTCCACCCCTCCTTTATGATAGGGTGCATAATCAAGTGGCTCTTGAGCCTTGGAGATCTACTGTAGAATAATGACTGAGATATGAACAATGAAGTCCGTTGTTCAGGCCCCAAACCTGTCATAAACTTACTATGTAGTTTTAAGCCAGTTATCATTTAGCTTCAACTGCCAGGCATGCAATATGTTAATACTGACCTAGCTTTCCAGGTTGTTCTACAGATGACTGAGTTAATGGATGTGAAGTATTTTGAAGCCTCAGTGCAGAATAGTACCATTAGCCCTTTGATTTCTCTCTCATACACAACATGAACATTTCTGGATACATTAGTTTGATTACTTTTTGAAGTGAAAGAACAGGTTTGCTCCTGCGTTCAGAATCATGATGGCTAATAACCCAAATTCCAGGAAAAGAAAATGCATAGGTGAATTTTGACTACCAAAATCCTCTGCAGGAGTTATTAATTCTGGGTTTCTGCCTCGTAGAAAGTTAAAACATTTGGGAAACAGTTTGTTGTATAACTTTTCCATGAAGAACTACCTTTCAGAACAAGGACTGTCCTGTCTTCTCCAGTCCTGACAATAGTATCTAAGTGCATCTAACACAGAACTGCACCTTGTTTGGTTTGAAAAGGCCCACAGGAAAGATGCAGATAAGAACAAGAGGCACTTGCTCCAACTTGCCAGTGACTTGCTGTGTTTACATTGCATCACCTTGAGAAAACATTGGAGATTCAAAGCCGATTACAGGATGACAACAAAAGTAAGAATTATGCTCAGCCACAGACATGAAGCCTAGTCTGTACAAATGGAGTTCATGACTAAAAGCAAGTTATGGGTTGGCAGAGAAACCTGATACATGGAACGTTGCCATTGGTGGAAACCTCAGGTGTTGTTAACCACTTTGCTACTTTATAAGCGTCAATCCCTTTGTTATTGGGAATTTGCTTTTTATACAATTGGCTCAAAAACCCACATACTCTGGTTTAACTGGTTGATGAATCAGATTGAAAGGCAGCCATCAGTGCACAGAGAGATTAAAATAAACCACAAAAAACCCAAAACAAATTACCAGACCCGTAAAGAGAATGTAAGGCTCAGGTATGCAGAGGTTTCAGAATTACTGTATGCTGAGTTTTAATCCGATGGTTCAGGAGTGCCCTACTGGGGACAGAAAATATGTTTTCCTCATTAAAGCTTTTCTCCTACTTCCTCTGAGACCATCAGACATGCATGTAACTGGAGATGAAAAATCAGATGGTTCAGCCTCCTTCTGGAATATTATGAAATTCATCTTGGGAAGACTTAATAGTTTGTCTTTTTCCTTTAGACCTTACTGACCTGTTTGTTTAATTCTGGGCCTTCCATCCTTAGTTTCTTAAAGTTAACATGGTTGACCCATCTGCATGCCTCCTCTGATTCTCACCCTGCCATATGATAACATGAAAACTGATCAGACTTCTTGAGGTGTTGTGAAGGATGGATTTTGCAACACAGCCACTATATTTTAATATTCATATTGGGGATTGTGGGCCCCAGCGGTGAGATCCAAGAACTGATTCATTTGACTATTTTATATATGGGGATCACTCAACATATATGAGGATATGAGCACTATCCAGTAGGTGCCATTGACTCTTGTTGCAAATAGCAGTTAAATTGCAACTTATACATTACCTAGGGTGATATGGACAAGATGCTTGAAACTGTGAAGGCCACCACATGCTGATTAGGTACTTGTCTCTTGTCACTAATCGAATGTTGCCAGAAATAATTATGGACACTTTTAGACAAGATACCAAACACATCTGTGGCCTGCACCTTTTCTCATGTGACTTCACAATGAAAATGGCTAAAGCCTTTTAACAAAAAGGAAAGGTAGAAAATCAGAGATCATGACAATAGTTCACTGGAATATTAGTGGAGAATAGCAGTTACTGATTTTTTTTAAAGCTCTCTGGCGACATAGCAGAGGAAAAACACAATGACAAATTGAGGTTTGCTGTACAGTCACAATGTCCCAAATCAAATGAATTAATCATAAATGAATGCTGTTTTAGAAAAAGAAAAATCAGTTCCTTTAGTGTTCATCTAAAGGGTCCTAAGTGACATGAATGACTGCCAGTCTGCTTGGAGAAGCAGCAATTTGCTCATGAAAATTTTGGAAAAACTTGTTGAAAACTTGTTCAGCCCACATTCAAGTCACTTGGCACACACCAAACCATCTGAGTGATTAGCTTACATCTGATATTTGAATATTCTAAGTTCAACTGTCAACACTTTTGAAATTTGCAGTATCCCTAATACTGTGAAGGCTCTTTGGAAGATTTGTCAGTCATTTCAGAATTATGCATCTTCATACCCATCTCTATGCATAGCTATTATCTGTCATACATGTCCATCTCTAACATTTGCGGATAAAATGAAGGTTAAAAGTCAGGCAGCTTACAACTCATAAAGTTCTCATCAATCCATCCTGGTAAAGTTTCGTTGGGTGAAGTTCTCAGAAATGCACATTCATACCCTGTGAATACAAAGTAGACATTTTTAATAGAATGCTGAAATATATTAGAAAGCTTATGGGTTGTGGCAATCATATGTTCAAAAGGGTTTCCTAACAAAACACGATCACTGCCCATTTATAAAAGTAACATATCGTGATTTTAAAACTGCAGGTAGAACTAAACCACAAAAACTGCATTCTTCCAACAGGGTTGTTTTCATCCAAGGAACTTAAATAAGAAATAACTATCACGTTGGGTGAGGAAATCAAGAGACATAGATGCTATGAGGCTGACCGCTAACCACCACATGGAGGCAGCAGGCATAAGGAGCCACCTACGGTGAATGATTTATGGTTGTGTAATTTTCAGCATTGAGGTTCATGAGGTGGGGTTTATTTGAGAAAGGAACTCTGAATCCCATAAGAATGGCCTTAATGAACCCAAGCCTCCTGAAAAAGAAGGGGAAGAATGATCATAAATAACACTCAGCATGCCATGGCTGAGCAACAGGGAGAACTGCAAAATTCATTTCAACAAGTTGAGCTGACTCTCCAAAGCTTGGCCCATAAATTGTCAAAAGAAGGTTTTGGGAACAGCATGATGGAATGAGCTGAGGCTGATGAATAAATATGAACCATGGAGGAACCTTGTAGCTCTCTGATGCAAAATGTAGCCTGAGGCCATCACAGCACTGCTGAATTTTGTGGTTTTCTTGTCACTGACAGGTTTTTATCTCCTTGTTTTAGGCAAAATGGGCAGGATCCAAAGGTCCTATCATTAGTTATGCATGCCCAACAGGTTTGAACGTGTTTTGAGAACAGCAGTGCCTTATTCCCTATGGCAAATCACATTTGAAATGCAAAGAAGGTCTACTCAAAGAGGGGGAGGGGAAGTTGCATGAGTCCTTAGGCACAAAAAAGTAATTCTGTGGATCTAGGGCTGCACCAAAAATAATTCCAAATAGTGATTTCTGAAAGGTAAGATGATGTTTTTAAAAGTTAGTTTTGCTAATATTATCTCCTGTTTGGTATCACTATCATTTCCTCTTCAGTTGCTGTTTCTTTTTTTGTCCAGGGTTAAAACATGCGTAATCCAAGTCAATCAGAGTTCTCAAAGCAAATTAGTTTTAATGTATTGTATCCAGATTTGGTTATGTTATTACTGAGCACAATAAAGCCAGTTGAGCATGAAGGCACGCACATACAGAAACCTGTATGATATGATATATTCAAACATGTTCTGCAGTATTTGTTTTATTTACTTAACATGTTTTGGATATATTTCCACCTACAAAGAAGCAAAAACACTAAAATTAGCTTCAAAATACATCCATAATTAAACCAGTACTTAAACCAAAACACATAAACAGGAAGGTCAGTGAAGGAGTACTAAACAAAACAGAAAAGTCTTCATCCCCTGGTAGCAGACAATACTAGAGATTTCACAGTTTTAATGTCTAATGACTAAGAAAACCCTTTCTCGTGTAGCCATCAAAGATAATGGGCCACCTGAATCAGGATCCTTGAGGATGACTGTAGTATATATATCTATATTGATTATTTATTGTTATTATTGTTTCTGGAATATTATTTTGTTGTTCACCGCCCAGAGCCCTTAGGGGATGGGGCGGTATACAAATGTAATAATAAATTAAATAAATAAAATAGTAGTCAACACGGGTTATATATGGGAGCCCCACATGAGTGCATTGCAGTAACCTAATATGAGTGTTGCCAGAGCATACCAGGATGAAGTCAGTGAAAGGCAGTCGTGCCCACCACAGCCATTTGCTTATCAAACAGGAAGCTTGGGTCCAGCAGCACCTCCGAGCAATGAACATGCTCCTTTCAGGGGAGTACAACCTCATCCAAAGCTGGACACATCTCAGTTCCTGAGTCAGTCCTTACAGTCACCAGTAATACCTCTGTTTTGTCAGGATTATACTTCAATTTATTAGCTATCATCCATCCCCAGGCTGCCTCTAGGCATTGGTTCATGGTTTTTGCTGGCTTCCTTGGATCTGCTGGATGTGTGAAACAGAGCTGAGTATCATCTGCATATTGGTAATAATCTAGCCCAAATATTTAGATGTCCTCATGCAGAATCTTCATAGAAATATTTGGAAGCATGAGGAACAAGATGGAGCCTTGGAGGACTCCATATGCCAGAAGCCAAGGAGCTGAGTAGCATTCCCCCATTACACCTTTCAGGCAGGATTGAAATAACTATTTACATACCTTGGGATGTCTTAAATAAAAGGTCATTGGGCTATGATTTTTAATGGATCTGTCAATACTGGGTGCATTCCTTAAAACAGTTTCAATCTGTTTTTTAAGCCACCTGTACTTTTTTAGCAGTATGGGTATAAAAAAAGTTCAACAACATTCCTATGTGGCTGCAGTACAGATTTAACACAGGGTGCCAGTAGATTTTGGACTTAATCCTTCAACTGATGTGTGATCAACCTCCATCATTTTGAATGTGACATGATTTGCAACCAAATCTGCACCCAGTTCTTGTTTAGTAAGCAACAGGATCAACTGTCAAGTCTTCATATATGCTTTTTAGACACAATGTGCTGTATGGTCATTTCGTTCTTTTCTTCCCCACACTGTCTAGTCCAGGAGTATTCTAATGTTGTTTGATCAGTGTCAAGTGGTTTTCCTGACCAGTTGTCAACCATCTCAAAGTATTGCAGAACTTCAATGTGTAAAGTCAGCATCCATGTATTTTTAGTTGCTCTGGTTATTCTTAATGGACTGTCACATTCCCCTCTGCCAAACTGTACATCATCTATTGTGATCCACAAGGGCATTTTTGTTCCATCAAGTGTCAAATCAACCAGATGATGGAAGCAATCCTCTTCACAAAGTAGTGTTCACAGATAGAGATAGCTTTTCCAGGAAGGAGGATCTCAAAACAATTAGAAGACCAAACAGCTTTATTCTGACCAGAACTTCCAATCAGAGGAACCATCCATCATTTTGGAAATTCATATTGGATGTGGGAAAAGTAGTGCATATATACCCTCATCACAGACAACAAACTCTACAGAGTTTGTCCAATAATTAAAACCAAATGCATGGCTAGAGAACTGTGAGGTCATGGGAGATAGTGGATGAGAAAGAAACACATTTTTGCAGAAGCATTGCTTTTTATTTGAAGACAGTGATCAGAACCAGCTGTAGGGAAGATGCTGCTTTTAGCAAAGACTGTGAACAGCTAAAAAATTAAGATAGAAAGCTAAAATAAAAAATGTGTCAAAGGAAGACAAAGAAGTGACTAGCGGGGAGTAGTTGTCAATAATTATGTCTACAACAATATTTTAAACTTTGGTTCAGAACAATAATTGCAACTAATACTGAATGTAAGGACTCATTGGCCATGATTCAAAGCTCCATCATGAAATTTCAGTGTGAATAGATGTTTTATAGTTGTGGAGCAACTTCACGTTGGTGGAAAGAAGACAGGGGATCTTGTACATTAAGTGAGCTCCATACACTACATGGTAGAGCATCTGCTTTGTATGTAGAAGGCCCCAGATTCAATCCCTGGGTCCAGAGTTTGAAAAAAAAGCAGTAGGTGATGAGGTATATCTTCCCTTACGTGCTTTGTCAGAGGGCTTTTGCACATAATAACTGCAATCAAGCATTTCTTGTATGCAGATCATGGTTTTTAATGCAATGGAACACTTGAAATTGCCCAATACTGAATCAAGCCGTTGCTCTATTAAGAGAAATCTCACCTACCCTGGAAGTCACCAGGGATTCTCGAGAGTCACTTCCAGGCAGAATAGGACCTATTCCAGTCAGAATAGGACCAATTTGCCATGCTGGCAAGGGCTGATGGGAATTGTAGTTCATGAACATCTGGAGTGCCATAGGTTTGCCACCACTGGAATAGGTGATATTGCCTGTAATAAACCAGTAGTCTATATAAGTTTCAGTTTCAGTGCTTAATTGCAGTTATCATGTTCAAAGGCCCTCTGATAGAGCACATCTTCAGCGTTATATACTATTCATGTTCTTGCCATGCTGGAAAGGAAGGGAAGATGTAAATTCTCTGTTGACAGTGCACTTATAAATAGATATGCTCCAGCAGAATCAGGAAACAGATACATTTCAACCTTATTTATGGGAAGAAAAGAGAACACTTAAGAACATAAAAATTGTCTTGCTGGATCAGATAGTTCATATTTCCAAAATGTCTTCCAAATTTGTTGAGTTCCAATGGTGCTCTTTAAATAGTATTAAAGGGATGGATCATAACACTGGATCATAATTGTCATAATTGGGTCATTTGAATAACATATTGAATAATATAAAAAGGGTGGAGCTTCTGTGTCCTGCACAGATTTCTGGAACTTTGTCTAGCCACATCAGTAGAATCTGCCACTTGAATAATTTTAATTTGCCTGGTACATAAAATAATTTAAATTTTATATTAATATAGAATGTTAACAAACTTTGCATCTTGACCTACTCATAGATAGCATAAGATCAATAAGGCTGTTTCAAATTATGTTCATAAACATTTTTGTATAAAATGGGCTATCTTGCAAAAAAAAAGTTTCACTTCCTAGGTGAATAATTGCAATTTTATACTGATACAGAGTAGAACCAAAGATGCATGTACGGTATTCCTCCCCACTCCCTGAGCTCCTTCTATTTCATTGTACTTCTGATGGCAACATAGCAACTTCCACAGCTGAAACCTGCTATGCTGACCTCATTTCAGACTTCACTTCTGTCTAAAATTATACTTTTTCTTTTGCCTTTCCTCGGAAGCTGACAATTCCAAAAAGCAAACAGTTTTCAAGTTTATTTTCTATGCCTCTGTACTAACATATTTTAAAAGAGTGATGAGCAACGGGACTCTGACTTATCTTGAAACTGCATTGTGCTTCGAGGGCACATCCGTTAAAAGTCAGGCAAGCTCATGAAAGTTTTCCATGCTGAAATGGCAGGGGGCTGAGCTGTATTCTTAGAGAGGCTTAAAAAGAAACCCCATGCTGGACTCTGCCTCCTGTTCGAGACTCCATTCCTGTTTGTGCTCCTTCGGTTCCTGTCAACTGAACCTGTTTCCTTCTCTCATTGGCTTGACTCAGCTGTCTTCCCCCTTGGATTTGGCTCCTCTCAGCTGGAGCTCCCAGGCAGTGGCAGGGCTCTGCTCTTTTTGGCCTCCCTCCTCATTTGGACTTAGCTCCTCCTGGTTGGGGCCCCTAGGTACAGCATCAGCATGTTTGGCTCCTGTGGCAATGGCTGGGCTCAGCTTTTTCAGCTTCCCCACTCTGTCAGCCAAGACTTTTTAGGGAGGACAGCATGCTCTCACATGAACAGGGAACTGAGATTTGGCTGCATAGCATTCAACATCTGCTGTGAGATTGTTTGCAGGCTTAGGATCACTGGCAAGAACACGATTGGGGGCCCTGTTCTTTGGTGAGTTCAGCATCAGGATCCTTTGCCTCCCCATTGCTGGGATCCCCCATAAGAGGCCTTGGAAGTTTGGGAGGACCTCAATGCCACGTGTACAGGTAGAGGCTGTTGGCTGGCCAACACCCCTAGATTGCTAGGGGATGTCCACTTAGAGACTGGTGCCCAATTGGCTTTCAGTTGCTTGCAACTCCTTGGTTTCCCCAGCTGGCAGGTTAGGGAAAAGGGGTTGCATCAGGTCAGCAGGTGGATCGCCCATTGCCAGGATCCATCCCCATGCTGCTCCTTTGCTCATCTGCCTGGCTTCAATAGACAAGATATTGCCAGCTAACTTTACCATCTTTGTGTGTTTTTTCTCTGTTCTGGCCTCCCTACCCACCCACCCACCCCACTACCCTCCTCAGACCAGCAAAAGAAATGAGTAGTACAAGAACTTGCAGAAGCTCCAAGAGAGACAATATTCAAGGCTGGGATTCAGGGCCCAAGAAGATGAGGCTTACTCAAGAAAAAAATGTGACAAAAATGATCTATACGGATGGTATGCACTTTGAGGATCCTGATCTGGCCCCCTCTGGGTTTTGACGTTACCTTGGGTGTATGAAAAGCATGCTGTGAAAAGGACACAACCCTCCCCAGCTGTTGTGCATTGACTAGGTAGATCAGTAGCGATGAAGAGGATACCTTTTAGGCCACTTGTCTTCTCATTGAGGATCCTGAAAAGTTTCTGAGGAGCCTCAGAATTCCCTTGAGCTTTGTTTGAGAGCCACAGGCCACTGGTCAAACATCCCACAATGGGATGAGTTGAAAAATGCCTGAACCCTTCTTGAAGGAAAAACTGGACATAGATGGCATTCAGAAACAAAAAAAGAAACATTCCTGTAATTATCCCATATCCCCACAGGACATGTTGCCAGCCAAATTGCACAAAGCCCCTAGCCTGATTATTGTGCCCATGCTGTGCAGAATTTATTAAATTCCTTATACTGCAGCTGTTTAATCAGTGGCATTATCAGAATGAGATATGTACCCCACTGGGTAGCATGAACTGGGACATGAACTCATGCCAGGAACAGCTTTGCTTGATGCCTGGTTGTAACAGCAGCATAGTGTTTTGCCTCTTCTTCCTGTTGGGGCTGGCCGTTTTGAAATCATCAACACTAACAAAGAGTTACTCTACATTTCACTTTTTCTTCCATCTATCCAGGTTTCAAAATTTTATTTTTCATCTTTGGTGAATTTACCTATATACACAGTGATGGGATTCAAATAATTTAACAGCCGGTTCTGGTGGTGGAATTCAAATAATTTAATAACTGGTTGTTTACAAGCACCATTTTAACAACTGGTTCTGCCAAAGTGGTGCAAACCTGCTGAATCCCACCATTGTATATACAGTCTGGAAAGGAACATACAAAGTTTAGACTTCTCTTTATCTCTAAATAACAAAATAAGCACTGCCATTTTGTCTTAATTGAGGTTGCAGTGCCCTGAAAGTCCAGTTCAAATCAGTACAAAATGAGCACAATGCCAAATCCCACACTCTCATGAATTATTATCATCACTAATGTTTTCATGTAGCACCATCAATGTACACTGCACTTTGCAGAATTACAAAAGCCAAAAAAACACAAACCATGTGCCTACTTCAAAAAGCTTACAGTACTGTTTTTGAAAATGGGACAGGGAAAGGAAGAAATATAAAATGAAGAATAACAGGAGATATCACTAGGAAAAGGAATGTGCTGTTGTACATGAAAGAACATTTTAATGAACAAATTAGGAACATTCCACATGTGATAAATCATTTGTGTGCCATGGAAGCCGATGTAGGCTAGATGATTTCTCCATGAGGCTGCATGATTTGGATACTAGGTCTCATTTTGAGGGAATATTCTCAGGGCTTTGGAGTGGCCGAGGTGAAGTCTCAGTTAGCCTTTACACTTGATGGCTTCCTCCATATATGCCTCCTTTTGGTAACTACTGCACAGGTAAACTGAAGATGAGAGGGATGAATCTGGCATTAACAGCTCAGCCACTTTTTATATTTAATACATAGCTAATTTAATGTGTTTTTCTAAAAATGTGTGTAACAAATTAGTCCATCTCTTCAAATACCATGCAATAGAATTCCTAGTGTTGTGTGAAGGGCTAGCATAAGTATTGCTGTTCATTGTGGTACCGCCAACCCTTGAGATCACAAGATCCTTCCCTGTGAGCCTCAAGGTTTGGAGTGCTAGGGACCTGACAAATCTACAGCAGACTATTTTAAACTAGTGTGTGAGACGTGGGGGGAAATCCTCTAATATGGTAAGTTGCCATAAATAAAATGTTCACCACGAGGCTGATATATGTCAGAACAATTTAAATCAACTCATAAAGAAGCAAAGAGCATTAAAAGCTTGACGTCCTGGATGTGGGGAGTAGTTTGAGACCGCATAATGTCCTTGTGGCCAACTAGACAGCTAGTCCAATCTAGTAGAGTGTCAGAGGAGGATCTGGGAGACCCAGGTTCAAATTCCCACTCTGCCATGAGAACTTGCTGGGTAATCTTGAACCCAGTGACATAGGGTGTTTGTTGTGAGGGTGGAAGGGCAAGGAGATTGTAAGCCCCTTTGAGTTTCCTACAGGAGAGAAAGGGAGGACATACATCCAAACTCCTCCTCCTCCTCCTCCTCTTCCTCTTCTTCTTTATGGGGTGGGTTCGGTGATTGAGGGTTTTCTTGCTGTTCCATTCCATGCATTGTTTCAAGCAAGCCAGACATATAATGGGAAGGGTTTGAACCCGAGAAAAAAAAAACCCTTACCTACGTCCCTACTTGAACCAGGCACACAATCTCTGTCACAGCTACCACACAAGGTTCTTGCAGTGATAAAACTGGGATATAAGCCACTTTTAGTTCCCACTGGGAGAAAGTTAGGATATAAATTAAGAATATATAAACTAAATTAGTTTTGCCCAAGAGCTAATTTGAGAAGGAATATGGGATGGAAGTCCAAAAATCCCCCTTAAAGAGCTGACTGGCAACTTGTACTGCTGCAAATGACACTTACCTAGTGATGCCAAGTGGTGGCTGGAGATCTCCTGGGATTACAACTGATCTTCAGGCTGCAAAGATCAGTTCACCTCGAGAAAATGACCACTCTAGCAGATGGGAACTATGGTATTATACTCCACCCCTTCCCAAACCCTGCCCTTTACAGGCTCCACCCCCAAAATTTCTCTACCCAGAGCTGGCAACCCTACACTAATCTTCCATACTTATTGGCTGGGTTAAGTGGAGGAGAACAGGCAAAAATTGGCTTAGTAGTCTCTAAGGGCCAAACTAGATGAGGTGCCATCTGCTGACTGCACGGGTAACTGGGCCCCTGCAGCACTATTAAAAGGAGTTCCACTGTGGGAACTCATTGCAATAGAATGGAGGGTCAGGCTACACACATGTTGTTTGCTAACCCTTCTTGAGTCTGAGTGACTGAGGGCCAATTTTAGAGAAGGTGGCGATTCTGAAAAATATGGAGTTTGGACAGGAGCCAGTCAGTGTTTGCTGAAAGACTTCCTTGAATTTGATTTTACCCCCAGAATGCAAAGTCGAGCTGAAAAAAATATACTCTAATTATGGAACCTGGGGAAGAAAGAACCCTGAGGAGAGCAAGGCTGCTTTATAGATTCAAGTGTGATGGGAAACTTTGAAATTATGGTTTAAAATGTAAGTGCTGCTGGATCTTAGAAGGTTCTGGAAGCCCACCAATAATAATACACTTTTGCTGCTGCTTTGTTGACTGCCAAGTTAGGATTGTCTTTCCGAAACTAATACTACTGAAGAATTTGACTGCAGAGAATGTGAAAGGGCTTTTAACATAGCTCCAGGTCCACTTAGGAAAGCTTCGGCCGTCCACCTGTGCTTTCTCCACGTGTAAGTATATGCCTCTGCCATGGGCGGGCTTTGAAGAATTCAGAGGTTGAGATAAGCATTTGCAAAACAGCTGTTGCTCTTGCTGCTGAAGAGGAAGATAGCCCAGAATAAGCATGGTGCTGGGAGCTGCTAACAGACTCCAACTGTAACTAGAGCCCTCTGAGGAAGATGAAAACAAGGTGAAATTTTCACATGGAACTTTTCCAGGCAGAGGAGATGAGGTTATTTGAATTCACAAAATGGTATGAGCACTCAGAACATGCAAGAATATAAAAGGCCTATCACCAAGAGATCTGCAGTCTGATCCTTCAAAAGGGGCTTACACTGGCACAAATGGTGACCTTATTTTCTATGTTGCGTAAGTACATCAGAACACATGCTCGCATCTTCATCCCCAGTAGTAATCTTGGCTGCCGTGTAACTATGTTTGAAGATTTTTTTAAAACAAACAAGCAGTATTGTTTAGTCTTAAATCATGTGAAACACAAATATTGTCTTTATCTTAAATCATATTGATTTTAGTTTGATCTCAGCAAATTAAAGCATTTCCATATATGCTGTGTCAAATAAAGCTGACAGATTGATGTCTTTCTTGGTTTCTGATGAGTTTGGTTGGAGTTTACAAACTTTGGCTCATTTCAGACCGTGTGTGAAACCGGTTGATTTTAACTATGGTTAGCTTGTGAAACCAGGATTGAGTTTACAGTCAAATGGTGGTTTTGTCTCTCACCCTGGCTGGGCATCTATATAACTTATTATACAAGCACAGTGTTCAGGAAACATTCCAAGATTTAGTCAGGATGTTCATGTGCATATGCCATGTAAAATTATAGTTAAGATTAACTGTGGTTAACAAATCACTTGAAAATAATGATTTTTGGTTTGAGCGCAATCTGGGGGTGGGGAGTGAATCCCTCTCTGGATGTGGCACAGGCTTCCAAAAGCATAAATGCCCTCTCTGAGGCACGTCAGGGAGGAGCAAATCCACCAGCACCTGGCCACTGAGCTGCAATGCCTGGCCACACCAGTGCTTGCATGCCGCCCCCAGTTATGCCAGCATTCTGTGGGCATTCTAGGGTTGGGGCTGACCTTAGTTGGCCACTAGGCCCCTCTTGGGCTGCCAGCAGAGATACACTGAGGTTGATTCAGCATGGGCCAAAAACAGCGGTGTGAAAACAGTATAAACCCTTTTACACCGTTTTAAACCCTTTTACACCATTTTCACATGGTTTTCACCCTGCTGTTTTTGGCCCATGCGGAATCAGCCTGAGATTTTTATGGCACAAAGAGCCACCACAAACAGCATAATCCCACAAAGGAGAACCAGAGACACAGGTGGCTCAGTAATTCCCAATCTTTCAAGTGAGCTGGAATCAGAACTCAGTATTGAGTTCCAGCTGATACTGGAAACCTCCTTCCCAGGGAATATACAACATAGTTTCAGAATGATATAGGCCAAAAAAAAAAAATCACACAAAACCATAATGAAATTGTTAACGTGGATTCTTGAGATGGCCATCTACCAACTCCACCTGCAAATGCACATGGTAACTTTTATAAGTGCACAAATGTGTGATGTGAAAACAGAAATGCCCCTGTGATGTGCAAACATTGTCTAGATTAGACCTAGGATAAGATCTATCCTTGTTTCCTTCATTTTAGTTTTTTCATAAAATAGTTCATGGGGTGGGGTATAAGCATTTATGCACGCGCATGCGCGCACACACACACATATACTGGACAAAAAAATCCATCATATAACTGGTTGATAAGCTTTAAAGGTAGCAGGAAGTAGCCTGAAGACATGTGGTATACCAACCAAGGTTGTAAAGTTGACCATTCTATGAAGCCATATTTTAGTGATCCTTGATTTTGGCAGCTGCTTCTTGAGCCTGGTTAAACCAAAAGAATAAAGAAACCTGGACTGAGTTGTTAAGAATTTTTTTTTTGGCTCCTGCTTCCTGGCCTTGAACTTCCCCTTAGCTGGGCTGTTAACAGCAGATGTTTTCTTGCACTGCTTCTACTGCTGTGACTTAAAATAGCCTGAAACATTTGAATCAGCAGCAGTGAAAGCACTGTGAGAGCCCATTGAATCTGCACCCAGCTAACCTAAAACAGCAATTTAAATCAAGATGGATTGTGCCACTCCCCTTGATTAACAGATGGATTCTGTTTACTTTCAGGTCACAGCTTTCCCCCTTGTGCAGTGACTGAAAAAAATGAGCTAGGGTAGCAGGTCTTGTGGAGGCAGCTCCTGTTGAAAACAATCATGGCTATTCAAAAAGAAGACAGCCCTGATGGCTTCCTGGGGTACTAATGTGTGTCAAGTGTTCTCTATGACCTGAGAGATACACAGAGAAACCAAAGTTTTTCATTAGGCGATCCAACAGCAATTTTGCAGCCACACAAATTTTTTTTCAAAATCAGGGGTTTTTTTGAGGGGGGATAGAAATATTATCTTCTTCTGCTAGCGATCCTGGAAACATCTACAAAACACCCTTAGCCATTGTTAGTCAAACTTATCTTGTCCAAATGCTTCATGTATATACATCTCAATTCCCATTGCTTTGCTAGAGTTTATATTTCAGCTGAGAAGCTCTGAATCTGTGCAATAGTTTCTTATGCTATGTAGACGTGGCCAGGTCATGCCTTTTTAAATGGGCTCCATTTGCAAATTCTAGGTTGTAGGCCGCAGCCACTTTTGAACCTGCACAGTCGTGAACTACATATTTCAGAGGAATGTGTTTACTCTCAAGGATCATGGTCAGGTCATTAGATTTATCTACTTGCTTAGAAAAATTACTCACAATTTACCTCCTCTTATCACCTCCAAAGTCAGCAAATTAGTTCAGGGCCAGTCCAAGATGTGGCTGGTTGTTTTGCTGTGTATTTGTTTGCTTGCTTGTTTCTTCTGCAAGCTAGTTTGGGACCCTCAGAGAAAAGTAGCTAAATGAATACATTGATGAACACCAAGTAGCATTATCAAGAGAAAAGTTTTAACATAAATATATCTTTCACACACAAGTATTTCTTTCTAGTAATGTACCTTCTTAAGTGGGATGATGGCAGTAATGTAGGTAGTGATGTAGTGATGGCAGATTCCAGGGGTGCTGGCTATGACAAAGTGAAATGTAATTATATGTTCAGTCATCTTTTTCTAGGTTTGGACACACTGAAGATGTCTAGGTGAACAATGTGTTAAATGTAAGGTTGCCTACCTCCGGGGAGGGGGGGTGGCTTGAGATCTCCAGCTATTACAACTGATCTCCAGGCAACAGAGATCAGTTCAGCTGGAGCAAATGGCCATTTGGGAAGGTAGACTGCATGGCATTATATTCCACTGAAGTCCCTTCCCTCCTCAAAGTCTGCCTCTCCCACATTCTACCCCCCACCCCCACCCTCAAATCTCTGGGCATTTCCCAACCCAGAGCTGGCAACTCTAGTTAAATGTTTGTCTGTCATAATCGTTACCTGTATGTACAATGCAAACCAAACCTGTAGGGATGAGCTGCTGACCCAGCAGCACCATAAGTAGAGCGCTGGAACACCCAAAGCAGGCTCCTACTGATCTTTCTGGTCGCATAGCACCGCTCCCTCCCTCACCCCGATGAGTCACGGGTCATGAACTACCTGGCTCACAACCACCAGGTGTCCCAGACAAAGGGACAATGGTCTTACTTGGAAGGTGAGGAATTAGAAGCCCAGGCAGCTGATGCTCCTCTCCGCCGCGTAGGCAGCCAGGTGAGATCATGCATCACATGATGATCTCTCAGTCTCCTTTCTCCCGGATTTCCCCGTTCCGCTCCTTCTACACGCCCCAGCTTAGAATCGCCAATAAAGGTGCCCCGGGAACCAGCCGCATGAGAGAGTCGCTAGGAACCTGCGGACACCCTGCGCTCCAGCTGCTGGCACTCTCCACCCAGATGTTATCCGCAGCGTCTGGAATCTGCGTTCTTGCGTTTCTGACCGCAGCGGCTGCGACCTGGCTGGTGCACGAAACCTGGGAATCTCGAACCTCCCACCCTTCTGCTTACCGTGCACCTGGGAAGGGCGGCGGTACCGGCGTCCAGCTGGATCGGCGATCCAGGAGACCTACAACGCCGGTATCAGCCCGTCCAGCTGGATCGAGCGCGTCAGGGACCCGCAGTCCTGGGACACTCTCGTCCGGCGGAACACCCGGTAAGGGTATGGGAGCTTGCAAAAGCAGGGCTTATGACAAGCACTGCGTTAACGAACTAAAGCGTTAGCGAACGCGGCAGGAGTCCCCATAAAGAGAGGGGGAGCTGCGCCAGGGTTGGTTGAGGAGATTGAAGCTCAATGTCCATGGGTACCCGGAGGGGGACATTGAATCTTAAGGATTGGGGAAAACGCCGGGCGACTCTTACGCTGGAGCCTGGTAGCCGATGTCACTGCTACTGGACGTGGAGACAGTGTTATGTAAGTATCAGCCTGCAGGTCTATGGCTCCGCTTGCTGTAGATGTCGCCCACTCCTTCGAAGCAGCTTCAGCTTCAGTTTCACCCCCCGGAGATTTTCTCTATCCGCACCTCTAAATTGGGCCGTCCCTGTCCTCCTTCTGCCCAACCTTGCTCCCCCTGCCTCCCTTCCAAATTCTCAGCGGCTCGGCCGCCCCTCTACTGCTCACTGTACGACATTTTCTGAAGCCATAGCACTCTCCGTCGAAGCGCCATCGTAATGCTTCTTGGTTTTAAACGCCTCATAGAGCGTATTAGCCACTTCTACCTGGCGTAAAGGGGAAACCCTGGCCGGGAAGAGCTGATGCCGACTATCCTGCGCCTTCTATGCCCGTTCACTTCACGGATACCCGAGGGGAGGGTGGCATTATTCAAGCGGGTTATTAAGTACCGCTATTATGGGTTATAACATCCTCACCGGGCTCCACAAAGCGTCACGAGGGGCGTAGGAGTCACCAGCCCTATGTAAGGAGCGGCATGAAGCAGTCGCCAAGGGAATCACCTAATGGTTCGGATGACTGGAAGACCACCTTTATGCTTTTGAGCCTGCACAATATGTGATCTGGGAAAGCCCGAGTTCCGCCAGCAATGTTTACAGCTAGGGGGGGAGCCGCCTGGGGCGGTAGCCTACACCACGCCAGCGCAGCTTCACGGTTTGATGCAGCAGCCAACCCCAACGATCAGATTGTCCTGCCAGAATATACGGTCGCCTCTGAATGCGCTACAAAGGCGTTCATCAAGGTTCCCAATGCTGGCCAGCCAACCCAAAGTTTCTCCGCCATCCGGCAAAACCCCAAGAGCCCTACGCTGAATTTGTGAACAGGCTCCAGGAGGCTCTCAAGAGGCAGGTAGATGGCGAGGAGGCCCAAGCGGAAGCTCCTCATCGCCTGCACCGCCAAGGAGAAGCGCCTCCACTGGAGTGCCGCAAGAGCAATCACGGGCCTAGGCAAAGATCCTGAACTGGCCGACATGCTTAAGGCTTGCCAGGTTGTCGGATCCTCCGCCCTGAAGCTAGCCTCCTCGCCCGAAAGCACTCTCCACCGCCAGGGGCAGCCCAGGATGATTGCTTTAGTGCGGCAGGTCAGGACCTTCTGGAAGTGTAGGCAGCCAGCGGGGCCTACAACCCGATGGAGGAGGGTCCTCCCAAGAGGCGAAGGCCCCGGTGCAAAACCCGATACCCCGGTGCCAGAAAGGGCTTCCCACTGGAGAAGCCACTGCCCGTCGGGAAACTTCAGCCGGGCATCTCCCCAGCCCAAGGACCAAGGGGGGAGGTACTAGGAGCAGACCCAAACACCCAAGACCCACACTCCAGAGCCACCCCTCTGGTGGCATCTGGCTCCCGTGCACCCAGCCCATCTCCTTCCAGGTTCGCCGCGGGTCCTCATTAAGCCCCAACCCAATGCCGACCCCATCCCTACGGGACCATTGGGCTGGTGCTGCCAAAGGCCTCGCCGCTGAACAGAGTTGTTCATGCGTCCCTGGAGTGTCGACTCCACGCTGGGGACCCATCCATCTCCAAGTCTGGGGTAACATCCCGCCAGAGGAGTTGCCCAGCGGAACCAGCTGCGCACAGCTGATCCTCCTGCCCCATGCGCTTACCCTTCGCCGGCCTTAATAAAGGCCCACGAGCCCTGGCAGCCGTCAGGGCAGCCAGCGCCTTCACCATCGCGGTGGGTGGAAACACCCATCAGGAGCTCCCGCCCGGTATCTGGAGCTCACCATGGAGGGTGTCTGTTCAAGGGCCTGGTGGACACCGGGCGCTGATGTGACCGTCATCAGAGCAGCCGAGTGGCCTGACCAGTGGCCAACCGAGACCTGTCCCGCACACATCTGGGGGTGGGGAAAACAAACGAGACAAAGCATCCAGCCGCTCACGGTCCACAGCCAGGCACCGGCGGCAGCTCGCAGTCCGCCCATCGTTCTGGACATGTAATGATCTCTGGGGAAGGGACCGCCATGAGCCAGGTCAAAGCGACTAGTCTGGGATGGATAAACCTATCACACAGATCATTGATCCTAATTGTGCCTTCTGAACTCATCCTCGAGCTACAAAACTATTCCCCTTTTTTTCCTTTTCTCTTCCCTCTATTTTTTTTTTCAATTCCAGGCAAGGCGGGAGGGCCAATTGGCTTACAGGCCCTCCCTGGATTAAAATGTGGGCCCGTCCTCGTTACGCAGCACTGCCAGGACAGGCCCCAGGTTAAAAGGGCTGCCACCATTATGCCCCTAATGCCCAAACCTGTTTGGGTTATGGCTGCCAAGCCTGGCAACTTTACCAATACCACGTTCAAAGCCAGGCTTGGCAAACCACCCCTTAAGGGAAGGCGGTCTGGCGGGCAGCATCTCCCAAAGATAATTGATTACAAATTCGGCACCATTTCCAGCCTCTGCATTTAACCACCAAGGTCACGGTAGAGTACATTTTCCCTGCAAAGAAAGGCCCCCCTTTGTGTGGGTTTTCCCCCTAATCGCCTGAGTTGCCTTGTCCCCTGGATGCATCCACCACCCAAAGCGCATCCAAGCCCTCTTTTATGTTGCAAATTAGCATGCATACCCACAATTCCCCAGGGTCCTTCGCCCCCCTCCTCCCTTGAGGCTCGGACCCTCGACTTGGCACTGCCACTGATGGCGCTTCTGAAGCCAGCTTCCATGGGATCGCCTACCCTCTCCCTCCCTGTCAAAACAACTTAAAGAAAGAGGTAGGCCCACAACAGAAGCGATTAAAAGCAACCCCTCATGCAGGCTGCAAGATAAGCGCCGTGATATAGTCTTCTTATATCAAACACTAAAATCCAACAAAACTTATCTTGACCTCCCGCCATGGCTCTCCAAGCCTGGCAGGACCGACCCCCCTCCTATAACCTGGGAAGGGGGTGTGTTTCAGTCCTTCTTCCTACAGGATCTCCCTGCGGATCCCGACTTCGCCATGACAGGCCAGCCCATGGAATGGCGCCAGGAGGAAACCAACCCCATCCCAGAGATGGAACGCATCTCTCTGGAGGATCCCGCCCAGCAGCCTCAGCAGGAAACGCCGCCCACTAACACCCAGACGGTCCAAAGACCCGGATGACCTGGGGAATGTCAGGCGACCGTAGCCAAGCTTCAAGAGTTGCTGCCAGCAAGGCCACCCGGGCAGCCGAGAATCTCTGTGCAGCCCTTTTGCAATCATCACTGCCAACTTCGGCCACCATCCTTGCCTGCTCTGCCTCCTGCCAGTGGCAGTCGGCCACCCCTGGCAGGCACGGCCAAACCAACATCTGGAAGCAATTTGCTGCCGCTGCCAACGCTTCGTCCTTCTGCCTGGGCCCAGTGCCACAGGAGTCGGGGAGCCTGCTAAGCTCCTGCCTGCTGGCTTTACCAAGACCCCTGGAGACTTCTATCGGAGTCTGGTTTAAGCCCCTTTTATGAATGCTTCATCCATCAAATACTCTATGAGCGCTGACTGGGGACCCGTCTTGCCCAAACCTCCCCGGGCCGGTAGCTCTCTCCTAAATCACCAAGACTGTCGCCAATCACAAGTCCACATGCTTGCGCCCGCATTGCAGCGGCAAGAGATAAGAGAGACCGACCGGGCCCATTCACCCGGCTCGGTAACCTGGAACTGCATTGACGACCGGGAGGACATTCCCCGCATAATGGAAATGTCTTGCTCCCCAAGGGTTGGTTCTGGACTTGCGGGAGAGAACTTTCAACTACATCCCTGCTTCGGCTTTCTGCGGGACTCTCTGTTGCCTTAGCCGCCTCACCATCCGATCCTGCCTCAGGCTCCACCCGGGAGCCCGGACGCCCGTCGCCGCCGAGCTCCACTCTGCCCCTCGACCCTCTTGCGGAGCGGCAGCGGTTTGCCCTCTCAAGCGGAGTTAAGTCTCCCTCGCGACTTCCCTAGTGGGGAGTCCCGGACTACGCTTCTTACCAGCGCTTAAGACCATTGGCCGGCTGGCCTGTGCCCTTCGCCGATGGTCCATCAACTCCACCTCCATTTGCTCTGGATGCTCTGGCCTCCGAAAGCAGCAGGAACTTCGCCAAGCTGACTTTAGATAATCGTGCGCTATTGATTATTTGTTGTTATTGCATCACCAAGGTTGTGAGAATGTGCATGATATGTGTTGTTTTAATCTTTCTGATAATTCCCATTTTGATTCATATGAAAGTCGTGAACTGCAAGATGTTGGATCTAATCTGAAGTATGACGTTTTGCTCCCACTGGTGGTCAGCCCTCTAGAGCTGGCTACCGGGGGGGGTGGTTAAGTGCTATTGTACAGCTCTGCATTGGCTTGATTGTATGCCTCATCATCGGATCTTGTTTCATTCAATGTATATCTAATATTGCCTGTAACATGTGCAAGAAACCTCGACTTTCCCTTTACGCCATAGCCAAGTTCTAATGTTGCACAAGCAGCTCGGCCAGCTTGGTAGCTTGGTGAGGAGAGTGTCCCCTTAAATCGCCCTAAGCGATTCGGCCTCCCTTCTAAATGTAAAAAAGGAGATGTAGGGATGAGCTGCTGACCCAGCAGCGTGAAATAGAAGCTGGAACACAAGCGGCTCCTACGATCTTCTGGTCGGCCCGCTCCCCCACTCCTCAGCCCCCGATGAGTCACGGGTCATGGACTACCTGGCTCACAACCACCGGGTGTCCCAGACAAAGGGACAATGGTCTTGCCCCCAGGTGAGGATTAGGCCCAGACGCTGATGCTCCTCTCCGCACGTAGCAGCCAAGTGAGATCATGCATCACATGATGATCTCTCAGTCTCCCAGCTCTCCAGCTCTCAGTTCCCCACGTTCCGCTATACCGCCCCAGCTAGAATCATAATAAAGGTGCCAGGAACCAACCGCAGCGAGAAATTACGCTAGGAACACGGACACCCGCGCTCCCGCTGCTGGCACTCTCCACCAGATGTTATCACCGCGTCTCGTCTCGTTCTTGCGCTGACCTCGCGGCACAACTACACAAACCACTGGGCGATTGAGCATCCCTGACTGTACATTGCTGAACCCCATGTCAGTCTGAGAGCACCTGCCAAAGCAGGCCAAGGATTATGGACAGACATAAATTCAGATCTGGAACACATTTTCTCCTGTTCAGGATCCTGGAGGTCAGTTTCCATAGATGAAGGCTACAGGCTGTAGTTAGAAGTTCAGCAGACAAGAGTTACTGTTTTATTGAGCAGGCAAGAGCAAAAGGTCCAGTCTCCTGTCATCTATGTCAGGCCTGACCAGCTAGAGGTTTCATATAGCCTGATGCTGTTAGCTTTGTTCCCTCTGCCCTGAAGACTGAGTAGTGCAAGCCCAGGAAGTTTACTGGGCTTGATCGGTTTCAGTCTTAGGCCATAGTATTACAGTTTCAAGCCACAGCGTTCCTAACACATCATTAAGGAGCCACAGCTATCAGGCAAGTGTCATGGTTCCTTCCCACCCATGCCAGCATAGCTGGCAACCAGGGTAGAGGGAACATTGATGTGGGCAGTAACCATGTCAGCCACCCAACCCACATGGCTCCTTCCTACAGATGTTACCACTTGATTTATATTGAAGCAGATGCTTCAGTGCTCCAGCATGTCTGATGTGGAGTGGGGGTGTCAGCTTTCTTTGTTATAAAATGGGTAATGATTTGGGATGCATGGCTACAAAATTGGTATCTGTGTTTGCCCAACATTTGTAATGAATATTTTAATTTATTCAAAAACTGGGTCAATGTTAAACATGTGTACAGATCCAGGAAGTGACTTGATCTTTTATCAAAGATTAACTAGAATGGTACAGGCCAATAAGCATAAGACAGAGATACATTCAAAGCAGGCCAATGGGATACTAAGACTGCTGGATGCAAATCCTTCCTAGCTCAGAAATTTTCCAAGAATATATATCTGCATTTGTGCAGCGGAGATTTGCATTAAATTTTTGTCTAGGGCTTTGAACTCTGTTGCACCAATGAAAAACATTCACAGATGCGCAGAATTTGGTACCAGTTCCTCCCAGAAATCAGGAGTTCTTCTGAGCATACTACAATCACAAGAAAACCAAATATTTTAATATCTTACTTTAAAAAAACCTTTCAATTTCTGGACTTTGTATTTCCAGAAGAATAGAAAAGTACATCTACAGTAAGGCTGCTGCACAGTCATTGGTCCATTATGCACAAATAAGATGTCCTGGGGATGTCTGAAAAAACCTGCCTCCTCATTTTTTGTTCAGACAGCAGGGACAAAAAAGGAGTCAGAGGATAAAGAGGCTCCCCCTTCCTGCCCACCATTTCCTCTCCCCCCCCCCAAAGTTTAAAGCTCTCGTACTCAGCATTTTATGGTGTTGCAAGGATTCTCCATGCCTGCAGCTTTTTTGCTTAAGGTTTGCTCTGCAGGCTCTGCTGCTGGGTGCCTTTTCAGCCCCAAAAGTACATGGTTCTCTCAGCAAATTCTGCCAATTGTGGCAATATATAGTTTCCCCCTTTCCCCCCAATTATATCACTGATTTTGATAAATGGCAACAACCTATTATTTCAGTGAAATTTTATGTGAAATCAAGTCATAGATCCCTATCCCATATACTAAGCAAGACCTAGTTCTCACTGAAGAAATGAACCTGTGTCTAGATAATAACTTGAGACTGCAAGTGAGGCTTCACATGATGGAATGCTCCCCCACAAAGAAATGATTAACGCACATAGAAAAGTAGATGCTGAGGGCTAAATAGTCCTTCCTCTCTTCAGGGGCATTTGGTCATGTGAGCCCCCACCTACAAATGGAAGATGAAGGAGGGTCTTCTGTGGTGCCCCCCCCATTTTCCTCCATATAGTTCCAGACTGTAATTTTGCTTCTTTCAGAAACTACCATCGTCTTGAGTTTTTTCATTTAACATGTACTCGCAAAGAATATATATGCTTGATTCTTTCTTTCTTTCTTTCTTTCTTTCTTTCTTTCTTTCTTTCTTTCTTTCTTTCTTTCTTTCTTTCTTTCTTGGGTTCATTGATTACCACCTTTTTTAAAAAAATCACATTTTGGAGCAGTGCTGTGCCCTCCTGTCCCTTCTCTTATTTGAATTCATTCGTGTGAAGAGTCACCAGACAGATATCCCCCTTCCTGTCCTGCTTTCAAAGACACAAATACTTGTTCAGGCATGACTCTCCAAGTTCATCCAGATCATTTGTATCCCTCAAACAGTGAATTACTCACTAATCAACAAGTTCCCCAAGCTCTGCCCTGCTAGCAAGGAAAAGCCAATGGACTATGAAACCAGAAGCATAATCCTGCCTTGCTCCCTTCTTTAAATAAAACAAAATAAAATAAAAATACATATTGAGAGGTGTTGAGAAACACATGGGGCTGAGAGTGACAAGAAAAAACACCCCATTCATCCTGTGTTTCCAGGCGGAGGGTCTAGAACTGAGCTGGCTTTGGCAATGTTCTCTGTGAAACTGTATATTATACAAATGTTATTGGAAGGCCAAATTTAGGCACTGCAAGAGGGGGAGGAGGGGGAAAAAAAGAAAATACCTTGAAAGATAAATTGGTCTGTTTGGGAACCAGATCTCAAGCTCTGCCTTGTGCTGGTCTTTTAACGGATGTTGGACCTGCTCCCAAAGCTCAATCAGGCCATTTAGAGCAATAGGAGTAAAGCAACATAACTTTTTCCTTCTGTCGTGTACAAAGGCCTTGGGTGAGCTTTTCTTCTGGTTTGTTTGCAAAAGATAGACTCAGAGGAATCTACAGGACAGTCTTCAAACCTTATGCTCTCAAATAACACTTTCAGTACAGATTTCTTTGCCAGCGCAGATTTGTCTGTGTGTCTGCCACAATCTCTGTGCTGCAGAAGATTCTGTGATGTGGCCTGCTGTTCTGCACTCCCCTGGCACTGTTGCTAATGGCAGGCAAGCCGTCTATCAGGAATGTTTGCCCTGATGTTCTCACTGAGCAATCCCTAATATACCTCTCACAAACTTCTGGTTAATTCAGTTTGAAAGCCATTACTTGTGATGCCACAACATTTAAAAATAACAAGCTTGTAATGTGATTTTCCTTTGCTCCTAATACTTGTTTTTATCACCAGCTGACAATCCTTGACCTCAAATTATTGCTCTGTTTGCAGATCTGCAGTTAAAAATAAGATACATTTTGAGTTTCTGTGCCACTTTTATAAACCATAACAAAAACACTGAGGCACAAGTGGGAACAAAAGATAGCGCACATGCACTAGAAGGGGAAAAAACTAAGGTGTCAACAGCCAAATATGTAAACAAACAAACCTCAAAATGTGAGACAATTAAGACATAGTATATTTCTGCAAACATACCAAACACAGTAGGCAAACGAGAATGAAAACAGACACAATGATAAATACGACTGTAAATATTTCAAAAGTCTCAAGTTTGATTACCAGGGTGTTCAAAACATTATTGCTGCTGTGCATATCACACTTAAAGTTTTTGTTCACGCTTGATCTACCCTGATTTTCTTGGCAGCTGATCTACAAGCATTGGTATCAGTTTAGGCATGCTTCTACATGAAGGCTTGCCAGCCTCCAGGTTGTTAACCATCCAAAAAGCACTTATATGGCTACTGGTGTTGATATACCGCTATCTCTAATACTCAATATACATATACTTAAACATTTACAAATAAGCGTTTATACTGTATAACATAAACAATATCTACATAGGCTTATTACAAAGAAACATAAACCAAATGGTTCCTCTCAAAGCGCTCCCAACAAAATTAACATTGGTGTACATGCATGGCTTTTTTGTTGGCTACTCTTTGCCTTCTGACATCAAAGTGGATCAGTGGACAAGTGGGGGGGGGGCTGTCATTTGTCCGCTCTCTCCCATCACCTCCCCTGCCAGTAATCTGCATCCAGGGAAGGTGTTGGTCTCCTGCAGGCCTCTGGTGTGCTCTGGGCTCTGTGTATTGCCTGCAGCATGCAGGGTTGTTGGGAGAGAAGGCATCATTGTGGATCCACCCCTTCAAGTCTCAGCAGGTTGAAAAGTGCGAGAAGAAAAACTGTGGACACTTTGCTGCTGCCCCCGTAGGTAGTTGTGGGAAGAAAATGGGTCCAAATTGCAAGAGAACAGGTCCAAAAGTGCCTCTTAGGTTGGCAGAGAGTGGGTCAGATAGGACAGGTTGGTCATCACCTTGCCCCTCCATTCGTTTTTCCACCTCTATGATGGCCTTGCTTGTGGTCTGAGCTCCAACCACACTAGTCTTCTGTCTTCTGCTGTGACTCAGAATGGCCTGCTGATGGAGTGAGGGTTAACTCTGTGTTGTCAGAGAACCCAGTCCAAGCCAAACTTTCCCCATGGTCCAGCACCCAGACCTGGAGTGCTTGGTTGGGGGAACAGTTCTTTCTGATCTTTATTTTTTCTTGTTTTTTCAGGACCTTGAGATTTCACCCTGCTGCCTTCCATGGTTTTAGAAGGTAGTGTTGATATTTACTCACTTTCCCAAAGGAGCAAACCAAAAGAGAGCTCCTAACTGTAGCAGCAGGAGAGGATAGTCCACAGTCACCTAAGGTAGCCAACAAAAATTTGTACAGCCTTGCCTGTAGCAACCGGGAGCATGACCAGTCTTAGCAACTGGAGTTCCACTGAAGGAGAAAATGTCTTACAGTTTCCACAGTGAGCTTTGGCATGTCTTCCCCTCTCATTCTGCTGTAAGCCTCCCTCCTTCTTCAAAAAAGATAAGTGATCAAGTTTCAGTATGACCATCATCCCGTCCTCCATTGCCAGGGCAGAGTCGCAAAGCCTCCATAACCTTTGGCTCGTTCCGCACATGCAGAATAATGCACTTTCAAACTGCTTTCAGTGCTCTTTGAAGCTGTGCAGAATAGCAAAATCCACTTGCAAACAGTTGTGAAAGTGGTTTGAAAATGCATTATTTTGCGTGTGCTGAAGGGGCCTTTGATTTACTATAACAAGAGTTATTTTATTGAGAGGAAAGGATCTCATTCTTTTTTCCCACTCATTTTTTTGTCAGCTCTGGACACTGGGCCTCATGCCAGTAATTAACTTCTTTAGTTATCTGTTACAAATGAGAGTCTGTTAATCTTTTTGAAAGGGACATATTTTGAAGACAATGGTAAGACAAAGAAGTTGACATGCAAGTGCGGCTTGGGAGCAGCTTAAAAATGCATGAGAAGATTAATTGGGATATTTTGGCCTTACTGAAAGGCTACTCTTTCCTGAATATTGAAATAGTTCTTTTTCTCGTTTGGTCTATAATTTCATGAAGTGTATTTTTCTTGGCCAGGGTTCTGAATCAGAATGCTCCATTTGTTACTCAGTTTCCCACTCCCTTGAGGACTGACCTTCTGAGCAATTAATATAGCATTGCAGTTCTCAGGAATCCATCAGTGTATGGTAGACCATGAAGTGAAAGTTAGGCTTGGCCATCAGATAGAAGGGTTGATGAGAATCTAAAAGGTCTGGGTTCAGGCCCACATCTTCCAAAGATTCACTGTTTTTTCTTGTAGAAGCTGCCTCATTTTTCCAGAGGCAATATTAATGGCCAACTCTGTGGTTGTTTGATAATGAACATAATGTTGTGACAGCGCAAACCTAAGCAGTTAGACCCTCTTAAGTCCATTGACATCAATGGTCTTAGAAGGACGTAACTATTTGGGAGTGTAGGATAAAGCACTTCGCATATTCAAAATGTTTTAGAAGGGTTTTTTTGGGGGGGGGGATGGGAGCATAAAATCCATCTTGAAAACTTATGGTTGCCAATTTTGGATTTCCATCATTTTGACACCAGGATGGGCCAGAGGCAGAGTGAAATCCAGTGGGAGTGCAGTTAGCTGCAGACCTCTGAACAGCAATTCATGCTTGTGAGCTGTTTTCATTTTAGTCCTGAATTTTTCCCTGAATTCCAAACAAATCTGGCATTGTCATGTTTTCTTGTTGAAAGAACATTTTTCTAGGAAATAAACGTTCTGGAGACTGAGATTACAGAACGTTTTGTGCTATTTTAATCAGAACTAGGTGAAAAATTTCACATGGGAGGCATTTTTACAAAAAAAACCCCACAGAAAAACAAACATTTTAACAAAAACACATCTTTTTATTCAAAACTTAAGCATGTCTGAATTTTTCTCTGTGAATCTGATACTATTTGTTTCTATTTTTGAAAGATTCAATTTTTAAAATAATATATTTCTCAATATTAGTGGGGAAAATATGAAATTATGAAGCAAATAATTTAATACATTGAAGAGTAAATTTGATTACAATCAATACATGGAGGCAGCACAGTGGTGCCCACTTTCCCCTCAACCAGTCTTTGTGTAGGACTTGTGAACACAGCTGATGTATATGGAAGCTACAAAAATGTTAACATACAGGATATAGTTCATGTAGGCAGAGCCTGTCAATTTGTAGAAGCTGAAGGCAATGCTGTGCCCGCTCCCCATGCACTGATTGACACACATATGTTGTAAGAAAAGTCCTGTTGCCATGAAACTACACATGGAGCACTTATGTCAAGGCTGTTCTCTGCGCAGTGGACTCTCCTCACTTTTCTCTGTTTACATGCGAGAATACAGCCCATAGCATGCAGTGCATTTTGTCTGCTGAACTCTGCTGGGTCTGCTTCTCTTCACTCTGCCCATCAACAGTCTTAAAGGCACAGAGCTGATATTCTTTCCCCTACTCCCTTCCCTTCCCCTCCACCCATACACATTCTCTGCTGCCATTGCAAGACTAGAGATTCTTGCCTGAAATAAAGTTTTAAAAGCCCTCTCAGCCATCGGGGAGGGCAGAAGCAAAGTGGAGTGTACTGTTCCTTGCAAAAGCCCTCTTTGTTGTTACTTTGTATTGAAAGATCTATTTCTCCCTTTCTCAATATGTGCACTTTAGAGAAGCAGGAAGGAGCTGGAAGCATGGAGAAGAAAGGCTCCAGGGCACCTGGCAAGTGAGGCTTTGCTGTGCTGAGGCTGTGCTGGTGGAGGAGAGACTGAACACAGAGATTAGAAGGAGATGAGGGGTGGTTCTCCACCACCCCCTCCTGCACTATACCTATGAGAGATGGATCTATCAATCTCTTGATAAGTGCGCATAGGAAAGCAGGAAGCAGCCGACATCATGAAGTGGGGGGTGAGAGGGAAGGCGTGCAGGACTAAGTTATAACCTCAGGACTAGGACTAAAACATAACCTCTGTGCATCACAATTAAGTCAGGTCCTTGGAAATTACAGTGCAGGGTGGCCTAGCATCCTTCATTGGGCTTTACAGGACACTGATCAAATTTATTTATTTATTTATTTATTTATTTATTATTTCAATTTCTATACCGCCCGATCCTTAAAGGGCTCCGGGCGGTGAACAACACAGTTTAAAACATTGGACAGGAGCAAATCCTATACAATACAATACATAGGCTCCATCAGTAAAACATCTTAAAATCATATAAACAGCGGCTGACAATTAACTGTAAAAAAGAGGAATCCAAATCCCAATTAATACCTACCCCAAAAGGGGGGACGGCAGGCCCCTCAATATGAGGGGCTCTGATGTAACAGTGCCACGATAAGAATAGTGGGGGGCACCACATCAGCGGCTGGACACTCCAAAGGCCCGGTGGAACAACACGGTCTTACAAGCCCTGCGGAACTCACCAAGGTCCTGCAGGGCCCAAACAGCTGGAGGAAGGGTGTTCCACCAGGCCGGGGCCAGCGCTGTAAAGGTCCTGGCCCGTGTGGAGGCCAGCCGCATCATTGAGGGGCCAGGGACCACCAGCAGATTGGCCTCTGCTGAACGCAGAGGCCGAGTAGGGACGTATGGGGTAATGCGGTCTCGAAGGTATGAGGGTCCCAGGCCGCGTAATGCCTTAAAGGTCAAAACCCACACCTTGAAGATGATTCGGAATTCAACCGGGAGCCAAAGTTTCTGTCATGAGGTAAATTTTTGTTTTGTTAAATACCACTCCTCCTTTCTTAAAGCCACCAACACCTTTCTTTTCCATCAAGGGGCATCTCATTCTTTCCACCCTCTCTTGATTAGATGCTCATTTAGTGGGGTGCTGACAATGTGCCTCCTTTTATTTGACAGCCATCCTTATTGCAATGTTGCTACAAAGACAGAGTTTGGAGCTCATTTAGCCCTTCTCAACTATATTTCCTTTTTTTTTGCCCCCTCCCTGAAGAGAAACAGCCAGTCAAAGAAATCCCCCTTTTGTGAGACCTACGTCTGTTCTTCCTGGCTCACAGCCCCCTTCCATTAGGGAGCCACCGTGTGATGTGGGCAAGTTAATGAAAGCAGGAAACAGCTATTCGAGAAGTATTCAGCAAGGCTGATACAAAAATTCAATGGCCCAGTAGCATCTGCTTTCTTTTCCAAGCCCAGTTATTTTTTTCTCTTTTTGTTTCCTGCCTGGCACTTTTGTTTGACAGTAAACATGAGCTGAAGTTAGGAAGGGAAAGATTAAAGAGGTATCAATATAAGCAAAGCAGTGTCAAAAGAAGAATTCAGCTGGGAAGATCTCTAGGTAACCACCTGCCTACCAAGGACAAGGGCAGGAATTGTTGAATTCCTCCTGCAATTGGAATGGGATGTTCGGAATCCAGTCTTTTCAGACTGAAACCTCAGAAAATCCATGGCCAATTGTAAGCTTAACTTCTTTGGTGTGTTGACCAGATGCTGTGTTTCAAGGTTTTATAAATATCAGTCCTTGGCTTTAAATTAAGAAAGATCCCCATATAACATGTCTGAAAGCAGCTTTAAAAGGTTTTTCTGAAAAGGTGAACAGTGATACAAACCCCTTCCCTGTTCCCTATGCAAGAACAGGAAAATTACATTTCAGAAAGCTGAGGTGATTTGTAGGTTGTTACAAGCTCTCTGAGTTTTCTCTGTAGCGTAGTGAGAGCTTGTAACTCAGAGAAAACACATGCTGGAGCCCTTTGGGAAGCTGTTTTGGGACTCTCTACCAATGCTTCTGTTTCTGTTTTTAAAAGTAAAGAAAAGTTAATCTTAGTTATGACTAAACAGAATTTTAGTTGTGGATCCAACTGTCCCATAGCAGAATGCTGTAAAGCATTCTGTTGGATCCGCAGCTACAGTTCTGTTCAGCCATAACTAATATTCACTTTTTTGCTGTGTTTTGAGAAGAGAAACCGAAACATGGGTAAAGAATACCAAACAGCTTCCTAGAGCACAGTAATTGAGTTTTTGGACACTATGCATTTTACTGTCCACTTTAAACATGGGAAAACAAGACAGGTTAGTAGAGCACCCATGTATGCATAGCTACAGAATGTTAAAAATAAAATAGAGCTAGGGAGAGCTGGGTCTTTTTAGCTTCTTCCTGCTAAGCCCCTCATACTGGTCCCAATTCTTGGTCACAAACTGAGAATTACATTTGGACACCTCCAGTGGTGGGATTCAAATAATTTAACAACTGGTTCCAGTGTTGGAATTCAAATAATTTGACAACTGGTTGTTTACAAGAACCATTTTAACAACTGTTTCTGCTGAAGTGGTGCAAACCTGCTGATACCTCCCATAAAGAGAGAGTGTTTTTTCAAACACTCAGGGAACTCAGGGATGGTGTGTGTGCGGGGTGGGGGGGGAGAGATTAGGTCCATGGGATTATATTTCTTCAGTTCAGGAATCATGGGTCAAATGCACCAGGTCATCAGGAATATGGTCTAATGTAATATGCTAAAAACTGTGCCCCCCCCCCCGCCAATTCTCTTCTAATGAATTTCCAGGCATATGTTCTGTAAAGCTAAGGAGACTGATTGCGTGGAAGTGTAAGGACAGCAGCTCTGGGATCTTGTGAAATCTCTACTGTTATGATTATATGGAAACACCTTCCTCTTGCTCTGAATGTCATTCATTAAATCCTTTGATGGATGCTTTGGCTGTACCACATTCCCTGAAGAACTGCACATCCACATCCCCTGCACATCAACATCCGCTTTGGCTATACCACATCCCCTGAAGAATTTATGGAATCAAATTATGGACATGTTTTTTCCAAGGTTATCTGTCTTGTCTCACGTTGCAGATAATACATACTACAGAAAACTACAGAAAACTCTTCAGTCTTGTGAAAGGAAAGCATTTTGTGTTTTGCTTAAGGAGTAGGAGTAGTAGGAGTAGTAAAGACAGCTGTGAATCACCCACCGGCTGCGGTTGCCTCTTGGGGTGGGGTAGGTGGAGCCAGCCAAGGTGATTGCTTCCGCCCAACTAAGGGCAGAAGCAAAGCCCATGCCATGTTGGGCCAGGGCTGATGTCACCAGAGGGGAGGACTGACTGAACCTTTAAATGGGTCAGCCCTTCTTTGTGCCGGCCATGTGCTCTGGCAGGCCGGCAATTTGCCCACCCACCTCTTCCTGGGCTTTTATCACGGTACTGCATGTTTTTCTGTCATAGCCATCGGCAGTGGCGCATGGGTATTGATCTGGAAGTGCCGACGGCGGCAAGAGGCAACCGCCCTGCCAAACCGGCAAACGGGACACACCTCTTGCCAGGAGCGTCTGCCCGGCAGAGCCCCTCAGCAGAGCAAAGCCCAATACAGGGCATCCGCCCGTGGGAGCTTTGCTAGGAAGCAGACAGGCCAGATCAAGACCCATGCTATGCCTCATGCTTCTGTTTTGTTTGGTTAATAAATGGCTATGGCCAAGTGTTTATCCCAGCAAAGAGTCTTGTGTGGTTTTGGGGAGAGGATCCACCCAGGTGGTTCCCACCCTCAGAGGGCAACTGTGAACTGGTTAGTAGGGTTGGTCAATACTAAAAAAATTCGGTAAAATTCGGATTTGGGTATTTTAGGGCATAAAATGATTTGTATGCCCGAATCCGAATCATAGCCGATTCGGATATGCCCGAAAATTCGGGTAAATCCGAAAAATTCGGGTCTGTTTTATTATTTTTTTGAATTTTTGGTGTTTTTACACGTTTTGGCCTGCAGGGGGTGCAATTTTAAAGCTAGCAGCACTAAACTTTCAGGATATCATCTGGAGACTGTCCTGATGATTCTCCCCAAGTTTGGTGCAGTTTGGTTCAGGGGGGGCAAAGTTATTGACCCTCAAAAGGGGTGCCCCATCCCCCATTGTTTCCAATGGAAGCTAACAGGAAATGGGGGCTACACTTTTAAGGTCCATATCTTTGAACCCCCTGAACCAAACTTCACCAAACTTGTGGAGTATCATAGGGACAGTACTTGTATGATACCCTGAAATTCTGGTGACAGTAGCTCTAAAACTGCACCCCTCATAGTCACCCAAACAATTTCCCCAGATTCTGTGCTCTGTAGTGGCTGGCTGGCTCCATTGCAGCCAATGGGAAATTTCTGTGGGAGGGCTGTGGAGTGCACATTTCTCATGGTAAACCCACAAAACTTTCAGGGTGTCTTCAGGAGAGTCTCTTCATGACACCATCCAGGTTTGGTGACCGTTGCTTCAAGGGGTTCAATGTTATGGGTAGGGTCCATCTCCCACTGCCCCCATAAGCAAAGTTCCTCAAACCTGGATGGTGTCATCCAAAGACTCTCCTGAAGATACCCTGAACATTTTGTGACTGTACCTTGATAAATGTGCACCCCACAGCCCTCCACCAGAAATTCCCCATTGACAGCAATGCAGAAGTCACTGCAGAAAAAAGAATCTTGGGCAAATTTTTGGGGGTGCCTGCAGGGGCACATTTTTAGACATATCAGCACCAAAATATCAGGGTATCATCAGGAGACTGTCCTGATGACACCCCCCAAGTTTGGTGCAGTTTGGTTTAGGGGGCAAAGTTATGGACCCTCAAAATGGTAGCTACCATCTCCTTAGCTCCCATTGGAAACAATGGGGGATAGGGACCCCCTTTGAGGGTCCATAACTTTGCCCCCCCTGAACCAAACTGCACCAAACTTGGGGGTGTCATCAGGACAGTCTCCTGATGATACCCTGAAATTTGTTGCCACTAGCTTTAAAAATTCAGGTTTGCATGTTTCACCGCTCCTGCACATGAAGCCTGCTGGAGTGAGTGAGCTGTGAAACACATAAACCAGCATTTTTAAAGCTAGTGACACCAAACTTTCAGGGTATCATCAGGAGACTGTCCTGATGATACCCCCAAAGTTTGGTGCAGTTTGGTTCAGGGGAGCCAAAGTTATGGACTCTCAAAGGTGTAGCCCCCATCCCCTATCAGCTACCACTGGAAACAATGGGGCATAGTTGCACCCCTTTTGAGGGTCCATACCTGAACCAAACTGCACTAAACTTGGTGGGCAACATCGGGACAGTCACCTGATGATACCCTGATAATTTGGTGCCGATACATCTCAAAATGCGTCCCCTGCAGGCACCCCAGAAATTTGCCCAAGATTCTTTGTTCTGCAGTGACTTAGCTGTATTGCTGTCAATGGGGAATTTTTTGGTAGAGGGCTGTGAGGTGCACATTTCTGAAGGTATGGTCACAAAACTTTCAGGGTATCTTCAGGAGAGTCTCTGGATGACACCATCCAGGTTTGGGAATTTTGCTTCAGGGGGTTTAATTCTATGGGACCCAAAAAGGGTAGGGTCCATCTCCCACTGCCCCCCCTGAAGTAAAGTTCCCCAAACCTGGATGGTGTCATCCAGAGACTCTCCTGAAGATACCCTGAAAGTTTTGTGGGTTTACCATGAAAAATGTGCACTCCACAGCCCCCGCCGAATTTCCCTATTGACAGCAATGCAGCTAAGTCACTGCAGAACAAAGAATCTTGTGCAAATTTCTGGGGGTGCCTGCAGGGGGTGCATTTGTAGATGTATCGGTACCAATATTTCAGGGTATCATCAGGACAGTCTCCTGATGATACACTGAAATTTTGGTGCAGTTTGGTTCAGGGGGGCCAAAGTTATGGACCCTCAAAAGGGTAGCCCTCATCTCCTTAGTTCCCATTGGAAAGAATGGGAGATAGGGACACCCCTTTTGGGGGTCCATAACTTTGGCCCCCCTAAACCAAACCTCACCAAACTTGGAGGGTATCATCAGGACAGTCTCCTGATGATACCCTGAAATTTTGGTGCTGATATGTTTAAAAATGCGCCCCTGCAGGCCGAAATGTGAAAAACCACCAAAAATAAAAACGCAATTCGGCTGGTGATCCGAATCCCATGGATTCGGATCTGTTAGGATTCGGACAGTTCAGATTCGGCCCCTCCTCGTCCGAATCCGTCCGAATCAGTGCAGATTCGGTAAAAATTCGGATTTGGACTGGCCGAATCTCCAACCCTACAAGTGGTTAGCATCTTAAAAGGCTCAATCTGAAGGCCATTTTAAATTCATCCACATGTTACCAGTGATTCTCTGCAAATACAGGATAGTTTTCCCCAAATGTTTTTTTTGTTTTGTTTTGGATATTGTGGTGTTATAATAAACTTTAGCTATTCAGCATGGAGCTGAGCTGCTGAAAAACAGTGGTGAAAAAGGTGACTGGAAATGCAATGGAAAGCAACCTTTGTGTAGTAGCTATCAGATGAGTGTTGACTTTAAGTTTGTATCATGAAATAATAATTTGCCATGATGTTATCCATTCAGTCATTTTCGTCTTTTGGCGACCTGATGTGCAAGCTCTTTCCACATATTTGATGTCAAATTTAAAATCAAAGTGGCAGAAGCGTACCAGGGGCAAATGGCGCCCCGAGACAAATTGTCTCCAGGTCGCCCCCCCCCAGGCTCTGCCCCACCACCCTAGCTCCCACCCCCACTGCCCTTGACCCCGCCCATGTCACCATGGACATGGGCAAGGTCTAGGGTTCCCACCTCCTCTCCCCAGACTCCCCCTGCTGGCTGGGTTCCCAGCCGGCAGCCGGCAGTCTTTTCTGACCTCCCCTCTGGGCAGGCCAGAAGAGACTGCAGTCCCGACCTCGGAGACCTTCTTTTATAAGCACTGAGGCCAGGGGTGGGGCTTGGAGAGTTGGAAGGGGTGGGACTTCCTGATCCCCAAGCCCCACCCCCCGGCCTCAGTGCTTATAAAAGAAGGTCTCCGAGGCTGGGACTACAGTCTCTTCTGGCCTGCCCGGACGGGAGGTCCTGCTGTCTTGTCGTTTTTTGCGTTCCTCAGATGGGGTCGAGGCACAAGAAAATGAGACAGCAGGACTTCCTGGTCATGTGGGGGCCAATTTTGCGGCCCCCCCCCCAACGTGACCAGAAGAGTGGCGCCCGGGGACAAGGGGTACCTCTTCTCCCTAGGCACATACGCCACTGCAAAGTGGCCTTTCAATTTCTAAATTTTGATTTTGGCACGAGAATTTCCAAATGGGAAATTTAAGAAATCATAAGGATTTTTACCTCTCACGTGACCATCTTAGAAAAGTACTATGTGATCCCATAATTATTCATTATTTCTGTTATTATTCATTCATTCTGTTATTAATTATTCATTATTTCTACCAAAAACATATGTGCCCTCTCTGCATGTTACTATCTCTCTCAATTTCTTCTTGCATCCTCCCGCAGAAATCCGGAATCCCAAATCAAAACCTGAAAATTCAACTTGCAATTTTAAATATCCAACATCCCCTCCATTAAACCTAAACACTGAATTTCAACATTCATATGAGGGGTTATTTCTACATGTAAATCTATGAAATTAACTTATAGCCAAGGATTTTTCCTTACAAATGGGAAATTTTGGATGATTATTTTCCCACCAAGATTAATTTTAGTTTTGGTTTAGAAGAAAAGAAGTGTGTATATGACTGAAAGGTTTTATTCTATATACAAAGAACAATCTTGATAATCAAAATAAATCAATAAATAAATCAATAAATTAATGGTTGTAATGGGGCTTACTTGTGAGAAAGCACACTTAAAACTGCAGCCTTAATAGAAATATAATGTGATAAGTTTATGCAAAAAGATACAGAATTTGTTCCAGGTCTGGGCTGTGGAGTCGAAACCAGTCCAGCCAAGATCCTAATCTACCCATGTATGTTGAAACCCAAAGTGGTTTGCTGTTTCATTAGAAAAGCAGACAAAAACCACACCGGCACACTATTTCCTTGTATATACAATTACTAACCTCAGAATTCTTTGCATTTCAATCTTAACACATCATCTTTTATAAATCCTGCAAATTGCACTGTCAACCAAAATACCAAAGAGAATTTGCAAATACCACCCCAAGACAAGGTAAATATTGTTCCTGCAGCACTAGAGGCATGTTTGTGTACACAGATCTCTTTGTTTCTGAGCACACTGAAGTTTCATGCTCTCCATCTCATCAGAGTTCATTGCCTTTAGGAGTGCATAATGGATGTGCAGGCACATTGCCCAGGTTGGTGGCAGAGATGGAGTGCAAGACACACCACTAGATTTCCCTTTTGCCATCTTGTAAGATATGAGCTGCAGAGGTATTTTCTCTCCACATTACACTCAAGGAAACGGTACATTGTTTGTAGATATTTTATCCACCAGTGGTTTGGCCATATTTACATCTGAAACAAAATCACACCATTCCTTTAAAAATGACATGATACACTGAAACGTGTATGTGTAAAGTGCCATCAAGTTGAAACAATTAAATAGAGGTGGTTTGTCATTGCCTCTGCAAAGTCTTCCTTAGCGGTGTCACATTCAAATATTGACACTGCTTAGCTTCCAATATTCAACTAGATTGGTCTAAATTATACCATGTCACATCCCACACAGAAATAGAAGCAAGAAGATGATATTTCAACTGGTATTCAGATCCAAGTACGTAGCTGGCATCCTCCATTTCTTATTTTCCTTATTCTTCATGAACGCAGATCATGTTGCAACTGTGACCTTTTCCTCATGAGTAGTTTAAAACATTTCCTGACACCAAATACTATGTTTTTTGTTGGTATTCCAAACCTTCTTTTCTTTTCCCTATTTGAATTCAGAAATGTTTTCACTTTTTTACTTTTTCTCCATTTTTTCCACAAACACTTTTACCATTATATTTTTCTCAAGCCATTTCTGAGCCACTTTCCCTTGTGGGTGCAATCATATTGATTCACTTTTTTTTATTTCTCTGTCCCACCAAAACATCTGACCCCTATCCACATCCCTGTATAGTCTCCAAACCTCCCCCTTGGTTGGCCATTTTCCCCCATCCTCTCACTCAGCCATTTTCCCCCTTGCAATTTTAAAATAAAATTTCAGGGAAAGATTAATAATAGAGTGCTGGTGTGAATGACCAAGTGAGGGCTACTTTAATTTTCCCATTATCATAAGAAAAGGCTAGAAGAGCTGTGGGTCTTTCCCATGGAATCCATTTCATGCTAAATATGTTGCAAATTCATGTAAACTTCCACATGCTGCTCACTGAAGGCTATACCATGCTGTACAGTCCAGCATTTCACCAATTCCATCCATTTCTCCCAGGTGGCACATTTTTGTTTTCTCTAGCAAACAAAAAAAATCTATTTGAGCTGCTTTCTCAAGTGTGTGATAGTATGATGGTTCAATGGGGTGTATGTGCAAACAAAGTGGGATGAACAGACTGAATCTCTGGGTTTCTGGGGGAGGGCTTGCAGATGTGTGCAATAGTGGATTGTGCCTCGGTTTGTGGCATCCATTTTGAGCATAAACCTTTCAGGCAGCCCTATCCAAAACCCTTGGCAGTAGGATGCAGTGCTGCTACAACGCCACCCTGCCACCTCCAAGAAGGCTTTCTGATGATACAGGGAGCAAAAAACCACAAAGAATCCTCCCACTGTCACTGAACAACATAAGCTTCCTTTCTTAAATGTGTTTCTGAGGGGAGGAACTTTGAACACAGAGGTATGCAACTTCTCAACGTTTTGCCAATACAAAAATCCCCGAACGTGCAATAAAATGCCTCTTGGCTGGGTCAGAGAATCTTAGGAAACAAGGAAGGTAAGTTTTCAAAAAGAGAATCGCGGCTTCGGTGACCAATCCACAGACTAATTAGGGGCTATGCAAGCGCATTAGAGATTTATAAATTTATTGTATCATCACTAGACTGCATACACAAAAAGTGCAGACAAGATGAAACACATTAATGTAACCAGAAAACAACGTTTCAAAAGGAGACGTGCAGATTGTGGAAAACAATTGGTTCAACAGTGCCTAAAATAGGGGATAAATGCTGTGTGCAGAAAAAGCCTGCAGCTTCTGTGGTGTAAATATCTAGCCAAATATATTATCGCTACCGTTTCTATCTACCTGGCAGGCACTGTTGTATTTACGATGTTTAGAAAGTATGTCACTAGTTCTCATGCGCTAATTGTTGCTGAGATGATCTTAGTGATGCAAAAATTATTACGCAGCCATGTTAATAAGTTTAGGAAAAAAACCCCCAAAGGCAACAGAAATCTATGCAACATCAAATGGTGACTCTCTCTTGCATATATGAATGAACTATCACTGGCTGAACACAGCATACCTGCACTGTTTTCAGGAGCCTCCACACAACACCCTGTTCTTTTCAAGCATTTCTCACAGGACTACCTTTATATGCTCCTGTCTCCCTTCAGCTTCATGGAGTGCTCTTTGTCTTTTCTTGTTTCCCACCTCTCTCCTGCATAGCCATGGTGTTGCAGGTGAGTCCTGGAAAAACAGATGCGGCTCTGGGCAAAGGCACGTTGATAACCTGCATTAGCTCCTGGGCTGCCCACATGGAGGTGTGTGAATGGCCTGGGCTGAACCAGGCTCATGTACCCTGGCTGTACCCTACTTTGTTTTGGCTGTGTGGAAAGGGCCTGTCAGGAACAAGCATGGGAAAGCCAGAACAGGCCAGTGGAAGAGACTTCCAAAACAGAAAGTGACTTCTTATTACTGGAACTGAGAATTCTGTGCTATTAACCTCACACAGAGGAACTTGACTAGAGAGTGGGGGGGGGGGCAAGGCAGTTAAGACACTGGGCATCCTTTCTTTACTGCTCTGACAAGATCCCTTTGATGCTGCTATGTAGACTGCTATGCTCAGGGAAACTTCCTGCACTTTCACATACACGTCTCTTCTCCATCTTGCAACCATGAAGTCCTGTATCTCCCTCCACTTAGTTCATTAGAATAGATCAGGAAACTATATTTATTCTATCCTATCCAGAAATGGAGTTCCGACAATAAATGTAGTGTATTAATTTGAATAGATAAAACAGGCTCTGAGTTATTTTTGTTCCTGGCACACACATTGGATGGGCTTTGCTGCACATATAGCCTTTGTGCACTTTGCTAAATTATGAATTCAGAATCTAACAGGCTGAGGAGGCCAGTTTCTGAGAATATCAACACTTATTTCAGTGACCTTTTGGGTATGCATGAACTGAATCCCTAGAAAAATACCCTGCTCTCTGGATTAAAATCTTAGTCCTAAGGGAAGAGTCCATAGAACAAAAGCTGCACATTTCTCTATGAAGACTGTCAACTATGACTGGGGAGTCCACTGGCTGCCTCAGAATCCACAGTCTCCCCCGATGACAGGCTCCCCCTGACATGAATCAGCTTTCTTCCTGCCAGCTTTCTGTCCCTTCCAAAATGCACATTCGGGCCATTTCTAAACACAGAACCCAATATAACACCATTTGTCCATTTCCTACGCCTTTTTCACACAGACTGTTTGTTGCAGATGTAACATGTGAGGTCGTTACTGTTTCACACATTTTTTTGCACACACTTGAGCCATAATGTGTCCCGACCCCCCATCTGTACCTCATTTCAGCCGTTGTTCCACATTTTTCCTGTCACTCGATACTTGTGCAACTTTCTGAGAAAAACCGGTTTCCCCCCACAATCTGGTGGCTAGGTGCGTAACAAATCTGGAGTAAGCGACAGTCAGGGGTGACGCCCACAGTGTGATGCGATTTGATCCAGCCAATGGGAATGCGATTGGGCTTGCCGGTTGCGCGCGCACATCCCATTGTTCCGCTTGAGTCTCACTCGACTCCCTCCCCTCCTTGCATTTGGTTGTGTGCGCCTGATAGCTCGAGCTACCGAGTTCCCATGGCGCCGTTGCTTCGATACATTTGCAGCACGGTGACTCATTTGGTCGTTTCTCCCCCGTTAACACGGTAGCTCAACAGCCCATCCACGGAAACAGGATGGGAGACAATTTGGAAGCCCGGAAATTATCAGCCTCCATTTTGGGAAAGGCTCCAGGTAGGGGCGTGTCATGGCGGCCCCAGGACAGCGCGACAGCCAATCAGAGTCGTCGTTTGCGCCGCATTCCTGGGCGATGCAAAAACCCGGAAGTTGCGAAGCAAGCAGAAGATCTGTGACAACCTGGCCATGTGTCAATGCTATCAAGCGACGAAACTCAAAAAGCATCAAAAAGGTCAGGATGTCGATGCGGATTGCTTTAATTCTAGAATAAACCGTGTGTGCGAAAAAGGCCCTACTGAACTTTACTATTCTTTGTTGATTGTTTGTTTTACTGGAAGGGGGAAAAATGAGCTGCAAACACACAGACATGCATCAACAAACATAGCAACATTTACTACTGTCCCAACATTGTCCCGATCTTGTCTATCCTCTATAACTAAGTGCACTGTAAGACTCAATGGGGGCTCAGTCAGGGAAGGGGAAAAGACAGATAGGCTATCTGGCCCACAACCAGACTTCTATATGAACACCCTTGCTGATCTGCTTCAAAGAGTCACTATGGTTTTCATTGACCTACATTTGGCATAGGAAAAATGTGCAGTGCTTATGGATTGGGTGACTATCACAGAGATCAGAAGGGCATGCATGATTTATTGATCATCTTTGCAGCTCTCTAAATACAGCAGATGTGTGTGTGTGTACATGTGTGTGTGTTCTGGGGTGGGGTGGGGCAGTCAGCCTGGTAAGGGAATGAGAGAGACGGAAAAGATTTATATCCAGATGGGAATGCTGAAACTAGGGAAGGAGCTGCCATGCTAGGAAGCAACTCTCCACAATGAAAACTATTCATCACCAGGGGCTTAAGGCAACACTGCTGAGAAACAGACTAGGCTGGAAAGTATTCTGGCAAGTTAATCATTGATGATAGTTGGTGCTCTTGTAAGGAAGCAAGTAGCTGAGGAGCTGGGGGCTCATATATCTTCACACATTTCTTATGAGCTTTCTCCTCTTCCCCCCTCCCTGCCCTCAGCTTCCTATCTTCTCACTGACTATGCAAGAAGGCATTTCTACACTTTCCCCTACTTAGCCTGCAGTATATTCTGGAGTGAAACTACCTATGGCAACAGCAAAATAGTACAAGGAGAGCTGCCACAGAATTTCTCCTAAAGCAAAATGTTGTGGGTGGTTTACATGCTCCCTTGTTGGTGAAATGCCCAGGGAATATTTGAGGGAAGCAAATAGTTTCAACAATCGTAGCAAAATTTCTCTGAGAGTAGAGAAGTGTACACCATTTTGCATCTGATTTGAACCAGTATAGTTGTGTCCACTTCTAGAAACAACAACTGACATACCTCATTAAATCCGGCACCCTGACCTGACTCAGTGGCTGATGATGCACAAGATGTTTGCTGCGTGGTGGAGGTGAATGTCTGCTGTGCCAAGATTTCTTGTACAGATGTATTTCCTTTACTACTGTAAAGGGAGCAGTAGTGGTGTAGGAGGTTAAGAGCTCATGTATCTAATGTAGAGGAACCAGGTTTGATTCCCAGCTCTGCCGCCTGAGCTGTGGAGGCTTACCTGGGGAATTCAGATTAGCCTGTACACTCCCACACACGCCAGCTGGGTGACCTTGGGCTAGTCACAGTTCTTCAGAGCTCTCTCAGCCCCACCTACCTCACAGGGTGTTTGTTGTGAGGGGGGAAGGGCAAGGAGATTGTAAGCCCCTTTGAGTCTCCTGCAGGAGAGAAAGGGCAGATATAAATCCAAACTCTTCTTTAGCCCCGTTTTCATTTTCCACTCTCTGCAGCAAGCAAATCCACTCATAGCATGATTTTAATTTTGCTTTGCTGCTAGAATGGGACAGATTTGCTTTGTTACTGGACTTCAGAATTATTAGGGTGAACAATGGTGATTAAAATGGTTGTTAAACTTCAAACCCATAATACCCATGTATGTGCACTTAAAATCTTGACAATGTGAAAAAAAATGAAGTTGTAGAGTAAACCCAGTATTGCAAACTATAGAAGGTGGAGGAAAAGGGTGGATAAAAAGATTAGTGGACTGTAGAATTAACAGCTTCCCAAATTAAAAAAAAAGTCTGGTTTTCTTCTGACCCTTTAATAGTCACTTGGATCCATCAAAATCAGCAGCTGAAACTTTTGTCGCATCAATTGAATTTTACCTGTTAGTTGCCTGAAAAATTGGGAGTGGTTTTTTTTTCATCTGTCAGAATTTCAGATGTGATTATCACTTTAGCAAGGGGTAAGCCCCTGAAAATGTCATTAAAATTGGATGGAAAACACGGATGTTACAGCTGGAAGTGAGCACCTATCTTTGTTTCCATATATTTGACATATGGCAGGTATAGTCCCTTCTGCAAAAGGTGCATTTCCTGAAAAAGCTGTCCAAATTGGATGGAAACAAAAGAAGTTATGCCCGGAAATATGCTTCCTGGGAATATGCTTCCCACTGAAATAAACGGGAAAGAAATTTATGGGGATAGTTCATTCATGCTGATTTCTTCTCAGGTGAGTGACTGTGTGGCATTCAGTTGCAGAGTAGCTGCTTTGCATGATGGAGTACCTATGTTTGGTCCCTGACATTTGCAGTTTAAAGGATTATGGTGTTGTGAAAGATCTCTACCTGGGATAATTATATCCCAGTGCCAATTATAATAGACAACATCAACCTTGCTAGATCAATGGCCTAATTTAGTATAAGGCAGCATCATGCAGTCACAAATTCATTTTCATTTCAAGATGAAGTAAAACAAATGTGGCTATTCCAGTTCCCCTTTTTTGTTCATCTGGAAAGGAATGCACAGCTCCATCTGCAAGACATTTTTTATTCCTTTCAGTCCAGGGGACAGTGCTTGCCTCATATGCAGATTTATTATGTTTATTGTTGTACACCGCCCGGAGCCCCTCGGGGATAGGGTGGTATAAAAATCTAATAAATAAATAAATAAATAAATAAATAAATAAATAAATACAGAAGCACATAGAAAGTCATCCTCTCCACACAAATCTCTACATGGAAGACAAATTGAGACACAAGGCCTAGCTACATGTTATGCTGAGCATTGGGCTTTTTCCCCAGTTTTATTTTAATTTAAAAAAATGCAGTGGTGGAGGCCTGAAATCTGAAGCAGAAATCCCATGCGATTGGGAGTAGCTTTAACCTTTTACCCTTAGAGCTGGCCACTGAAAGTAGCACGCAGGCAAACAGCTGCTTTTCTTTCTGCAAGGGAAAATACATAGATCCTTGATGTCCCATGTAGTTTGCCCCAGTTGGAACAGTGCTCCACGGGAAGAGAGGGGATGCCAAAGGTAGTGCTTGTAACAACTCCATTCCTCAATCAAGACCACTATTTCAGAGTGCCCTGAGCCTACTGCATCCTAATCCACTCCGGGATTTATAGCAAACTGGAAGAACATTAGTTCAGTTGGTGGTGTAACTCTGCAGAAGAAGAATGGCAGCACTAAACTATGCATCTGTTCAAATCTCCTGCTGTCCTCTCAGGATCACGGCTTAAGAGTCCCTGGTCTTCTGGAAACAATACCAAGAAGTGCTACATTTCTAATTTAATCAGACATCTAAGTCAATAACATTTAAAATTAAAAATAATTAGCAATCTAATCCTTCATAAGGTAGGGGAAGGCAGCTGGTTTTTTTCACCCTACCAGAGAGATTTCCATTCATAAGCATTACTGAGGGATTGGTGAATAGAGCTGAGTTATGCTACTGCATGCTTTTCTTTGATGCGAAACAGAACCATTTATGATGTTTTTCCCACCCACACCTCTGATGGTGAGATGCCGTTGTCTCTAAGTGTAGGGTCTCAGTACCATACTCCTCTTGCAAAATTTGTAATGAATTTTCCGACACACACACACACACACCCGGTGTTTCGAATTGGAAGGGGCTGGTCTCTACACTCCTATACTATTTCCAAGTACCACTTTTTAAAAACGGTATGGAGAATTGTATCCATCGTAATTTCTAACTCCTTGAATGCCAAGAAAAAGAATCCAATGGATACATGGAAAAAATGGATTGCAGTGAAATGATACAATCTGTTGTCCTGTCTTATCTGGGAGTCAAGTGAAAGACTGAATGGAGTAAATATAAGCCTGGTTTCTAAGTCAATTAGTCGGCCTGCTATACGACAGTCTGTGCTGAAACCAGACGATGACTACTGGATACAAGAGCTTGGAAAGCTACAATCAAATATTGGTTGAAAATATCTTTCCAAATCACACACATACATCCCAGCTTAATAATATACATGTTAAAAGATATCCATTTTTCTCATTGGTCCAAGAAAATATGCTGTAAGATCAAACACATGAATAGACCTTGATTCCTTGGCTTTCATACATATGAAGTACATTCTGATGATAATTAAACAATGATTAAAAGATTACAAGGAACAACTATTGTATCCAGCTGAACAAAAAATTTGATTCTCCCAATTCATGGGCATTTTGGTGAGTTATAGACTTAACTCCAAGTATCTATCTACTTTAGACACACCTTGTCTTCATAAAGTTTTCATGCAAGTTAGAACTCTCACCTGTCCCATCTGACAGATTCCAGCAAAATTTCTTACTCAGAAAGATATTGCCGGTTCAGAGACAAAACTTCTGGCTCAGTGAGGCACATTCTTCTGGATGGTCATCTTTATAAAGAATTAAGGAAGAGATTAATAAGACCTATAATTGTTACCAAGGAAAACTTAAACAGAGTCAGACTTTTCCAGTTTTTGATGACTGAGACTCCAAGACTGGGACTCAGATGTCATTTTAGCTGTAGATAATTTTTTAGTGTCAATCATAAAGTGAAGGACAATTATACATCCCAATCCAGATTCTGTATTATGAGCTTTTAAAATGATTATATTAATTCCAAGTTTAATATATTTGACACTATATTTTATATTTTATCTACATACAGATTTAACTTATGCCAATAAAAGGTTTTTGACTGATTGACTGATTGATTGATTATGGCTGTGCATAGTGTCTGATTTGGCCCCAAAACATGTCAGAGTTCAGGTTGTGGCAGACGCATAGCATCCAGGGGGCAGAGGGGATGTCTTTCCCCGGACGCGGGCTGGTACGGGGGTGTTCTGGGGGCAGGTGGGGGCATGCCAGGGCGCATGCATGCCCCAGGCGCAGTTCCCCCTCACTGTGGCCCTGGGCTGTGGCCATACCAGCACCACAAACTTAAATTGGTTCAGTGTTCTACAGGAACCCCTAGGAGTAGTTGTTCTTTGACAGAGTCTAGGGATATCTTACAAAGAAGTCTCAGCACCCTTGCCAAGTTACAATTCCCAGTAGATGCATTCTCAGGAAGAAGCCATTATAGTTAATGGAACATAGATTTGACCTTTCTGTATGAACTGAACTGAACAATCCACTTCAATGTCCTGTGCCATTTCATCGATTCTCCTGGCAACAATGGAGTTACTCAAAGGATTTGCCTGAATTGTTTCTTTGGCATTTAAATTCATGACATCAGATATTATTATGGACACTGAAGGGATGATAAGAGACTCACCAGTGCTGTGAGCACTTCCAGTTTTAGCCATCAGTTTATTAATTTTGTATGATGCCACAAGACCCTTTTCTAATTTCTGTGATATTTGATTAAGCAGCTGTTTAATTGTCAGCCTTCTTTTGAAATTATCCTGAAGGTTTTTGAAAAAAATCCAACTTTCTTCTCTGGATAAGAGGTACCCAAATGTTCTCTTTTTTTCCAATTTGTTTAGCCTCATGCTTTTATTTGAAAATGTAGTCACGCAGTTCAAACACATGGGCAAAGATGGATTTTGCAGAGATGTAATGAAACTATATGATAAGTGTTCCATCAAATACTGCTGACATTTTTTTACTAAGGAACTCATGGCTAAAATTATTTCTGAAAATAATGATAATAATCATGAGACACTTCTTACAGTGAAAATAATGAACAAATAATGGACAGAAGGAACAATAGAGAAATATTTGGCAAATTCCAGTGAATTTTTTTGAAAAACCTTACTGAATATAAACACAATATGAAAGAAATATAGACTAAATCAGAATTGTATAACTTGCATAATTAATCTTATAAGGTGGTGTGTAAAGAATTGTTTCCCATAAACTGGGATAAAGCTTCCCCTAGGCTGGTGCTTGCACAACTAGAGAAGAGAGAACTAACTATACTCAGTGTACCTTGCCTTATATAGACACAAGACATTTATTTTCTTGACTTTCTTAATTGCCCCTCCCAGAACTAACTCGGGGCGATTTGCTGATCAAACAACAATACAATAAAACTGTCTCGGTGTACTTAGACCCATAAAATTAAAAAGCCGAGTAGTGGTCTAAAATTTTACAACATAATTAATTTAATTATAATTAAATTAGTCTAATTAAAATGTAATAAATGCTTAATAAATTTAATAAATACCACTGGAACATTCAACCATTGTCAAAACCTAGAAAATGGAATTTCATAGAGCAACTAAATTATTTTATTTAATACAACCTTTAAAGACATGCATATACTCGTGTGTGTGTGTGTGAGTGAGAGAGGGAAAGAAATTGTAGTTCATCAGTTTAGTTATCAAAGGCTCCCCATAAACCTACACAGCCCCTGCTGAAAATGGCTGGTCAAGAGCAGGAAAAATGGGAAAAGAAGAGTAAATTTCAAAAGTATTTCCTTAGACTGCTATTTTTCCTATAGCATGAGAGCTAACTGGAGCATCTTATGTTTTCCCACAAATTCAACACTTGGACAAGGAGCGGAGGCAGCAGACAGACTAAGGCTACAAATATGTCCAATTTATGTAATATTAGAATTACCCTCCTATCATGTGCTGAAGCCCAAAGGAGTGAACCAGTCATTCCTATTTCATCTGTTCAGGGAAACATGGGGATGTTTCAAATAAAACAGGATCTCATTGTCAACAGCAGGTTATTGCTTTCTTTGAGAACTGACAAAGATAAATTACCTCAGTTGGCCAGCATCATTTGTTGAAATATCTGCTGGTCCTCCCCTCTTCATTCACACATTTGTTCATAAATTTCAGAACAACATTTGACTTTTGGCAATCAAAATTATGAAATATGATGAAAACCATACTAATAAAAGAGACTTGATATAATTCTAGATTTTCAAAATGGCTTCCATATCCAGTTTACTCTATTTACAAATCAAAAGGTGAAGTTGTTTGGAAAAATATATTGGAAAATATAACCGTGTGCCACACAATAATCTGTGTGCCACACAATCTTGGATGAACATATGCCAATTAAAAAACAAAGCCACATTTTACCTGTTGGAGCACTACAAATCATGCATCAAATCTATTCAAAGTAATTTGAAGTTATAACCATTTATTTCCTACTTATTAGGGAAAGTCTCAAGAGAGCCAGCATGGTGTAGTGGTTAGGAGCATTGGACTTTACTCTGGAGAACCCAGTTTGATTCCCCACTCCTCAACATGAGCAGGGGACTTTTTATCTGGTGAACTGTATTTGTTTCCCCACTCCTACACATGATACCTGCTGGGTAACCTTGCGCTAGTCACAAACTCTCTCAGCCCCACCTACCTCACAAGGTATCTGTTGTGGGAAGAGGAAGGCAAAAGAGTTTGTAAGCCACTTGAGTCTCCTTAGAAGAGAAAGGCCGGGTATAAATCCAAACTCCTCCTTCTCCTCTTCTTCAGTTTTATGGTCTCTCAGTCTATATTTTCCACCCCCATGGCCCCCCGTGGCGCCCTGCCCCCCGCGGTGCCCCTCTTCCCACACTTACCTTAGTTCCTTTCCTTTTCCAAGAACTTTTCAGGCTGAAAAAAAAGGCCTATTCATAGTTCAGCCTTAAAAATGGCCTGATGGGAACTATACTTCCCAGGAGACCTTGTGAACCCCAAGGTCTCCTGGGAACTGTAGTTCCTCAGGTCATTTTTAGCCTGTACTGTGAACAGGCCTTTTTTCAGCCTGAAAAAGTTCTAGGAAAAGGAAAGGAACTAAGGTAAGTGTGGGAAGGGGGGTGGGAGGCGCCGCAGGGGGTGCCATGGGGTGGGGGAAGGGGGAGGGGCCTGGGGCAATTTTATGCCCCCAGGCATGCACCCGGTGCATGGCACACACACCTGTTCCCTTATAGCTCCACCACTGCCATAGAGCTCTTGTTGACGTCCTTCAAACTACATTCAGTTTTAGATATGTTGGAATTTAGTTAAGTGTGGATCAGCTCAGCACTGTGTGTGAGTGCAGTAAAAGAAACTCTCCCAAAGAGATGAATGTAAAAGGAAAACTTACATTTATTGAGGTAGCTTCAGTTCACATCTTTGTTTCAGGTAAAAGGTAGATAGAAAGAAACGCTAGTCTAAAGAACATACTAAAGTGCCATCATGTATGTGTGGGTATGATCTGGTCTGTGGGAACCCCACAGATGCAGGAAGCCATTATCCATGCGCTCAGGACAGAGAACAGGAGAAAAGTGGCTGCAGCATGGAGAAGAAAGGAAGTCAGCAGGCAGTCACATGCTTCTCACACCACTTTGTTCTCATCACCCATTTGAGCTGGAATTCCATGACTCTGATGCTGTGGAAGAGTTTGAAATCTTTGACACAAGGGTTGTTTGCTTACTTATAAGACTGTAATGATATCCCTAATTATTTAGCGCTTTCATTGTCTTCAAAACTTTTATAGAAACAAATATTGTTTCAAGAACTTGTCTTCTGATTAGGGCAAAGAGTTAGGGGACAATGGCAAGATATGTGCCTGTGTAGGGTGGAAACTGAAGAAGTTGGGAATGAATGGTAAACCTGCCAAGCTTGGAGAGGCGTTTCAGGCATTTTCCTGAAGCACGCAGGGCATTAGTCAGCACTCTTCCAAGCCACAGAAATGCGCCTTTGCTTGTCTGAAATTACAGAGATGAAATGATTAGACCACAAGCCTTTGCCCTCTGGACACTGGCCTTTTGTCTCCATGGAATAATGATACATTGTTGATTGTGTCATGCGGTTCTTAAGGAGCAAGTGTGTATCTCTCTCTCTCTCTTTCTGTGTGTATTCCCTTGACTTGGTTGTTAGATGCAGAGCTATACTGTCCCCTGGTTGATTTTTTTTACATTTTTGAACATATTTTACAATTCATTTTGAATTAACTGTATTGTTTTAAGTTACTGTTGCTGTTGAAAAAATACTATTATAAAACATTGTACCCTTCCGTATTGCTCCCAGACTCTCCTTGTTAGGAACAGGCTTCTGCTTTCCAGCAGCAAGCAGGACAATTTACCTTGCCATTTCTTTTTTTGAGGGGGGAAAAAGGCAGCAAGAGGGTCAGTTCAAAACAGAAAAGGATTATCTGTCCCTCCTTGTTCAATAATCTTTATTTGTGTTTTCATTTATACTTGTGAATGGCAAATTATGGCAGGGTCTGGGGAGTTGCTTTGATATATATTTTCCATTATTTGGTCTACTGATAGCTTTCCCTTAGTTAGAAGCAGTGGAGGTTGGTGGGCTAGAGGCCCTGCTGTTTCCTCTCTTTTTCACCCTAGTGGTTCCTTTACATAAGAAGGGGGATAAGACCAACCCTCTCAACTATTGCCTAGTAAATTTATTAAGCATAGCCATGAAACTTGATGGCAAATTATTACTTAACAAACTTGAAGACTGGGCAGCAAATAACTTTCTCATTCACCCACAACAAGCTGGATTGAAAAGAGGGCACTCCACAGTGAACTGCTATCAAGCCCTCTATTATTTGGCATCCTCTGGTATAAAAGGACCTGTGGCTTTTGTCAGCTTAGCCTCAGCCTTAGATTCAATTGATAGTAATAGAGAGCCAGCATGGTGTAGTGGTTAAGAGCAGGTGCACTCTAATCTGGAGAACTGGGTTTGATTCCCCACTCTGCCACTTGAGCTGTAGAAGTTATCTGGTGAACCAGATTAGCTTGTGCACTCCAGTTAGGTAACTTGGGTGAGTCACAGTTCTTCGGAGCTCTCTCAGCCCCACCTATCTTACCCTTTGTTGTGAGGGGGAAGGGAAAGGAGTTTGTAAGCCCCTCTGAGTCTCCTTACAAGAGAGAAAGGGGAGATATAAATCAAACTCTTCTTCTTCTGACAGAAGTTAATAAAACCAAATTTGAACAAACATCTCTTATATCTTCTCAGTCAATTGCACCCTGAAATGTTTGCAAAAATTAAAGTGGGCACTTTGGGTTCTGTAGCAAAAGAAATCCCAATTAGAAAGGAAGTTAAGCAGGGGTGTGTTCTAGCTCCACTGCTGTTCAACCTATATATAAATGATATGCTGCAGAGGTTGGATGGTCCAGAAGTTGTAACCTCCTCTATTGACCAGTGAAAAATCTCTATTCTGCTCTGTGCGGATGAAATGGTCTTAATCTCCCTGACAAGAATTAACTTAAAAAGGCTGCTTCACAATTTGGGTACATATTGGGAAGAAGCACTCGTGATAAATTACACCAAAATAAAAGTAATAGTTTTCAGGAGAAAAACAAAAATATTCTTCTGGAGCATACGCATGGTACCCACAATGAATAATGTAACTCATTCAAATCCCTAGGAATTACCTTTAGTAAAACTTTAACCTAGAGCATCCATTTGGCAACTATAAAAGCTATGGCGCCATTAAGAGGTTCTACTATGCAAATTGAGGGTTTCTTGTGGATCCAGCCCTCAAACATTTTGTAAGCAAGACTATTTCCTGTCTATTATATGGCATAGAAATTTGAAGTTGGAAAGAACAAGCACGTGTTGGCTTAAAAACTCTCCCAAAAAATTTAGCACTTTCTGAAGGGTTTACTGCGGCCCTGCTGAGAGCGGAGCTTGATCCCCTTTCGTTTAGAGCATGTGCACATCTAGCAATATTAGAATTTTGGAAGAAAAATAAAAAACTTCAAACACAGATTCTTTCAGCCACCAGTGCTTCAAATCCTTAATTCAGATAGGCCGTTTCTGCATGGCCAGAGGCAGCGGCTTCCCACCGGCTTAAATGAAGCCGGTGGAGCATCGGGACCATTCACACGGTCCTGTGTGGGCAATCCTGACGCTGACGCTGCCCACAAGGGTGGCTCCACATGGAGCCACCCAGGGTATGTGCGAAGGACTTACGTTGCCTTCCTGTGCAGCTCTGGGTGGCTGGAAAGACACACCCATGCTGCCCTTTGACCCCTGGGGGTCACAGGGCAGCGTGGGCATGTCTTTCTAGCCGCCTAGAGCTGCACAGGAAGGCAAGGTAAGTCCCTCGCACACATCAAGGTAAGTCCCTTGCACACACCACAGGGGCGAGCAGCAGTACCCCCACGCCGGTGGGATTCACACCTCACCAGCGCGAAGATACCGCTTTTGAAAAACCTCCCTCGGGGAGCGTGGTTTGGAAGCAGTGTCTTTGCACTGCTTGGATGGGCCCAGCATAGCGCTGCTGCGATGCAGCAGTGCCTGCTGTGCAAACAGCGTCCCAGAGACAGTGTTTTTACCGTCCCTAGGGCGCTGTTTTCTGCCTGTGCGGAAACAGCCATAGAAAAATCTCAATGTAATTTTTTTCAGTTCTATTCTTCCACACTATACCATCTCAGATGACTTGATGAAAGACATGGGAGATTGTACTGACTAATGACACTGGGTCCACCATGAGCATGCAATGATTGACAGTTTCCCAGTCAAAATTTGTCCCATGGTTTAAAACCATCAAAAAGACCATTCTAGAGCATTGTATCTGGTAAACATCTCTGCACATAACCTCAGGATGGCATTTGTATCTATGAGGTTCCAAACAAGGCCATCAGCTGTCCTTACTGGGTGATATTTTCAAATTCCATTATCTCAACATCTTTGTATATTCTGGAATCCAGTTGCTGAAAATCTCCCTCATTATATTTTAGACTGTCCACTTTATGCAGAGCCTAGAAACAAATGTATTGTTAAAATAATCCCAGACAATATTGATTCATAATGTTGATAAACTGATATACTCCATGTCTGGTAGTGGCCCTTATGTATCCTACAGAGTAGGAGTTTTGGGCCGGCAGCAAGAGTTTTGCACTGGCAGCAAGGAAGATTACAGCCAAAGAGTCTGTAAAGAAGGCACTCTGAATGGTTGCAAATGTTTCATTAATGAAATATTGTATTCTAGGTACTGGTAATACGTTTCAATGTTAAATTGTATTCTTTTCTGTCTTTTCTGTTTCGCATTATGAGGGCCTTTGGTCAAGTACAGTAAAAAATTTGCCACCATTCTTTTTCACCCCTAATCAAGGTCCCAAGCTTTCTTCCTCTGACTGCCCATGCTTTCTTCCTTTAGGTGTGGCTGGCAGGAGAAACTGGAGTACAAAAGTATAATGTACAAAAATGTTTTTAGCAGCCTATCTGTCAAAGCCCAATGCAACAGTGCAGAAGGAAGATCAAGAATGGCTCTGAAGCAAAATACTTTAGATCTTTAAAACTTATTTAGAGCTCAGAGCTCAGATATATTGGGTAATTCTCTATATACTGTCTGTTTTAGAAAGAAAAAGATTTTTGTTTGAAGTAATGAATATCATTGGTTTGTGTTCTAAGAGTATCATTGATTTGAATATATTTGTTAATTTTAGATACATTGGTTAAGTTTATATTTTTGCATATGTATTAAGTATGTTACTGCTATCCTATCCTTTCGCTAAAGAGCTCAGTGCAGTATATATTGTTCTCCCCTCCTCCATTTTATCCCAGAGGCTGTGAGGTGGGTTAGTCTAATAAAGAATGGCCTGCTCAAGGATGCCCAGCAACAGGTAAAACTGAGGATTTGAACCAAGATCTCATAGATCCCCATTCAGCTCTCTAACATCTATGCTACTCTGAGGCCCTTTCCGCACGGGTGGATTATGGCGCCCTGGGGACGGCAAAAACGCAGTCCCCAGGGAGCCATTCACACAGGGGGCGCAGCTGCTTCGCAGCCGTGCCGCCCTCGCCCTGCCCGAGCGGCACGAAGCCGCTGTTCCCCAACCTCACTTGGGAAGCAAGGTTTATGGGAAACGGTGGCTTGGAGCCGCTGCCATGCGAACGGCAGCAGCTCCAAGGCGCCCTCCCCCCCTTCCGCCCTCTACCTACCATGGTCATGGCCGTCTGGCACGTCGCCGAGGCCTGGGGATACGCCCCCCTGCCCTGCGACGCCGGAGCACTCGCGCAGGGCAAGGGGGGGTGTCCCCATGCCTCAGCGACGCGCCAGACAGCCACGGCCATGGTAGGTTGGCCGGGCAAGGGCGCTCCGCAGCGCCGTCTTCCCGGCTGTTTCTGGGACTGTTCGTGCAAACAGTCCCAGGGGGGTTGGGTCGGCGTGGAATACGCCGACCCAACCCCCATCGTCGCAATGCAGAAACAGCCTGATATACCATACATCAGTCTTAGGCTTTCACTCCCCTAGTCAAGACCTGATTTTGACTTTTGTAGATAAGTAACATGCTTCTCTTACTGAATAATCCCAATATTCATCTTAAGCCATCATCTTCAATTTGGAAATATGGCCTATGCCTGCCTTGGAAAACTGAGAACTCTACACCTCTGCTCTTCATGTGCAATCCATGTCAGAGTGGCTTCCTTGATATGCTAAGTAGGAGTGGGAGTAGAGCACCCATATCCTTTCATGATGAACAGCATACTTTTCACTGACTTTAACAAATCAGAAAGGATTGCAGCTTTAGAAAGATATTAGGGAGTCTTTCCTGAAGTCAAAATGTCCAGGCTTTCATACCACAGTAATGCACTGCTTGGAGACCAGCAGAGAAAAGAATGTGTTGAACTATTGAATAAGGTGAAATTTGATCAGTCTTGACCGGGAGAATTTGACCAACAAAATGCTTTCTGGTATATGCATTTTGACTGTGTAGGAGCTTGAATACCAATGACAACAGCTCTCTTCCTCTTCCAGGGACTATTACCCCCTCCTTGATTGCATTAAAAATAGTGTTTATTTTGTTTAGAGAATTACAGGAGGGTAGAGGATTAATTTTTTAAAAGACTCATACCAAAAGTTCCTGTTACTCTCTGTGCAATGTTTTCTGTCGGGATACTGTCAAAATGTTTTTCTTAAAAAACAACAACCCTAAAGCTTGAAATAGGATTGTGAAAAGCCCAGGTGTAGCTTCTGTTCAAAGAAATTAAAAGATGAATTTAACAGTATTGATGTGCAGAATCATAGCTGTTATAATAGCGTCTGTGAGTCCGCAGTGGTGCAGACTCTGGAAGAATGCATAAAATTGAAATCATTATGGAGGAAAGAAGCAGACAGTGTGAGACTTCTGTTTCAGACTAAAATTTTTACAAAAACTTTGAACTATTTATTTATTTAGGGCAGCAGTTTTCAAGACAAATGAACCCAGCTTTTGCTAGGGGAGGTAGGGTATAAATTGAATATTTTTTAAAAAAAATGTTAGGTAGAAACATGACTGTCTTAAGCGAGTTCAAAGTTTAGGAGTAAAATTGCCAGGCCTGGCCTAGCAACTGGCTGGAATTGAGAGAGGCAGGGACTTCTGTACTGCAGGGAGGGAGGACATTGGTGCTCCTGGCACAGTTACATCACTTCTAGTGTGACTCAGAAGTGGCATCATTGCTCTGGAGGTATTACTCTAGCATTCACCCCAAACCATAGAGCTACGGCTCATTCCGCACATGCAGAATAATGCACTTTCAAACTGCTTTCAGTGCTCTTTGAAGCTGTGCAGAATGGCAAAATCCACTTGCAAACAGTTGTGAAAGTGGTGTGAAAATGCATTATTTTGCGTGTGCGGAAGGGGCCTATGGGTGAATGCTAAAGCTTCCCCTTGCATGGCAATGTCACTTCTAAATTGCACCAGAAGTGACACCACATCAGGGACATCGACCACATGCTCATTCCACCTGGGCATTTCCTCCCACAACCCAGCTGAGCAGTGGTACACAATGGAACGGGGGGGGGGGTGCGGGGTGGAGATCCCTCTTCCCCAAGCAGAAAGCTATCAATTGTTATCAGGGGTGGGGGACGAGAAGTAACTCTGAAAGACTTAAAGATAGACTTTGATTCGCCTCTGCAAAATATATGAAATGGCTATGAAATACCTATGAAATTTTATATCAGGGAGGAGAAACCAGTACATAATTGCCTTGCAAATGGATCCTGACTTTTAGCCATTTTTGATATAGCCATTTTTTTTTACTTATAGGCAAAAAATAAGCCATTTTTTTACTTATAGCCATTTTTTAAATAATGATTTCTATTAAATTTTTACACAATTACACATCCTAACTCAAATAATACATACAGTTCTGCAGAGATCGTGTAATCCTAACACTAAAAAACCCTACTTACTCAACACCTAAAAACAAATGGCTCACGCCCTCCCCAGGGAGGCCAGGAAGTCAGGTGGCAGGCAGCCCAAGCAGGTGCTGCAGCACCTCCTCCCCCACCACTGAGCCTCCCTCCCCATCCTGCAGGCTTGCAGAGGTAAGTAGGTGTGGGGGGGCATGGGGGTGGGGAGCGCCCAGAGCAGGTGTTGCCCCGGGCACCATTTTCCCCGGTACGCCTCTGGAGTATGCATACTTTCTTTAAATAGTGTCATCTCTGCTTGCTCAGGTATCTTTCTTTAAGTGGTGTCATCTCTGCTTGCCCAGGTGTCTTTCTTTAAGTGGTGTCATCTCTGCTTCATTGTGATGTCTATAACAGCCTCAGTACACTTTTGACTGTGCAATCTCTGCCATCCTTTGACTTGTAGTTTGAACCTTGCCCAAGCCTAAACTACTTGGGAAGCATTCTAGGGCAATTTTCTTTTTAGGTGGGTTGACCCTGAGGGAGATGGGGCACAGTGAAAAATATATATATACCTTTTGTAGTGGTTGAGTTTATTTATTTACAAAACCACAGTAATGTTTATGTTTATTTAAAAATGTTTTCTTCTTTCTGCCTAACCAGACTCACAATGTGTCTATCTCTCTGTCTGTTGATGAAAGAGTTACTTGTCTCAAAGATTTTGGATAGGTTAGGATTAAAATGTAAATTATCCATGTTAAATGAATGTTAAGAATAAGGGCCTAAAATGTAGAGTGGTTACAAGCACAGACTTAGAGGGTATGGATTGTTTCTGTTAATCAGTCTGGCAGAAAGGAGTTCTGATATTGTGACTGGGAGCAGCTTGTAGAGATTCATCTGTGTACATTACTTCCCTTATTAGACAAAGACCAGATCCTTTGCTGTGTGCACTGTGGAGCTGTGCCAATGTACATTACTGTGGAACTGGCCATCTATCACTGGGTACATGTGCTGCAGTACGAATCCCAAAGCTAGACAGAGTAGCACTTTGTTCTGCACAGGATATTCCAACCCTACCCTCTCCAGTCACCTGGATTTTTTCTTGTTTTCGCTCCTCCTTTCTCTCCTTAAAAGAAATATTAAGATCCTCCATGCTTGCGAGACGGGGGGGGGGGGGGGGGCAAGAAAAGGGCAAAGCATTCCTGTTAACCTGGGGATCAAATCACACTTCTTTCCTGTTTGTACCCTCAAAGTAGAAGGGGCAGAGAGTTCCCATGATTCCAAAGGAAACATGGACACATTGCGGTGTCTTCTCCTTTGTGATAATCTTATAAAGAATGTGCTTGCATTGATAATCTTTTGTACCATTAACTGCTGCTATATGTTATGACTAAGGCTGATGAATTTTAGAAATACCCAGATTCTAGCAGAGGATTCTAGAGTCCTGAGGGCTTTGACTATCTCATGAATAGTTCACAAAACTGTTATTCATGTGCCCACCCACTATTTTTGAGCTGAGAAAGAACTGTCATCATATTGAGATGGTTGTTTGAACTAGATCAGGGGTAGGGAACCTGCGGCTCTCCAGATGTTCAGGAACTACAATTCCCATCAGCCCCTACCAGCATGGCCAATTGGCTGGTAGGGGCTGATGGGAATTGTAGTTCCTGAACATCTGGAGAGCCGCAGGTTCCCTACCCCTGAACTAGATCATCAGATCATGCATCAGATCACAAAGTTTTTGTTTCATTCTTTTCATTGCATGCCTGCTTAGTGAGCCACCTTGAGCAGGTCTGTAGAGGAAACATGCAAATTTTCTCAATAAATAAAACTTCATTTTTATCCTATATGTTCTCCAAGGAGTTCAGAGCAGCACTCATGGTACTTCAACTGGTATACCATTTTCTTGCATCCAGTTTCCAGCTGTATCTATCATGAAAACAAAACTAGTCAGGGAAGGGTGTAATTTGTTTAAACTTTCCATTTCAAGTATGAAAATCTCCAAGGCCATCCTGGCTGAAAAGAAAGTAACTAGCCAAGTGGTCATGTGAATTGGTTCTTACCATGAAAGTTAAGCCTTTGCATTTTGTAGAGAGAATAAGGTTTTGACATGGGCAATTCTCCATCTAATTCTCCATCTGGGATATTATTTTGTGTCAGAATGTTTTAATTGTTAAATCATTGATTTCCTGGTTTTATAATTGTGATTGAAATTATGAGTGTAAGCCTCCCTGAGCCCAGCCTCGTTTGGGGAGGGCAGGACAGACAGACTGACAGACAGTTCCTAGGTTTGACCTTCCCCTCCATCAACATCACCTTTGTTCCACAGGGATTAAGTTTCAGTTTGTTAGCCCTCATCCATTCCAAAACTGCCTCAAGAAAGTTGTTTCCACAGCCTCCCTGGATCTGCTAGTAGTGCAACATAGAACTGAGTGTCATCTGCATATTAGTGACAGCATCAATACAGCACACAGGTGTTTTATTTTAGATGATTTTGTGACATCTGCTTGTGCTTGTTTTAAAGTGAAGCATTTGATTACTTTTCTAACAACTCTTGTTCCATAGATATTTTGGAGGGTTTTTTTCCTGTATGAGCCTGGCAAAAACAAGTTTTTTGAGTACTATATTCCTCTATTTTCTGCACAGAAGTGTTCCTCTGACTGGGAGAGCCACCTCCCTCCCTTCTCCCTCCTGTTGTCAGAAAAAAAACCTTGTAAAACTGAAGAAAAATAGGCCTGTGAGCTTTAAAATGCCAGAATCATTTTTTTTGGATATTCTTGAGTATTTCCAGAAGTTTTGAAGAATCAATATCCAATATTCCTAAGAATCCCAAATATTAGTCACGTATCTGAATACACATGTGAGCTGTTTATACAAGCTAGGAAATCCATAAGAGCTAGCCAACCTGTGCTCCCAAAGGCCAAACCATGGAGAGGTGTCCACAGAGCCAATCTGAGCCAATCATTTTTAAGCTTTAGTTATACAGTCATTCAAGTATGTTATACAGTCATTCAAGTCATACAGTCGTTCAAGTATGAACAAGTATATACCCTTGTTTCTTTAGGCCAGAGGGTATTTCATGTCAAAAAAGTTTTTAATGCTTTTGTAGCATTATAATCTGAACATACACAATAATGGGAAGAATGTGCATAACAATGCTGCTTCAACCATATCATCCTTCATTTTGATTTCACCCAGGGCAAATACAATGGGTATAGCGCGCAATACAAACCATTTGGGGGGATATTCGCGCAGGTCCCATCCCCAAAATGAGTTTGCCCCATTTTATTTCCCTCAACCCAGGATTTTTGAAAATCACTAATTTTGAATCTATTCAGGGGTAATCTGAATACATTCTTAGATTCAAAGGAACTACAATAGGAAAAACAAAATAACATCATGATTTGGAGAGGCTCTGATACTCCACTGATTAGTCTCTCCTGTCCTCCTCTATTCACCAGTTACTTGCATTTAGAAAAAAGAAAGTACGCTCAGTTACAAAGAATACTTGTAGGTTGCTTTCTGAACTCTGTCACTCCCCCTCTTTTGCCATTTCCACAAGCCCCCCCGCTGAATATTACTGCTTTCTGAACAGATCATGTAAGCCTAGCATGTAAGCCAGGCGCTAAAAGTGCCCACATTAAATAAGGAATTAGGCCTTGACCAGGATGTTACAAAAAGTGCGAGAGGATATGTATCCTTAGCCCATTAAAACAGTTGATTCGAAAAGATTTTACATTTTATTAAAGTGTCCCAGACAGGATATAAGCACTATAAACTTTCCACTGAAAATGAGCATTGCTGGCATTCTGCTAGGTTAAATTATGGCTCTTCTAAGGCCTGACTAATTCCTACACCATTTAGTTTGTTAAGGAAATGGTATGTTGGCTGTTTTGCTCATGCAGCTAAAGGAAAGCTATGCATTTTCAAAAATAATTCAGAAATATTTAGCTGAGGATAAAAAGGGCATAGTCCGAGAAAGCCCAGCACGTGCACTGGGACTGCAGTTCAGTGTTTTGTATGAAAAAGGTCTCAATCTTCCATTAAAAGGATCAGGTAGTGGGTGATGGAAAAGAACTCTGAGTCTCCAAGGAGCTGAAGCTGGTTACAATTGACAGTACTGACCAAGGATTCCCAAATACCTGTCAGTGTGGATCACGTCCTGTTTGCTAGTAGCAATTGGGCAATTTTTAATGGTTTGTTCATTTGTTCATTGACCTGTTTGTGGCTCTTTAGCCTGTTGCTTGCTTCAACATAGTCTTTCCTCTCACACAGCCCAATGACATTCTATTCCCCCTATCCTGAATGTGCCATCAGGGTTCAGCAGATAATTGTTTAAATAGATAGATCTGTCATAAATCATATAAATCAGTCATAAATAAATGTTGTGTTTTTAAAAAATGCTTCCATTTGGTGTTTGTTTTAGCGATGTTAATGTCTCCCTATCTGTTTGGATTAGTTATTTTTGCACTAGCATGGTTTTGTAAAAACCCATGACAAATCTGTTCAGCAGGTGTTTGAATCATTTGGTGCCAAACTGAATAGACTGTGTGATTGGGTCATGTCTGATCATCAAAGTCGAAAACAGTTAAATGTGATTGTCAAACACATTCACTGACTGTGATAAGCCACTAGCTTGATTGGGCATCTTCACGTATTCATTTTGAGACTCAACACTTAAAGTTGATGTCTGTCTCTTGTTTTTTCCCTGGAAAGGCAGGGTTCTTCTTTGTCCTGGGAGATTAAGGACCCCTCGGCATAACCCCGAGGATGCCTTTTTCCTTAAAAGAAGCCCCCTCTCCCAGAAACCAGTATTCAATTTCTCTGGACACCTCTCTGTCTGTTGATATTGTCCCACAATGTGTTATTCTTTCTTCTACCAGAGCTAAGCATGGGTCACTCAGCTCTATTCATCAAACCATTCTACTCCAAGATCAGGACTATAACTCTTGCTCCCCAATTCCCTTTATCTGTTCAAAATTCACTCAACACTGCTTATAACCTAGGATTCTGTGTAGGTTCTGCTGCTTTGATTATTGTGTGCTTGTGTACTCCTATTTTCCCTTAATAAAATTGTTAAACTTTAGTGGCAAAAACAAGACCCCCAATGTAACAGCCTGGCCACAAATTATCTTATTTTCAACAGCAGCTAAAGGTGATCCATAGTTTTTTATCTGCCCTAAATTATCATACTTTTAAAACAAGGAACAGCCTAAAACAATATATGACCATTTCACATACTATTCCACAGGGAGGAAACATGATTTGCTTGTATTGTTGAAGGCTTTCACGGCCAGAATCACTGGGGTGTTGTGTGGTTTCTGCGCTGTATGGCTATCTTCCAGTAGCATTTTCTGCTGATGTTTCACCTGCATCTGTGGCTGGCAACTTCAAAGGATCTGATGGTAGTAAAGCTAGTGGAGTATATATACCTGTGGAATGTCCAGGGTGGGAGAAAGAACCATTTGCCTGTTAACAAGTGTAAAGGGTGCAATTAGCAAGCTTGATTTGCATGTGTTGGGTGGGAGCATAATAAAAACTTTGGTAGATTGTGCAAAAAGAATCTGTGAACCCCACCTCCTTCAAGACGAACTGAATCACCTAAACTGGACTCTACAGGCTAATGGTTACTCTACTACATACATCAGAAGAACAGCAAGACCAAGAACAAACCACAGGTAAGAAGATAAACACAGAGGGAAAGTGTTCTTACCATACTTCAAGGGAATCACTGATCGTATAGGGAAAATGATGAAGAAACATAACCTCCAAACAATCTACAGACCCACTAAGAAAATTCAACAAATGCTACATTCAGCAAAGGATAACAGGAATCTCTAACTTCTGCAGGAGTCTATCGCATACCGTGCAGCTGTGGACAAGTCTATGTAGGGACCACCAAACACAGTGCCCAGACACAAATCAAAAAACATGAAAGGCACTGCAGACTAATTCAGCTGGAAAAATCAGCAATAGCAAAACACGTGATAAACCAAGCTGTGCACAGAATATTATTTGAAAACACAGAAATTCTGGACCACTCTGACAACCACTATGTCAGACTACACAGAGAAGCCATTGAAATCCACAAGCACATGGACAATTTCAACAGAAAGGAAGAAGTCATGAAAATGAACAAAATTTGGCTACTAGTACTGAAAAACACTAGAATCAAGACAGTGACTAATGAACACCACCCAGACAAAGGATGTCTCTAAGTAGTAAACAATCAAAGGGAACAGAAGGCCAGACTACTACAATGCAGATGCCCTCACTATTTAATTATCCTATCTTCATGGTTACTCAAATGCTAAATGGGTGGATCCCACCCAACACATGCAAATCAAGCTTGCTAATTGCACCCTTTACACTTGTTAACAGGCAAATGGTTTTTTCTCCCACCATGGACACTCCACTTGCTTTACTACCATCAGATCCTCTGAAGATGCCAGCCACTGAAGCCGGTGAAACGTCAGGAGAAAATGTTACTAGAACATGGCCATACAGCCCGTAAACCACACAACAGCCCAATGATTTGCTTATTTGAAAAGTATTGTCCAAGTGTTGATTAGGTATCAATATGGCACTCATGGTCTGGTCCCTTTTAGGTTGGGATTGTCACATTCCCTCCTTGGTCTAAATCAGTGGTGGCGAACCTTTGGCACTCCAGATGTTAAGGACTACAATTCCCATCAGCCCCGGCCAATTGGTCATGCTGGCCGGGGCTGATGGGAATTGTAGTCCTTAACGTCTGGAGTGCCAAAGGTTCGCCACCACTGGTCTAAATGTTTCCACATGTGTGTTGTGTTTGCCTGCATGTGTTTCTTCTTTGTGCCTCTTTCTTCCCCAAGATATAAAACTCAGCATCTCAGTAAACCAGTGGACTGAGGAACACTGGCAAAGGCTATTTCTAAGCAAGTAGAAAGGCCAGAGCTTCCAATTGCTTTAGCTTGGGTATATTCCCTTAGCCCTTGGGTGTATTCCCTTATCATGCATGAGCAGTCTTAGCATGTGGGTGGGATTTCAGGCCCAGTCTGCTTTCTTATGGGAATGAAGCTTTATTGCTACAAAATAAACTAGACCACATACATGGAAATAGCCAACAAAGCAAGAGTAAGAGAATAGCCAACATAGCAAGAGAATGAAATGAAAACATACATCATGCTAGTTACCTTAAGATGGGCCAAACACATTCTCTCTATTGTCCCCACATCTCAGAGGTGGGTTTCCATGTGTCTGAACACAGAAAAAGAAAGGGCTCACCTTTTAACACTTCTGCCTGCTGAGGTGAAAACCTCCCTTCTCCAATCCTGAGTTAGAAATCCTGTATATGCGGGGAGGGTCTCTGCTCACTTCCAATAGCTCCACTGAGCATATAGATCTGAATTGTATAATGCCCATCCAGCAGCCCCTCTTAGGCAGATATGCCAAATGGTCAGGTTTCCACTTGAGCCAAGATTTCCATTTTCTTGACTTGGGATATCACAACAGGGATCACTTAAGGAAGAAACAGCATTAACCTAAAGGATCTGGACATGGGAGCACTAACAAAGAACAGATACAATTGGCAAAAAGAAATTAAGGAAAAAGGGGAAACATTTCTTCATTTAAGATGGCTTCAGATATATTTTGGACCCCTCCCAAAAGCAGTATGTTTGATTAAAAGTTGGAAGAACATCTAGCACAGTTATATTTCTTTCCACATTGCAACGGATTCTGTGTAAAGTTTTTCAAGTTCTTTTAAAAAATATATTTCCAGAGTTGATCTGTTAAGAGACAAATGGCTGAGGATTTCTGAAGTAAAGGATGCTCATTCTTTTGGTTCTGAGGAGTTCCGTGTTCTCAGATATGGGACATTATCTGAAAATAGAAGACATTTGGCAATTTTAAGGGGGTGTTTTTGGGTTTAATGAGCCATGTATCAGCTTCTCAATATAGCAATGAACTCCTGTTTATCCTTCTCCCCTTCTGCTACTTTTTCCTCCTGCTGGCAAGAGCATGGCTGATTCATAACCATGTTTGTTCATCTGCATTTTCTACAATGTTACTGTGAAAACATTTAACAGAAACAGTTCCTTCCTTCCTTCATTCATACCATTCTTTTATAGCACCCTTTTCATCCAGTACGACAGCAGTGATTGATATGAAACATTTCTTATACATTTTTCTCAAACACAAGTACCGGTACTTTTTTAAAAATAGAGACTTAATGGTAGGAGAAAATCATGAGAAGAGGAGCATAATTTTATACTGACTAGAAAGAGGATGGTGAAGGAGGAGAAGGCTGGGTTATTCTAAGAGAAATACTTTCTCATTTTCCCATGTTGTACAAATCTGGACAGTCTATAATGAAGCTGAATGAAATTGACAGCCCCTTTGAGATTAAGTAGGCAGTGGAATTAAGCATCTGGACCAAAAATTGGATAATATGGATTTTGCCAGTAAGATCTTTGGACTAAGCCTAAGATAAATGTCTCATGATGTAATTAAAGAATGGTTATATCAAGTTAATTAACATAGCTTTATTTACTGAAGATTCTTTCACATCTCAAAGGGTACAGCAGCGTTATCTGTATCAAAGAATATAGGGAGTAATCCAGCCATAGTTAAACATGTCTAAAGCCCATTGAGTTCTGTGGATGACATGCATTTCACCCTTCCACTGAAAATAAAAGAAGCACAAAACTACTTAACTTTGGCCTGGTTGGCCCCCATATTCATTGCTCAAATGTAAAGAGGCTCATGCAATGGACTCTAAAGCCCTGTACTTTCTCAAATTCCTGACATTTGTAAACTGATAAGAAGATAAATGCAAGCAGGTGCATTTGGGATTAGTGCTTCAAAATGTATCTCTCAGCAGTATTAACAATGCTACTACACTCACATCTAAGACTCAGATGTGCAGCTGGTGAGAACATTACTAGAGCTCCATTGATTGGAAGATATATATAGCTCTACCATTGCAGATGCTGATGAATGACTGATAGGTTGTACCAGCTGAGGATGTAGCCCTAATTGTTAAAAGAAGTGATTTTAAAAAATGATAAAGTTACATTAAACACATTTTTGGGCATTATATGACTGGGTTGGTTGCTAGCTGCCATGCTAAAACAACTGGAAAAACAAGTAGACAGCATTGTCCATGACCAATATTAGACTGCCTAGCTACTATATGACTCTTGTCACTTTCTTGGCTGAATGTCATCACTGCAAGAAATTTGTATTTTCTGGGACTGCCAACTAATAGGCTTAATGGGATGTTATTTATCTTCATACTTTGAAATGCTTCAGCTGCACATATCAGGCTTTATAACATGGATACAATGTTTTTTCTCCAGGCATGTTGGTAACTACAATAGCATCATTCCTCCTCCACAAGGCAGATTACCTTCTCATCACAGAATCCTGTGTTGACTTTCAAGCTAAACTGGCTATCCTGTAAGAATAGTATAATGAGTAGCATGCTCACTTTGGAGATGTTCTCTTAGCAGTAAAACTGCCATATTACCAGCCTACAGTAGTTGAAAATGTAGCTTTGTCAAGCTTGTCCTGGGAACAGGGACTCTTCCAATTGCTGTATGCATTAGCCTAAGGAAAAGAACCACAACTGTCTGTGAAGGAGATATGGAGGCAAGGAGGAGACACAGATGTCAAGAATACACTGTTGAGTAGTGGCAGTGCATATTACTTTACTCTCAGAAGAACTTAGGCCGTTTCCGCATGGCGGCGGAAACGGCTGGGTCGGCACATTCCGCGCCGACCCGAAGACGCTGGGACAGTCCACACGGACGCTCCTGGGAGGAGGCGGGATGCCGGCGCCGCGGAGCGCCGGCGCCCCGCCGACCCGGCTTGTCCCTGGGCCTCCGGCACGCCGCCGAGGCCTGGGGACACGCCCCCTGGCCCTGCGCACCTGCTCGAGCGGCGCAGGCCAGGGGGGCGTGTCCCCAGGCCTCGGCGACGCGCCAGAGGCCCAGGGACAAGGTAAGTGCCGGGTGGGGGAGGTGGCGTGAAGCCGCTGCCGTTCGCTCGGCAGCAGCTTTATGGCGGCGTATTCCCGAAAAGAACGCTTCCCAGCGTTCTGGGAATACGCTGGCTTCAGGCCGGGCGGGCGGCGCGAGGGCGGCGCGGCTGCGCTGCAGCTGCGCCCCCCGTGCGAATGGCGGCCTGGAGACGGCATTTTTACCGTCTCCAGGCCGTCATTTTCTGCCCGTGCGGAAACGGCCTTAGATTCAATCTAAGTTAAAGGACCTCAAACAGTTGGGAAAGGCTTTTTTCCCCTATTTTTGGAAAGCTGCTGTCAGAATAGACAATACAGATCTCACTCCACCAAAGCCCTGATTTGCTGATTTGTTCCACAGCTTCAACAGAGCTCTGTTTTGAGTATGACAGTATTGCTTCTATTATATTGCAGCTCCAGGTGAAGTCTGTGCTACAGCCCATATCAAGCATGATAGGGGGGAGAGAGCACAGTAGAATGGCTGAGCATTCAACCATGATGATACACAATTTGCTACACACCTGGTTGAACTGAAGTTCAGAGCACAATTTCTCCAGAAAACAACACTTATGGTGAAATCTCCAGGATTACCACGATGGGGAGGGGTTGGGGTTCAAAACTCTCCAGGCACCTCTGGTGGAGGGAGTGAAGAAGTTCACCTGCCGCATTCTCACTCAGCAGGCAGCCTATGAGGACTAACCTGGATGGTCCAGGCTCAGAAACTTAGATCTCAGAAACTAAGCAGGGTCTTTGTATTTGGATGGAAGACCACCAAAAAAAGTCCAGGGGCTCTTCAGAGGCAGGTGATGGCAAACTGCCTCTGGATTTCTGTTGCCTTGAAAACCTTATAGGGTCACCATAAGTTAGCTGAGACTTGGTAGCACTTTCCACCACTAAGGCTTAAGGGCCATCATATTTGCATGTTTTAATCCTTTGCTTGACTCAAAATCATAGCAAGTTCTCTCCTGCAGCAAGAGACCAGTTGATATGACTTCAGTTTAGGCAGAGGGCTAAAATGAGTGATTATAACTTCTTAGAGAACCTTTTGACCCATTAAGAATTGGCAAATTCTTACCTTCCTTTTCTAGTCTTTCTTTTAAAATGTGAGGAGAGTAGACACAATCTATGTCAGGGTTGGGTGGTGGTTTTGGCAACCCCAGCAATTGCCCAGTGTGCTCATATGCCCCATCAGTGTCCCCAACTATAGCTACTATCTCAAATCTACATCCTATTTTATAGCAATTCTAGCTGGTCTTTGCAAGGGCATACGGTCCAGGGCTGGAGATGGGACCACTCGCCAGGGCAGGATCATTGTGCTCTCTTAATTCTGTCACAAAGGTGAGATAGGGGTTTTGCACAGCAAAGGTGAGGGCAAGTCCAGATAAAGTTCTCACTTACTATGTGTCCTAGTGGGTACACTGAGCCAATGCAGAGAACTGGCTCCCCATTTTGGCACTGCACTGCTAGGCATCCCAAGGGGTTGGCATTACTGTAAAACAGAGCCCCCCACCCACTCCCCTTGGGTCGGTCTGGCAACAGTAGCAGGTAGAGAAGGCAATAGTGTAAGTGGTGATAGCTACAATTCCAGCAACAGAGACAGCTTAAGGGCATCATACCCAAGCCCCAAATTTGACTCCAAGTAGTAAAAGAAAGCTGTGTCAGATTGAGCTCTAATTGCAAACTCAACAAGATTTTGGGGAGCAGGTTCATATCAGTGCCAATATTCCATATATCATCAACACTAGCTATGAATGCTTCCTGAGCCACTAAATCTGCACTTCTTGTAAGACTACAAGTTCTCCTTCCACTGAAGACTCTGGGTTCAATCCAGAAATCATTAAAATCAATGAGAGTTTTGCCATTAACTTCAAGGGGATGTTTATATTAAAAGGGGACTTGGCTATATTTGGATTATTCTGTGTTTCCATGTTTTTTTATTACTGCTTCCAATGGTTCAGAATAAGTAAATGAGAGCAAAGAAAGAAACCTTTGTGCCCAGCTGCTAAGACAACTCAGGATATTTTCCCTCCCCCCTTTTAAAGGAGAGACTGAGTGCAGAAGTTCACAGCTAACACATGCCAGCTCCACTTTTCCTCTACCAGACATTCCCAAACATACAAGAACTCACTTTTCAAAGCCAGTCATCTGGTTCATAAATTTGCAACTTATGTTAATTTAAGGAAACAAATGATCAGGTCCCATCTTTCCTCCATGAGATTTTGAAATGGAAAAGAATTAAGCAAGGCAATTAAAAGAAAGAAAATACAAAGAATAATAATTTATCCTGTTCCCTTCCTTTGGCAGGGAGGGGTGTGGGACTGGTTCCAGGCCAGTCCAAAAGCTTCAGCATTCTGCAAAGTCTCTGTCCAAGTTCTGTTCATATCATTACAGGATTTGAAATTACACATCAGCAAACATCTCTCTCTCTCTCTCTCTCTCTCTCTCTCTCTCTCTCTCCCACACACATACAAGGAGGAATGTTATATAGGAGGGGAGATGCAAGGTTGTTTTTAAGGTTAACTCAAGATGGGGGCTTTTCATGTTTCAATTAATCAGGTTCACCTAATGCAACATAAGCAAGCATTCCTATACTGCAAATGGTTAAGGTGCAAAAAGAGGAAATTTCTGTAGATGTAGTGGGAAGATCATTCTGCAGTCGTTCCAGTCCTACCTGGAAGGTAGGTTTCAGAATATGGTGCTGAGAGACTGTGGCTCTACCTTGGCCTTTAGCTTGTGGAGCCCTGCAAGCCTCTGTCTTGTCCCCTATGCTTTTCAACATCTGGATGAAATGTTGGATGACGTCATCTAGAGATTTGGGCTGACTTGTCACCAAAATGCTGATAACATTCAGCTCTATCTCATACTTTTGCCCGATCCCAGGGGGTAGAAATCCTGAAGCAATGCCTGGAGTCAATTTTAAAGAGCAAGTGGTATAATAAATTGAAGTAAGTTGCAACATAACAGCAGTGCTACCCTTACTAACTAACATTCCCCAAGGGAAAAGGATGGTAGAAATGTTAGTATTACTTGTAATAATAAATTAATCAGACCAGATGACCAAGAAGTGCCAAAATGGGGAAAAACATTAAGGGGGAGAGGGGTGCAGCAGAGTGGTTTTGTCAAATTCCCAACAATTATCGGTAATACACAATGTTAAGAGTATTATGGGAAGTAATTCTGGAATGGGAAGTAATTCTGAAAATGGGAAGTAATTCTGGAAATCCTTTGACTGCCTTGGACATAGCTTACCTATCCGATGCCTTGTAAGTTGGATAACTATTATGGTCGGTAGTTTCTAAGTGCACACCCCTAATTCAGTTGTTCCCAGTGTCACAACCAACACAGAAAAAAATATTGTGCTGTATCCTTCTGAATTCAAATGCTAGTTCTTTCTAGTTATTCTAAAATATCTGAAACCATAAAACGTGTCCTTTTTAAAGAACTTTTCAGAAGATGGCAGCATTTGTAATTTTTTTCCTTTAATAAATGAATTCAGCGTAAGCAATGGCCTTCATGATAAGGAGCTAAGAGACAAGATGAGTGTTGTTACATCAGTGAACAGATGGCATGGAGTGAGTATTGGCTGTGAGTTGGGAAATAGCTGGCCATTTTGAATGGAAAATGTCCCAATGTATTCATTTTATTACAGACCAGTGTTTATCACATTCCTTTCCCAGGAGTATGCTTATGATTTTCATTTTTACAGTAATAAAAATAGAAAAGAGTAGGTCTTAGGAAATGTGCACATTAGATGTGACATTTTCAATGCCTGCCAGGAGTGACTCTTATCACCAGAAAGAATCATTGCATTTCTGGACTTGTTTTTGTAACATGCTAATTTCTCTGATATTTTTTTTTACAAAGAATTTCCTTTTAACGCTTCACCAGTGGGACAGTCCAGAGTAGGATTGAGAAGGTTCAAATCCCCACTTAGCTGCAAGCTTACTAACTAACCATAGGTCAGTGTCTGAGCTTAATATGTCTCACAGAGGACAACTATGTATGCATACCAGAGATCCTAGGGAGAAGAGAGGGAAACTAGAACTGTTTGCTCAAGCAGCCTCTCCTTACATCCTGAGGTCTTCTTAACTTAAAAGCTAGTAGAAAGGTTGGGAGAGTTTTATTTTTTAATAATACTGATAGAATTAGTAATTAGATATAGTAGTAGAACAATTGCTAATTTTTCTGAAGATTGATCTCCAGGCACCTCTGGAGAGTCTTAAAGCTTGCATAGAAACACTGGTCTCTAAAGTGATTGCAGCTGAGAATTAAAGCATTGATTATCCTGCTCAAATCAGGGTTTGGGGCTAGATGAGGCATGTGTACCTCAAACATACCAGTGAATGGCAAGGGATTTATATGATCATACCATGTGAATTTTGTGGTTGGTTTCTATACTTTGTCTCACAGAAAGATAGAACCTCAAAGTTGAATTAATCTGCAACCACTTCCTGGATCTTCTTTGTATTGAAACGAGGTTGTAAACATCTTAGAGGACCAGGAAAAAAAATGACAAAATTATAAGGTTTGAGTTTTGAAAAACCAATGGGTGGAGAAGAATCCCTAGGTGACCCCAAGCAGAATGCAGCTGAAACTACTATGATAGCCCAAGGGATTCCAGTGATACTGGCATTTTTACCAGTGGGGGCCATTTTGGAAAAATTGGGAGGGAGTCCAATTTTTTAAAAAATGATTAGTGGGGGAGAATCCTCAGGAGCCACTGAGGAAAATGCAGTTAAAACTGCGGTGATAGTCCAAGGAATTCCAGAGATACAGGTGGTTTTATCCTCAGCGGCTATTTTAATATCAGGACTTTTTTCTACAGTAAAAGCACACTGCTTTTACTTCCTCCAAACAACACAGAACCTCATTTTTATCTTTTGGTGGGACATATACCTTCGGTGAGGTTTAGCAAATTTGCGATACCTCGGCATGATTCTTGTGTCTTACAAACATGTGTCTATCCTGTTTATCTTTTGCCCCAAGAGCTGTTGCAGTTAAAGTTGTCTTCTGCTTCTTCCTGATTGCCTAAAATGCTTGAGTTTTCTTCATTTTGGCACCTAGAAGATATGTTGGGAGACCAGTTATCTTTTGGATAGAATTTCACTTGGAAAAGCCTCAGAGGAACACAAACAAACAATGAGTTTCAGCAAATTGCCTTCAGCTTTCCAATGCATGATGGTTTGATTCTGTGCTAGGCAAACCATCAATTTGCCTTCAAATTAATCTATGAAGATTTTAACATTTTTCCTTGCCATCTGCTCAGCCTCCATTTTATGACCAAGATCCTCCTCTGGGCCTATAACAGTGAATAACACAGAGATAATAATACTTGGTGGTGACAACAGGTTGTTTAGGTTTGAACTCTGCACAGCCCTCAACTCTTCTGAGACTGTGATAGGTGAGTCCTGACCCTGCCTATCAAAGGCTTGGGAGCCAGTATCCTGTCTGTGGTTCATTTATTTTTGATCCAATGCTTGTTCCTGCCAAGAGAATAGTAAGAATGGGAAGAGGCAGTGCTCATGACAGTGAGGAATTGGGGGGGGGGGGAAGAGGAGGAAAAGGCAACCAGGATCCTTATTCAATGGAACTTATTCCAATTTTCGTCTTTCCCATCATCCCCAGCAATCTTGACATGATCATGGCATCAGGATTCACTTGGTGCATTGTTGTAATCACTTGAATACATCAAGGCTACTTTTGTGCAGGCTTTTTTCAGCATGTACATGAGTATTGAACAATCTGCACATGTTGCAATTCTGAAAAAGTATAAAGTTTTCAGAGTTTAATCAAATTAAGGGGGAATAAGTTGGAATAAGAAATAAAACTGGGGAAAATCTGCTCATCTCTAGATAACATTCTAATGTAAGAAGGTAAGTTTGTGAAAGACTTCATTAGGAGTGACCCAATAGTTTTATAGAATTTAGACCCATTAAAAATGGCAGCAAGGATATGTTAATGTGAAATCAGCTACAGTTTTAATTCCTGGGAGCAGTTGCAGAGGCAAGACTTTAAAAACCTTCCCGTGATTCTAGCAAGGTTTCGCTGGATTCATGCTAACAGCTGTCTCAGCTTTTCGTTGAGAGAAGAATTCACATTTCTTCTGACACCCAGACAGACTGGCCACACTTCCTGGTTGTGCTTCTTCAATTAGCACCCCATTAAGCAGCACACCTGCAAGACCTTCAGCCTCAGCCCCCTTTGCACAGTTGGATTTTGCCCCATGTCTCCTGGGAAGGCATTTCTAGACAGTTATGTCTGAGCCCAGTAGTTAAATATCATTTTCCTAATTACATGTGTTTCCATTTGGTTTGTTTTTCTTTTGTTAGTGTTGTTGTTTAATTTAAAAAAGGCACACCAAGTCCACATGTTGGATGAGATCCACAAACCCTTCCCAGGATTGTGTGAGAGAATTGAGCCTATGTCTGCCCTACAGAACAGGCTGAAATTATGTAACAGATGGGATTTTGTATCACATTCGGCTGAAATGCATACCATACAACAGCCATGAGCAGCTTGTTCAGTGCGGAAAGGCCCCATCAGAACTCTGCCACAAGCTAGGAGGCCCCAGGTAATATACACAATATCTACATGTAACTAAGAAGCAGAAAACTTGATTTTTAAAAAAGGAAGGCGGGATTATAAACAACTGGGAACAAAAGGAGAAGTCCAAAATTTGGCAGCACATCCTAAGGGACACATATTTATTTATTTGTCACACGTGGATCAGTGGTGGGATTCAGCAGGTTCACGCCACTTCGGTAGAGCCAGTTGTTGAAATGGTGCTTGTATATAACCAGTTGTTAAATTATTTGAATCCCAACACCAGAACCGGTTGTTAAATTATTTGAATCCCACCACTGACGTGGATCCTACATTTCCTCTAAGGACCTCTGACCAGCATAAACAGAACTGATTCCAATATATCTATACAACAACCCTGTAGAATAGATTGTACTGAGTGATTAATTCAAAGTCACTCATGACTGAGTAGAGTCTTGAACTGAGTTTTCAGTAATCTGCACAGTACAGTCCACCCCATTGCTCTGGCTCTCACTTTTTTTTTACAAGCCACAGCTGACTTATGGTGACCCCTGGTGGGGTTTGCAAGGCAAGGGATGCTGGGGGTGGTTTGTCATTGCTTGGATTGGCATCATGGCCCTGGTATTCTTTGAAGCTCTCCTATCCAAATAGTAGCTAGAGTTGACCCTGCTCAGCTTCTGAGATCAGATCAGATCAGGCTAGCCTGGGCTCTCACATATGATGGTATAAATGGCAATAAAACAATGTTGTACAGATGTATGCCTTACCTCCAGTATTTCAGAGCCAAAAATAGGGACACATTTGTATGCTTGAAACATCAGTTGTCATGCTGAGGATTACTGCTGAGTGTGCACTCCCCTTCCTTCCCGTAGTACATTGTGCATGGTACACTGTGTTTACCCTGCAAGCCTGTTTTGTACTGGCTTTTGAAGTCGCCAGTGTTAGTAAATTGACCACAAGTTTATTTTTAATACAGTGTTTCATGTCACAATAGATTTGGGCCTACAATCTGTATCCTATCTTCTGTGTGCGGAAGGAACATGGTGTTCTCCCATGTGCCTCTGCACTGCTTCAGATCCTTCTGACACCTGGAGAGAACATTTTTGGGATTGTAGAGTCTATGCAGCAGAACAGTCACAAAGGCTGCTGGTGAGCTGGAGTGAAAGATAGCTGGCCCTTCCCCTCAGCAGAGCTCCATTTTCAGCATAGGAAAGAGCAGCAATTGCATCTTCTTGTCCTTCCTCATTCCAGTCCCCTCCAACCCATGTAGCTGTTCCTCCATATTGGTCCCTCAGTCCTGGGATTTATTTCTCCAGGAGTCTGAAAAAGCTGCAACAATTAAGAGACATGTGGGGAAGATATACCTTCCACATGCAGAGTGGCAAGATGTATATAAAGTACCGTTAAGTTGCAGCCAAATTATGGCAACCCAGTAGGGTTTTCAAGGCAAGAAACCTACAGAGGTGGTTTATCATTGCCTTCCTCTGCATAACAATTCTGGATTTTCTTGGTAGTCTCCCATCCAAATACGAGCCAGGGCCGACCCTTTTGAGCTTCTAAGATCTGATGAGATCAGGCTAGGTGTAGGTCATGCAGGTCAAAGCCAGTGGTAGGATACTGCCCATTTATGTCTTTCATTCTGCTACCTTCTCTATGCAAGGAAAAACTATGAACGTCATGACCAGTGATAGCTCCATCATATTACTTTCAGCTTTTTGGAAATGTCCTATGAACTTCATGGAATAGTGAGGCTGGGAAGGAAGAAAATGGAAGATAAGATATAAGATATGAAAGGATAATGTTGAGGAAGTATTAGAACACCAGGATAACGATTGCCAAACTTCATGCTACAAGAGGGAAAATCTGGATCTCACCACCACAACCTGATAAGGCACAGCACCAATTCTTCATGCTGAAGTTGGCTGCAAAAACAGGTTACTTTGCATTGCCCAACCTTCATTATGTGGAATGAACAATTAGTTTTGACCTCTGCACCATTTCACTTTCATATAGCTCAAAAAATTTGGAGAGATGATGAAAAATGCTAAGCAGAGTTCCACATACTTTTCGCCTACTGCTGCTTTCCCCAGAAGAAATGATTGTTTTGCATTGCTCCAACACAAGATGATCTCATTTGATTTGCATTTTAGCCATTGCATGATACAGCCAGGTGTTATATGTTTCCACTAGCGCCCCAGAAAGATCATGAACTGAATTCTCTGTGCTTGCCATGGCTCATTATTGGGGTGTCTTAGAAATGGAGATGACCTGTAAAACATCACAACTTGTGCATGGGGAACAAATGGCCAAAATTTTATCCACTTGAAGTTGCAGAAAAAACAATTGCTGCTAACCTGCCTTCCATTGAGGACCTGTATACTGCACGGGTCAAAAAAAGGGCTGTGAAAATATTTACTGACCCCTCGCATCCTGGACATAAACTGTTTCAACTCTTACCCTCTAAACGTCGCTACAGAGCACTGCACACCAAGACAACTAGACATAAGAACAGTTTTTTCCCGAATGCCATCATCACTCTGTTAAACAACAATTCCCTCGAGCACGTTAAACCATTTATTATATAATTTCTATTATATAATTACTGCACTACTTTTTTTCATCATTCCTATTACCCATCTCCTCCCACTTATGACTGTATGACTATAGCCTGTGCTGACATTTTATTTTATTTTATTTTATTTTATTTTATTTTATTTTATGATTTTACATTTTATGTTTTCATTACTACTGATTGTTTCCTGATTGCTTACTAGACCTATATGACAATCATTAAGTGCTGTACCTTATGATTAAGTGCTGTACCTTATGATTCTTGACAAATGTATTTTTCTTTTATGTACACTGAGAGCATATGCACCGGAGACAAATTCCTTGTGTGTCCAATCACACTTGGCCAATAAAGATTCTATTCTATTCTATTCTATTCTATTCTATTCTATTCTATTCTATTGTTTTTGTGGGGGAAGGACTTGGATGCATCTGACAGCAAGGGTTCACAGGACACAAATTTCCCCAAAAACTCCAGGACATTTTTTTCTGCCTTCTCTACTATTTCCTTGTACATCTAACTATATGGCATGATCTAGTCTCCTTTATTTCATCTCTTTGAAAATTTGACTAAAATGGATGCCATCCATTATAGTTTTGAAGCAGTGCAGACATTTATTCACTGCATGCAAAATATTCTGCAGACATGTACATCTGTAGTTTCATCCAATTCTGCAGCAAGTCCATACTCAGACAGCGATGACTGAGAAAGAGCAGCTGCGAATTCGCACGGCTGCCATTGCTGGCCAGGGAAGGGCACGGCAAAGAGGCCCTTGCCACACCTGCCCTTTCAAGGGCGGAGGGCAGGCAGAGGCCATGTCCATCAGGGGCAAAAGGAGTCATCAAAAGGGGCCAGCAGGGAGCCTTTATAAGGCTCTGCTTGCCCATGGCCCTCCCCTTCTCAGGCTGGCACGGCAAGTTTTCCCACCCACCTCTCCCTTGTTAGTCAATGTTAATGCATGTGTTCTCTGTCATAGCATAGGCATACAGATGCAGATGGTTGTAGAGTGAGACATCAGCATGACTGTGAGGGTTCATTTGTGCATACCTGCATAGCGACGCATTGGCAGGAAGTAAATTTTTAAAAGTGACATGTCTCCATGTGAAGGCATGACAGCAACCTGGATTTTTTCCGTGGGCTCCAATCACTGCCTGCACGGATACCTGTGAATGCAAAATCAGGAAAATGGGTTACTTTATCCGTATTGCAACCTGTTATGCATTTGCTGTGTGGAAGGGGCCTAAATGGTTCAAGGTCTGTTCATCACCAAAGACAGGCCTAACAATTGAGCACTCTCTTCTCTCCAAGTGATAGAGCTAAACCACTCTGTCACACTTCCAGGCAAAGCTACCTTTTATTTCTGTCTGCTCTTCTTCCTGAGTCAGTCCAGTGGGGCAATGGGTAGAATGGTCTGCTGCCATTGTCTTGCTATGGATGGCTTGTTCCTGGGTGGGAGGTTGGAAGAGGAGGACTTTTGTATGGCCAGTGCTTGGTCTGGGGGTGGAGGAGGCCGTTGGTGGGCCTAGTAGTGCACTCTTTGAGAGCAAGGATGAACCATCACCCAATGGATGCACAGAGCGATCTCCTGCCCACCTATTGGTTCAGGGCTTGTTGTCATACCTATTTGCATGTTATTGAATTACTAGCAGCTAAGTTGATTGTGGTGGAGATGCAATGGGCCCTAGCAAAGGATGGAGGAAGAAGCATTTCCCAGGCTGCTCCACTGGCCTGTGAACCCTGTTGGGGTAAAGGGGGAGAAGGGAGGGCTTTTCCAGGGCTGTAGGCACCAAGGTGCTTCTGTTCTGCTAGCCTGGGTGCCCTGTTATGGTATGTCTATGGAAAATGGTGCCCCACAGCTGCTGGGGGCCCCCAAGCTGCGTCCAACCAAACTCCCCCATCCCCCATCCCTGCCCAAAAAACCCTTTGGTACTCATGATACCTTTTAAATTCAGACTGCTTCCCCACCCCCTCTGGCCCACAGGAGAGGCAGCAAGTGAAGCAACAAATGAGCAAGCCAAGTTTGGGCATTGGGCAATCCCTGGCTGGCAACTCAAATTGGCTTGGCTCTTCCTTACCGGGCAGCAGGCTGCTCTGTCAGTGTTGGATTTCCAAAGGGCAGCTTCTTCACCCAGGTAACCTGCTCATATTTCCCTATCCCTGGGGCATAGCAGAAGGAAGAAGCAGGGGAAAGGGAAAGAAGAGTAGGCAAGCCAGATGAAGAAGCAGCCATGGGGAATTCCAACGCCAGCAAAGCAGCCCCCGGGCCCACCAGGGAGGGCCCAGTGGGCAACTCAAGTGCCTGGCTGGGAATTGCCCAGTGCCTGAACTTGCCTCACTCATTTGTTGCTTCACTCGCTCCCTCTCCTGAGGGCCAGAGGGGGTGAGGAAGCAGCCGGCCACCACTGTATAACTGTCCAAATTTTAAAGGTACTGTGAGTTACAAAAGGGCTTTTTTGGTGGGGATGGTGGGAGGGACTGCCCAATGGCACCCCCCCTCCCACATGATGCTTTGAACTGGCACCTGAGTCATCTTGCCCTCTGGTTCTCCTAGATCTGCTTCTGGGTCCCAGTACAAATAGTGCAAAACACTCTTGATTTGGGGCTTTTCCTCACAAGTTGTTTACTGTGTATTCTGCCTGCAAATGGGTTTTTTTCCCATGGACTTACACATATTTCCCCCCCTGTTTGATTCAAGAAACATTTCCAGTTAACTTTTTCTGCGTTGTTTTCACGAACAATTTTACCACAATGTTTTGCCCTATCCATTTCCAAGCTAGCTTTCCTTAAGCATGATATAATGATTCAGTCTTTATGTCTCTTCCCCCCCTTTCAATCACTGGCCCTTATTCATGCCCTGGTGCAGTTGCCCAAACTCTCCTTCAGCCATTTTCTTCTTTCAGGGAAGCAAAGAAGCTGGGAGGATTTGAATACTCTATCAATTTCCATTTGGCCCTTGTCATTAGCTGATAGAATGTAGACCGGTGGACATTTGGAACTCAGTCAAGGGTAGAAGGTCATTTAGTATGTTTTGCTCAAGAGGCTTATGGATGGCTTTCTGATGTCTGTTGGGGATTTTCTGATCAACAAGGTCAACAAGGGATTTTCTGGTCCTGTTGAAGTCCTGGTCAATCTGTAGAACACAGAGTTGACATGACTGGTGGACATGATTGCTTCAGTGGACCATCTGTCTCCCATGGACCTAGAATGCTCCTTAGTTTACTGAGGAGCTTATTCATATAATGTATAATACTGATTAATATAGAAATAACACTTAAATGCATGTTTTCTGGGGAAATATTCAGTGTGAAGAAACAGTCAAAATAAAGAATCATAAACACGATTCACACAGGATAGATGGAAATGGTTTTGGGGGGGGTTTAAAGTATTCAATTCAAATTTAGATGTGTTAAATCGCGCCCCAGGCTTCAGCCTGGTGGCGCCATTGCAGCGGGGGAGAAAGGAGGTAAAGCCTTCTCCCTGCCGGCCGCAGGAGATTCTCACGTGGCTGGGTTTCTTTTCCAACAAGCATGTGTTAATGTCATTAATTGGACGAGTCTCCACACATCCACATGCAAATATCAATTATTCTGCTTGTATGAGCAGTGTAATATGGTAGCCATAAATTCATGCTAGGCATCCTTGCTCAAATAAAACCCAGAAGTTATGGTTCTAGACAGAGATTTGCAACATTTGTACCTTCCATTTTACATTGCTGATACAAGTAAACTATTACGTCAGCAAGCTGTGGGGTTTTTTTTACCATATCAGGGATTTTTTTTTAAGAACAGGAAATGTTTCACTAAAGCCATCCTGTATAACTATCACTTTCTAAGCAATCTCACACAATTTTAAAAAATGTCCTGGCCTGAACTTTAGACAGAGTACACAAATAATTTCTCAAGCTTGGCTTCATGGTCCTCATTCTCTTAGAATTATTTTAAACTTTGTTCTGATTATTTTTGGACATGCCATTGGAAGAGTTTATTCCCTTCCCTTAATAACAGATATTTCTGAAATTGATACAAGGTTACATTACTGTGCTCTAGTGGAACTGCTGTGTACCACTGAGCCACTTTGACTGAGTCTGCATTTGTGTGTGTCTATGTATTTAGCAGTCTATGGATGTAGATGCTAAAAATCAACTGAACAGAGTTTTGAAAATTTCTTAATTGGAATTTACAACAGGACAAAGATGCATTTAAGTTATAAAACAAAGTCAAGCTAACAGCATTGTCCACCCTAAGTCAAACTCTTTTACATATAATGGATTGAGAGAGAGAGAGAGAGAGAGAGAGAGAGAGAGAGAGAGAATATATTTATTTCTCCCACTGAAATCAACAGAGCTTAAAATGGCTAATTGTGTTGCCTGAAATGAAAAGATACGAAAAGGGGAATAACAGCCTATACAACAAAGTTGCTGAGTATCTGGAACTGACAACTGTCCCACCTTCAGAATTCCCACACTCAAAAATAAAATAAAAGTTATTCATTAGTAAAAGTTTCACACTGAAGATAAGATAGGATAAACAACACAGCCATTCTCTAGGATTTGAACTACATTTTAAGAAAACTTTGTGAAGGTCACTCAATATAAAGCAAAGATGACCAAGAGAAATAGAATTGTGTCAGAAATGCTGCAATTTCTTCACTGATGTTGTGAATTGGAAAAGGCATAACAAGAAAGGATTAATACAGCACAAGGTGCATAAAATGATTTGAACACTATAAAGCATTACAACAATAACAGTAACAACAAAAACAAATATGATTTGAACACTCTAAAGCATTACAACAAATATGATGATATGCTTCTGCAAATGAAATTTGGAAGATTTTTTCCAACCTCAAAATAGCTGGACATGGTTTAAAGCTGCTTAGAGTCACTGGGGGTTTTTAGGAGTCCAGATAAGGAATAAGAGTCTAAATTATAAGAAATAGGTAACCAATTATAATTTTAAAATGTGATATGCTAATCCTAGAATTCTGTTCAAATTTTTAACCCATACATTTCACTTCTAATATTTTTTCCCTCTTCAGAGTCTGAGGTAATTTTATGTTGTTGTTGTTGTTGTTGTTGTTGTTGTTGTTGTTGTTGTTGTTGTTGTTGTTGTTGTTGTTGTTGTTGTTGTTGTTTAAATTTGGTATACCGCCCTATCCCCAAAGGGCTCAGGGCGGTGTACAGATTTTTAAAAATGCAGATAAGATCATTTCAGATTCATCAAAAGTCACTGTTAGTAACTTGCACTCATGAAAAATGTCTCCTTTAGGATGTTTGGCCCTGAAGTAGCAAATATTTGAGCTGATGACACACTCAAATCAAAAGTACTGGCAACTTCAGTCTATGTACATGGAAGGAATCTGAGGATTCTTTCTTGTTTTCTTTCCAGTGAATTTCTACAGCAGATTAAAAAGTTCATGAGAGTTGTGCCTGATCCCTTTCCCAGATCTGAGCTGCACACCAGTATATTCTAGTAAAATGTGCATAGTGTCTACCCCCCACCCCCACGAACTGGTTTAGTATGTATGAATGCAGACATCCTGGCTTAATCCTGATATAGCCTCCAGTGCCATTTTCACATTCCCCAGCTATACAAACACCCCAGCAAAGGTGATAAACTCAGCACTTGTCACGGAAAACTAGCACTTAATTGGTTATCTGTCAGCTGAATTCTGGTTTTACAAACTAATCATAGTTAAAATAAACCATTTTTTTGCTTTGTCTGAACTAAACCCAATGTCATAGGTCACATCAGCAAGATATTATGGGTCAAAGCACCACAGTACATTTGGATGTGCTGGTCAAAGTGCCATAAATTGCAAATTGTTCTTTTATTCTAGGCATAAAACATAAGCCAGCAATTCTTAGCACTGAAGTCAAGGAAGCAAGATTTTCTTTCATAAGAACATAAGAACAAGCCTGCTGGATCAGACCAGAGTCCATCTAGTCCACCACTCTGCTACTCGCAGTGGCCCACCAGGTGCCTTTGGGAGCTCACATGCAGGATGTGAAAGCAATGGCCTTCTGCTGCTGCTGTTCCCGAGCACCTGGTCTGCTAAGGCATTTGCAATCCCAGATCAAGAAGGATAAAGATTGGTAGCGAGAGATTGACTTCTCCTCCATAAATCTGTCCAGGTTAGTGGCCATCACCATCTCCTGTGGCAGTGTATTCCAAACACCAATCACACGTTGCGTGAAGAAGTGTTTCCTTTTATTAGTCCTAATTCTTCCCCCCAGCATTTTCAATGAATGCCCCTTGGTTCTAGTATTGTGAGAAAGAGAGAGAAATTTCTCTCTGTCAACATTTTCTACCCCATGCATAATTTTATAGACTTCAATCATATCCCCCCTCGGACGTCTCCTCTCCAAACTAAAGAGTCCCCAACGCTGCAGCCTCTCCTCATAAGGAAGGTGCTCCAGTCCTTCAGTCATCCTTGTTGCCCTTCTCTGCACTTTTTCTATCTCTTCAATATCCTTTTTGAGATGTGGCAACCAGAACTGAACACAGTACTCCAAGTGTGGTTGCACCACTGCTTTATATAAGGGCATGACAATCTTTGCAGTTTTATTATCAATTCCTTTCCTAATTATCCCCAGCATAGAGTTTGCCTTTTTCACTGCTGTCATGCATTGAGTTGACATTCCCATGGAACTATCAACTAAGATGCTCAAATCCCTTTCCTGGTCTGTGACTGATAGCACTGACCCTTGTAGCATGTATGTGAAGTTTGGATTTTTTGCCCCTATGTGCATCACTTTGAATTTTGCTATATTGATCTGCATTTGCCATTTCTTAGCCCACTTACTTTCTTACTTTCAGGTATAGTATAAGAGACTGGATCTGGACCAAATTGCAAAGTGAACCACATTTTGTAAGGATCTCAGTCGTTCTTGTTTCCCTTACAGCCCAACCTGGCCTTGGGGTGGGATTATAATCAAAAGCCTTTTTATTTCTGCTCTTTGGAATTCCTTACACATTTACTTGACATATCCCTATGTATTCATTTCTCCCTGATTCTATCTGGTAACACTTGGCCATATAAATAAAACTATTGGTCTCTGTAGAAGAGCATTGTCTACTGTAACTGGCAATGATTCTCCCAAGTCTCAGGTAAGACATTTTTTGCAACATTTTCCACCTAAGATTCTCTAGCTCAGGGGTAGGGAACCTGCGGCTCTCCAGATGTTCAGGAATTACAATTCCCATCAGCCCCTACCAGCATGGCCAATTGGCCATGCTGACAGAGGCTGATGGGAATTGTATTTCCTGAACATCTGGAGAGCCGCAGGTTCCCTACCCCTGCTCTAGCTAGAGGTGTGAGGGATTTAACCTGAGAATCTTAGTCCTCTCATTGACAAGGACTGGTGTGTTCCTTCCATATATGAAAGCCCAAATACAAGCCCTAGCTCAGATTTTTTTTCCAAAGGCTGACTTGAGCAGTCAAGTGATCAATGGTAGAGCATCTGGCTGTATTAGGTTTTCAGGCTGTGTGGCTGTGGTCTTGTAGTATTAGATACTAATGTTTCACATCTATGGCTGGCATTTTCAGAGGCATCTCACAGTAAGATATGTTTCTCTCCATGGCCAAGTGTGGCATGTTTTATGTAGTTGGGTATCTGCTTTGTCTACCTCCCATGTGGGAGGGGGATGAGGGGCATTTGCATGTATCCAGGTGGATTTCTTTTGTCAAGAATTTCTGTGTCATCAAATAAGATCTTTTTTTCTTGACTACTGATAGCTAGTATGAAAGGCTATGCAAGGAATCCAGAAACACCAAGACAGTTTCAACAAAAGGAAGAATCTGAAAATCAACAAAACCTGACTACAAGTATTAAAAAACCACCAAGACCAAAAACCAGAGGACCTTTCAAACACCATTCAGCAATCCACAAGATACTACAAACTACGCAGTGGCGTAGGAGGTTAAGAGCTCATGTATCTAATCTGGAGGAACCAGGTTTGATTCCCAGCTCTGCAGCCTGAGCTGTGGAGGCTTATCTGGGGAATTCAGATTAGCCTGTACACTCCCACACATGCCAGCTGGGTGACCTTGGGCTAGTCACAGCTCTCTCAGCCCTACCCACCTCACAGGGCGTTTGTTGTGAGGGGGGAAGGCAAGGAGATTGTCAGCCCCTTTGAGTCTCCTGCAGGAGAAAAAGGGGGGATATAAATCCAAACTCTTCTTCTTCTTCTTCTTCTACCTCTCATCGCTCTGCTTTTTTAGATGAGTTACATTAATTCAAACCACCAGGACACATATAAATGCAACTGCAAATGAACTCCACTCGGACACATGCAAATGTGCCTCATCCTCCTCCCACCTGGGAAGTGAACAAAACAGATAACCACAGATAACCAGCTACACAGAACACTCCACACTTTGCCATGGAAAGACATGCAAACATGTCTCTGAAGATGCCAGCCATAGATGTGAGAGAAACATTAAGAGCTAAAACTACCAGACCTCAGCCACACAGCCTGAAAAACCCACAATAGTCAGAGGCTCTACCATTAATCACTTGACCCCCCAAGTCAGCCTTGGGAAAAAAATCTGAGCTAAGGCTTGTATTTGGGACCTTTCATATATTTAATATGCATGGAAAGAACACACCAATCCTTGTAAAGGAGAAGACTCATTCCGCACATGCAGAATAATGCACTTTCAGACTGCTTTCAGTGCTCTTTGAAGCTGTGCGGAATGGCAAAATCCACTTGCAAACAGTTGTGAAAGTGGTTTGGAAACACATTATTTTGTGTGTGCGGAAGGGCCCTTGCATCTCCTGGGCCTGCCCCAGTTATGTAGATTGTTGACTTTTGCATAAGGACTTTTGTTAATGCATTCTAATACCTGTTATCTTGGAATTAACGATGCATATGTGATTCGCATTGGGGTATATTAAGATACACATTTTGAAATGCATGATATATTATTATTCATATAGATATTTACATTCTGGAAGTCAGATGAAACTTAGAGGTGACTATATAACACGTGCAAAGGGTTTAGTCTTGTTGCAAGCACTGATAAGATACATGTACCAAGAAGACATGTGGTTTCTCAGAATGTGTATGTGTTAGAAAAAACCACCATGATGGTTAGAAGTGGGCATCTATACATCAGCCATGAACAACTGATCAAAATGGATAACAATGTTTCATGTGTTTCAGAATGTGCATGTTAAGATACCCCAATAGGAATCACAGATATATTATGAATTCCAAGATAACAGGTTCATTAACAAAAGTCCTTATGCAAAATTCAACATCCACACAACTGGGGGCAGGTTATATCTCTGGGATTCTCAGTATTTCTCAGTATTTCCGCAGGATGCCAAAGGATGCACAAAAGTTCTTTGGAGGCTGATTGCCAGTGACATGTTATCTACCCCTGCCATTGTTTGTTTTTATCTCAGGGGAAGGAGTGTGGTTTCTGAGCCCAGGAAGTTCCATGGATGAGATATAAACATTTGCAAATGTAAGCAGAGGAATTCAAGGACATGGATTGTCCCATAAAGCCAAAGGGAGGGGTTTTCAGCATCTCCAGGATTTATGGAAAGTTGCTGTCATGACTTATTTATAAATTAGAAGGCTTGCTGGGGGCCATGGAACTCCATCAAATGGTGAGAATTAAAAGTCAGCTACAGGACAAATAGTACTTATTTTCTTTATCTTTATTCTCATGGCAACAAGAGAGTGGATCTAAGGTGAAGCATCTGTTTTGATTTGTGTGAGCATTGTTTATCTATCTGGCCTCCTGTCTGTTAACTTTTTATTTCTCTTTTGTATATAGAGTAAAGGTCTCCCTTAAAATAAATGATATTGTACTATCTACTGCTCTACCTACTTTCCTTAATATGTATGAACTAACATGGAGTCTGGCATGGGGCTCAAAGAATACATCCACTTCATGTATTTGATCTTTCAATATTTTCAATATTGTTAATATTTGCAACTCAAACTCCTAAGGCATTTTCACACATATAGTCTATAACACAGCTGGTCTCATGGCATTACAGGCTGTATGTGGATTTTATCAGAATCCCAAGAAGGAGATTGAGCCAGATCTTCCAAACCAAGGGGAGGCAAAGAGAACCCCTCAGAGTACCATGTAATTTCTGCAAGGGATAGAATAGAGATGCTCTTGAATTTCACAGCTCCACAGTTTTGATGTGAACACCCATTTTTTCATTTTAGGTTTTCCTTTGTCTTGACTGAATATTTTTTTTTATTATTCATGTTCAATTTTTTTCATTAAATGTATGGGATTTTAATGTCCTTTTTTGTATCAGTTGCATGTCAAAGCCTTTGCTTGGTGAAATCCACAATCTGCAAATGCAAGAATTCCAGATATTACACTTTTCCGTCCCATGCCCCTCTTCCCATGTGTCCTCCATGACCCTGAATAAGTTTGTTCCCAGGGTTGTGGGACATGCATGGTCTAATAGACATGAGTCAGCAGTAAGGAAGCTGTAAATTTGGCCATGAACACAGTCAACTGTTGAACTGTGTTCAATCAGATCTGAGTTGGTAACTCAGTCTGCTCTGTTCATTCTGAGCAGCTGCAAATGCCTGCCAAATTCATTTGCATCAGGTTTTCACAAAAACTGCACATTCACAGAAATGCTGCTGATTAAAACTAATCAATGGCATCACTGAGACGTCTAGAGTTGCTGGCCAGTGGCTGACTCTGGCAGGAGACTGCCAGAGTGGGATGGAGGACATGGAGGTTGCTGTCGTGTCATCAGCATGACATAAGTGATGTCATGTTGCTGTAAGATTCATTCTTCTTTGGCTATATTCCCCTGGAGGAGGAGGGGGAGCAGGAGGAGCAGGAGCAGGAGGAGAGGGAGAAGGAGAAGGAGAAGGAAATGAGACTTCCATGTTTGCCCTGAAAATTACACCATGCTGTCAATATGATAGCTATTTTTGCTCTCAGTGCTCCCCTCACTGGCCTGCCAGGCAGTGGTGAGGAAAGTGTTTGCTGTAGTGGGAGATCTGGTAACCCTAGAAATTCTTAGATGAATACTGAAGAATAGGATTTTATTGAAACACATCACTGATTGTATAAAGAACATAATGAAAAATGGTGGGAAAATGTCTGAAAACAACAACAACAACAAATTAAATGGTCATATTTGCACTTCCTGAATAAATAAATACCATGATGTACAAACAAGAGTGAGAGCTACAATATAACAAGATCAACAGTCATAAGACCTAAGCAAGAGTCTCTGGACCAGGGCTGCTGTTTCATTCATCCTTAAAAAAAACAGTGCTCCTCAGAAAAAACATATTTGGCATGATGTCAACATTTGCTAGTAAGATTTAAAGTTGACATTTGGTTTTGAGGAGCTGGATAACAATCTTGCTAGAGCCTTTTAATAACGAACAAAACGTCTCTAAATGAGGGTTTGATTAAGATTTAATACAAAATGTTATAATATGTTAACTGAGCACTGGGTATTGATTGAAACCACATTTGAGCAGGTTTAATGGTTACATAACATCCTTGACATGAATCTCATATATAGCCACAGGGCCACATCAAACATGTTCCCAATAATTAATTGGCACAAGTCTATTAAGTCGAAGTTAGAGAAGTTGTCAAATGTATCAGTATACACTCCAGTCAGAGTGGGAATCCAAGAAAAAAGCTGCCATCAACTACTATGGGCTAGCTCTGATGCACTAGATTTGCCAGAACCTGAAGTATGCTGTGCTGTGATACCTGTAAACTTCGTAAGGTTTTTTTTTTCTGTACAGAGTCCCATGATCCACTCCAGAGCTAGAAACCAAATAGGGAAGCTGTACCTAGCTCCTATTCCCATCTTCTACACACCACTTCTACATCTCCCTGCAGTGGCATACCATCCGTTGGGCAAAGTGGGCAGTTGCCCAAGGCGCAGAAATTTTTAGTCACATGGGGGGACCTGATTAGTAAGGCCTGTCCACTCTGGCTAAGCCCTGCCCACTCTGGACAATGGCCCACAAGCCACCAGAGGCAGAGCAGGAGGACCGCCTCCAATGCCACCAGAGGAGGAGTTCTGCCTCCAATGAACTTGGGCTGCTGGGGCTGTCCAGGAAGGGTGAGTGCCGTGGCCAGGCTGCTCCACCCATGGGGGGGCATCAAACGCAGGTTTTGCCCAAGGATCCAGTTTGCCTAGGTACGCCACTGTCTCCCTGTGCCTCTGGATTTCTAGTTTGGGTAGAAAAATCCAGTGTGGCTGGATTTTTTTTTAAAAAACTGCCCTATGCAATGTGTGTTTCTATGATGCACTCTCTTCTCCATTGTTTGATATATTCTAGACTCTGGAAATTGTTACATGCTTGATTTCATTTACAGTCACTCTTCATCATTGTGAGTCTCCATGGGTTTGCCACCCTCTGCCACTCTGAGGTCAGGCAACCTCCTCTAGGGTCTCAGAATAGGAAAGAGACAGGGTTACACCAGCCAAGTCCTCTTGCTTTTGGGGACTGGATTCCTCTTGACTCCCTCCTCCCTCCCTCTCAGTTGCCTCCATAGTCCAGTTTTTCTTTTTCTTCATGCTGGGTGTTGTGCCTCCATTTTGGGTGGAGAGAGACCCTGTTTAATTTATCCATCTCTTTCACCTCAAAAAATACTTTTCTCAGGAAAGGGGGGGAGAGAAGTTAGACTGAAGAAGACCGTGGCCTTGAACCTGACCAACAATCCATGAAGCGAATGGCAGTCTGGAGAAGAGGTTGGGAACCAGCACAGTTCCCATTGGATTAGCAGGGGGAGTTTAAGCTACAATTCACTCACCACTGCTTATAAAACTGAAGGTGAACTTTTTTTCTACATAAACAAAAGAATATTATAAGCAGCTTTCCACTACGAAGGACAACAAAATAAAGGAAGAAAAAGCTTCCAGCTGTCATAGACATTTGAACTTGCTTATGAAATTTTCCTTATTAAGATTGTCCCTGAATTTAGAAATTTTAGATTACTTTGCTTTGTTTCTGGAAAGGTTCTGATATATCAGCAATCTGCCATTCTTCCATTTTTATTTCTTTAAACAAAAGGCATTCACAATTAGTTGCAATTGATCATATCTTGTTTTCATTACAGGTTTCTGATCTGTACCAGCACATGTGTATCCTGGCTAAATCAGAGTAAAAATTAATCTTGATGAAATTTCACCATCACATCAAGATTCCTTTTTTTCCAATGATTTAATCAATAATCTAGCCTACAGACAAAAAAAGACATTAAAACTGAAAACTATGACAAATTAATGTCAATTCCAAAAGTAATTTTAGAAATTCTTCAAGTTACATTAGACAGCAGAAGTGAAGTGAACCAGTGGAGCAACAATAGAATAGAAATAAAATATAATAGAGCTATTTTGTCCTCTTACGTAGAAGACATTGTCATGAATATGTTGCCCAGTATCATACTGCAATGGTCCATTGACTTTGCTACATAGATTGAACTCTCATTGGTTTACAGAGAAATAGAAGACTACAAGTTTACAGAGAAATACAAGACTACAAGATTTGAGTGCATATGGTAGAAACTTTGCCACCTAACCCAGCTAATGATCTACCAGATGAAACCATGGAGTTGAGAATGGGGGGGAAAAGCTTTACTTACTACCTGCATTAGTAGTATGTTGTATAGTGTATCTGTCCTCTAAGAATGTTTCCCACTCATGAAAATATAATTTACTAAAAAGCTAAGACCCTTTCTCTTCTCCTATATGTTCTGCATGCCACAATAATGCCTGCCCCAAGTTCCACATTTACCAACCTGGACCTCCTAATACCAGATGAGGAGGTGGTGGCAGTAACAGCAGCTTTTAAATCTACTTGAAGTGGGCCTTGTACCTAGAGAATAGCAGTTTGAGGGTAAGCATGACTGACTGATGGTACACATCAGTATTACAAGCAGCATAAATTGTTATTGCAAGTCCACTATTTGTTAACATCAACATCACAAGTAAAATTTGTTCTTCAGGTTCACCTTTGGTCCAAATGTTTCCAGGTTTATAGGAACCTGGTTTCAAATTTTAAAGCAACATGCACGCTTTATATCTGCATTACAGCTTTTTACATCAAGACTTAAGAGTGGTGCTGGTATTCAAAGTTTCAAGAACTAATTTCTTACAGGAAAAAGTTAGGGAAGTAATACCCCCATAATATCCCAAAATTGTGGTATAAATTACCCCAACTGATAAACTATGGTTTTTTAAAAATCATAATAGTGTTTTAATGATTTCTTTTGTTTTCTAAAACACACAACAAAAATATCAGAGAACGTAATTAAAAGAAAAAGAGGCCAGAAAAGTTATGACTCCCATTATATTGGGGTTACAGAAACCATTATAAGAATTGACAAGCTGAGGAAGGGGAGAAGCAGTTTCTAGTATGTGGGTTTTTGCTTTTCGTATCCTTTGGAGCTTTCCATTAGAGCTGTGCCTTTCAGATATGCAAAGAACACACACACACACACGCCTTTATTGGCATATAAAACAGGACAAATTTTAAAACAAAACAAGGTTAAGAAATACAGTTGAAATTACTAATTTCCAGTATAAAATTTGCAACAGTTTCACAAAAGAGTACATCAGAGCTGTTCAGGAGATTGGGTATCTTATAACACTCATGCCACTGAGAACATTGCAAGAAAATAGAATTCATATATTTCATGCGTATCTTATCATATTTAGGGCATACAAACAGAGAATGGTCAAGTGTTTCAACTGTAACCAGATCACAAGAACAAACCCTTTATGCAGAGAACAGGAAAGAATCTAGAGACATGTGGCCCAAGGTGCTAATTGTTAGTTCACATAATCCTTTTCTTATTCTTACAGAGAACATCCAGATGACACCCTGTGTGCACTCCCAAATATGCTAAAATATCATGAGTACTGGCAGCTTGCATGTTGTCAGTGACTGGAAAATGTGTTTTGTACTTCTTGTACCATGATAGCTCTCTGACCTCCATTGGCCACATTCACAAAGGGGAAATGGAACCATCTAAATTCCCATCCTGGAGAACCTTAAGGAAGGAATCTGGGAGGATGATTACATCAGTGATGGAATGCTAAGATACTGAGGCAACTGAAAAGAGTACTAGCAGGCTTCCATTTTGGGTTGGTAGTTCTCAATAGCAGAAATTGAGGCTGGAATATTTTAAATTGCTGTTTCAAAATGTAACTGGACAGGTAATACTAGAGCACCTGCACAAAATAAAAGCGGGGGGGGGGGGATGTTGTTCTTCTGCATCTCACCACTATCAAGAATAATACAGCACAATATTTTCAACAGTACAATATTATGTTTTTCAAAAAATGGGCGGGGACGCAGTTGCAAGGGGGAGCGTGTCAGTGTGCCCTCCCAGTAAGTGGCATCTGGGGCTCTAGCCCCCTTGTGTCCCTCCTTGCTATGCCAGTGCTCAGTTCCTTGGAAGAAGAGCGAGACTGATATTTCTGATTTAGCAAGGGATGCTGTATGGATTAGTGAGGGACAAACTACTTCTGCTTCATTTAGAAGCATACTTGATTCCACAATATTTATAAACTTTCTCTGTGACAATTCAGAAAACGATTGCCTCTTGTCTAAGGATTTTCTAGCAGCTTTCTGTGTTCATGTTGTGCTCATAAATATTAGTGTGTTATCCCCTGAGAATTTTATTCATTTGCATTTCAACCATGCTCTGCACCAGCCATGCTGGAGACCTGCTTGAAAATTCAACCACCACAATTCCTGTATGCATAAACACATCTAGGGGCAAGAGATGATTTACCATCTGGATGGAGGGGCAACAACCATATGAAATATTTGCAAGAAACTGTCAAAAGATTTTCTCAAGATACAAAAGATACCCACTAAGAAAAAGGCTGCTTAACTGAGTGGTCTGATCACACTTCAGAGCAGCAGTGGTGTAGGAGGTTAAGAGCTCGTGTACCTAATCTGGAGGAACCGGGTTTGATTCCCAGCTCTGCTGCTTGAGCTGTGGAGGCTTATCTGGGGAATTCAGATTAGACTGTACACTCCCACACATGCCAGCTGGGTGACCTTGGGCTAGTCACAGTTCTTCAGAGCTCTCTCAACCCCACCTACCTCACAGGGTGTTTGTTGTGAGGGGGGAAGGGCAAGGAGATTGTAAGCCCCTTTGAGTCTCCAACAGGAGAGAAAGGGGGGATATAAATCCAAACTCTTCTTCTTCTTCTTCTGTGCATATGCCTAGCAAACAGTTGCTACTGGGCATATGGTATGCTTCACACTGTATTGTCGAAGGCTTTCACAGCCGGAATCACTGGGGTGCTGTGTGGTTTCCGGGCTGTATGGCCATGTTCTAGCAGCATTCTCTCCTGATGTTTTGCCTGCATCTGTGGCTGGCATCTTCAGAGAATCTGATAGTAGGAAAGGAAAGCAAGTGGAGTATATATACCTGTGAGTAAAGGTCAATAGGTGAGGGCATCTGAATAGGAGTGGCCTGGCAAGTGAGTAATAATGAAATGTAGCATGTGAGTAACAATGAATAGAAGTAGTCTGGCCTTTGTTCCCTTTGATTGTCTATAGTCATCCTGTGTTTGTGTGGAGCTGATTAGTCACTGTCTTGACTCTAGTGTTTTTCAAAACTGGCAGCCAAATTCTGTTCATTTTCATGGTTTCTTCCTTTCTGATGAAATTGTCCATGTGCTTATGGATTTCAATGGCTTCTCTGTGTAGTCTGACATAGTGGTTGTCAGAATGGTCGAGAATTTCTGTGTTTTCAAATAATATTCTGTGTCCAGGGTTGGTTTATTATGTGTTCTGCTATTGCTGATTTCAGTCTGAAAAATCAGCCAGAAAAATCAGCAATAGCAGAACACATAATGGCCATACAGCCTGGAAACCACAGAGCACCCCAATGCTTCACACTGTTTAATTATCTTATTGAACGTTCCAGTTCAAAAAACTTCTGAGCTAAATAGTGCTCGATCCCAAACATTACCAAACCTTACCAACTAAAAATAAATTTGTACACAAAGGTCAGTGACATGAGATTAGAGTATCAGTCTACTCTCTGGGAGACCCAGGTTTGTATTCTCATTCTCTCACCCAAGCTTGCCAGACAACCTTGGACCAGTTACATATTTTTAATGTAGCCTACTTATGGAGCAGCAAGATCCTAGAAATAACCCTTTCGTGCTATTTCTGCATGGGGAAATGGCTCAGGGGTGAAACAGGAGACCTTCTCGCCCCCTCCCATGGCTGTGTTCTATGCCTGGGTCTCCTTTATCTTTTACAAAAACTGTTCCCCATGGATGCTATGCAATAGAGGGAACACAGCTCAACTCTTTTAAAACCCAAATGTGCAGTTTGGTCCTGAAAGACGCTGGAGAAGAACTCTCAGTCGGGACCAAAAAAAGAGGCTAGATGGGTTGAACCTGGGTTGCATGCAGCATCTTTTTCTTTTACAGTATGAGAGGTAACTTGACACACATTAATATTTTCATGCCCAGCACTCCCATCAGTTAATGTTGTTGCTATATCACTTGACAATATGCCATTCTTTGAGTCCACAAAGAGAGTCAGGGTGGAGAGGATCAGATTGATAAAAGATGCATGATTGCAATCAAATGGCTTTTGATCTGTGCAGCTGAACATAATGCTTATTATTCTTACAGGTTGCCAGAGGCAGATTAAGAGGAGGGGGAGTGCGATGGTGGTCACTGCGGTTAGACATCTCAGCCTGTTAAAAGAAACAAAATCTCTATCAGCTGAAGGCCAGCTCCCAATTGAAAAAGAAATTCGATTTGAATAGAACAGAAATGTACTAAGTTCTTAATGGGAGACAGGAAACTTCAGAGCCATCTGTGGAAAAATAAAACACGTTTTGTAAAGAGTATGCAGTTCAGATTTCAAGACTGTTCAGTGGTGCCTGCTGAATCTGGGAATATCATAACAAAATAGATTAACAATGCAACAGAATGTTCTGGCTGAAGTCAAAACCTGTGATTTCACCAGACACAAGACTGCCTGCAAAGTTAGGGCCAGAAACATTGCGAGATTGTAGCTGTGATGATTTTAAATAATATGCAACTTATCCCTGAAATCAGGCTCCATCCCTGAAGACTGGAAGATGGCCAATGTCACACCAATCTTTAAGAAAGGATCTAGGGGGGACCCGGGAAATTACAGGCCAGTCAGTTTAACATCTGTTCCTGGTAAATTAGTAGAACCTATCATTAAAGATAAAATTATTAAACATGTAGAAAAGCAAGACCTGCTGAGAAAGAGTCAGCATGGCTTTTGCAGAGGCAAATCCTGTCTTACAAACTTAACATCTTTAAGAAAGGATCTAGGGGGGACCCGGGAAATTACAGGCCAGTCAGTTTAACATCTGTTCCTGGTAAATTAGTAGAACCTATCATTAAAGATAAAATTATTAAACATGTAGAAAAGCAAGACCTGCTGAGAAAGAGTCAGCATGGCTTTTGCAGAGGCAAATCCTGTCTTACAAACTTACTAGAGTTCTTTGAGGGTGTAAACAGGCATGTGGACAGGGGTGAACCGGTGGACATTGTCTACTTGGATTTCCAAAAGGCTTTTGTTGACAAAGTTCCTCACCAGAGACTGTTGAGAAAACTCAGCAAATGAAGGAATAAGAGGGAAGTCCTCCTATGGATTAAAACTGGTTGAGAAAACAGGGAAACAAAGAGTGGGTGTAAATGGGAAGTTCTCACAATGGAGAGATGTCGAGGAAGTGGTGTCCCCCTATGATCCGCTTTTGGGGACCAGTGCTCTTTAACCTATTCATAAAATGACCTGGAAGTAGGGGTGGGTGAGCGTGGGTGGCCAAGTTTGCAGATGATACCAAATTATGTAGGGTGGTGGAGAACCACAAAGGATTGCGAAGAGCTCCAAAGCGGACCTTGATAAATTAGGGTGAGTGGAGGCCTCAGAAAATGGCAAATGCAGTTCAATGTAGCCAAATGTAAAGTGATGCACATAGGGCAAAAAAATCCAAACTTCTAACACATACACGCTTACAGGGGTCAGTGCTATCAGTCACAGACCAGGAAAGCGGGATTTGAGCATCTTAGTTGATAGTTCCATGGGAATGTCAACTCAATGCATAACGCAGCTGTAAAAAAAAAGGCAAACTCTATGCTGGGGATCATTAGAAAAGGAATTGATAATAAAACTGCAAAGATTGTCATGCCCTTATATAAAGCAGTGGTGCGACCACACTTGGAGTACTGTGTCCAGTTCCCTGGTTGCCTAAGCATCGCATAAAAGGATACATTGAGGAGATAGAAAAAAGTGTAGAGAAGGGCAACAAGGATGGTTGAGGGACTGGAGCACCTTCCTATGAGGAGAGGCTGCAGCCGTTTGGGACTCTTTAGTTTGGAGAGGAAGCGTCTGAGTGGGGGAGATGATTGAAGTCTATAAAATGATGCATGGGGTAGAAAATGCTGACAGAGAGAAATTTTTCTCTCTTTCTCACAATACTAGAACCAGGGGGGGCATACATTTAAGAAAAATGCTGGGGGGGAAGAATTAGAACTAATAAAAGGAAACACTTCTTCACGCAACGTGTGATTGGTGTTTGGAATATGCTGCCACAGGAGGTGGTGATGGCCACTAACCTGGATAGCTTTAAAAGGGGCTTGGACAGATTTATGGAGGAGAAGCTCGATTTATGGCTACTCAATCTTGATCCTCCTTGATCTGAGATTGTAGAATGCTCTTAACAGACCAGGTGATCGGGAGCGGAACAGCCTAGAAAGGCCACGGTTAGTGCTCACATCCTACATGTGAGCTCCCAAAGGCACCTGGTGGGCCACTGCGAGTAGCAGAGAGCTGGACTAGATGGACTCTGGTCTGCTCCAGCTGGCTTGTTCTTATGTTCTTATGTTCTTGTGTTCTTAAATAGAAATTGATAGTGTGTTCAAATTGTGGTCAGACCAATGGAGCAAGTCTTTAAATATGACCATTTCAGATGGGGAACCGATTCTGGGACAGACTGGCATAAGGAGTTCACAGTAAAGCAGGGAATTGAAATCAAGATTATCAGGTCTTAGACTGAGGAAACTGACTTCCTGAAGTGGGCAAACCTCAACCTTTGGTCCCAATCCATCATCCACAATGATCTGAAGAGAGGGAAAAACTGTGTGTGTGTGTGTGTGTGTGTGTGTGTGTGTGTGTGTGTGTGTGTGTGTGTGTGTGTGTGTGTGTGTGTGTGTGTGTGTGTGTGTGTGTGTGTGTGTGTGTACTGTTAATGGTGATGCTTTCAGAACCCCCCCTGTGCTAAAGACCCAGATCTTGTAGGGAATTTCTAGAATATCACCTGGAAATGTAAGAATTCCTAGAGAATTACATGGGTAGAGGACTGGAGAATGTTGCATCAGTTCTGGGTGAGGCTGAAGGAATCCCTATACCAAAGAGATTGGGGAGTTCCTAGAGCATCACTGTGGATGTGATCTGAACCAAGACACTTCTGTCCGAAGCTTCTGAAGAAAGTGAGTCTAGGGACACCGAACCTTCCACTTCCACAGCCACCAAAACTTCAGGGCAGCCCTTGGTGTCTCCTAAGAAGGCCAGAATGAAGACCAGATACTTGTTGAAGCTTGGGTCTACCAGCACTTCACCCTTGCTGGTGGGGCAATATTCATATCCAAAAGGGGCCTGCTCCCTTAGGAGCAGAATAATCCCCTCAAATTACCAGGGCAAAAAGGGTCTTAGGAGGAGAAGGGTGACCCCTTTGAGAAGGGAATTGTCTCCAGTCCCCCACTCCACAGCAGAGAATGGAAAGAGGGTGCTCCACTGGGTGGCAGACCCAAACTTTTCTGTCCACCTCTGCGCACACAACCACTTCCCCAAGGGTGAGAGGTGATGGCAGTCAGCATCCTCCCTCTCCTTCCTTAGGAGACATACAATACCCCCCCTCAGAGGAGGTAACCATGGATTGAGGTGCCCAGGACTATCAGCCTGATTACCAATGACAGCCCTTTGCGACACAGGATTATACTACAGATTCCTCCCTATTAGGATGGGAGGCACACTGCCAAGATTTTGAGGTTCAGGGACTCTGGTCCCATAGGTGTAGCTGCAACGGGGACATGTAGGGATGTTTGCCCTAGGTGGCCCCTGTTGCGCCTTGTGGGGGGGAGCTTCAGCGTCAATAGCACAAACCAGCTGAGGTCGTCCCAGTGGTAATTGGCATGCTGGGCGCCATCTTGAAAACACTAGAGCAGCACTTGAAACATCTTCAAATTGACAAAATTAACATCTATCAGATTCAGAAGGAAGCCCTGTTGGGATCCACATGAATACTACGCCAATACATTACAACTTCCTAGATCTCTGGGTGAGGCTTGAATTGTAATGAAGTCCAACAACCAGCTAAAGATCTGGCAGCTGTGAAATCTACAATAATAATAATAATAATAATAATAATAATAATAATAATAATAATAATAATAATAATAATAATAATAATAATAATAATAATAATAATAATAATATGCAAATGCCTCTAATATACTAGGTCCTTGGGAAGGACTCGATATTCAGAGGCGAATTCCTGACACTTGTTGTGTTGTTATGTACATCATCATCATCATCATCATCATCATCATCATCATCATCATCATCATCATCATCATCATCATCATCATCATAATGAGGTAGATACCACAATCAGTGACTGATGCTGGAAGTCTTTGAACCATGTTAGGCCCATAAGCATATTAGGAAAGAAAGGAATCAGCTCTTTCCCTTGGAATTGCCAGCCTCCAGGTGGGCCTGGAGATCTCCTCAAATTAGAACTAATCCTCAGATTACCCTGCTGAGGTCCTTCCCCTCCCCAAACCCCTTCCTCCACTCACTTCCTTCCCCAAACCCCTTCCTCCACTCACAAAATCTCCAGCAATTTGCCAATCCAGATTTGGCAACCCTAGTGTCCCTCCCCTTTTATGAAACTGGAATAGACATGGCCCCCTTTCTGATGTTTTAAAACATGGAAGGCCAGCCACAAAGTAAGGAACATATAGTAAGCTCTAAATCAGAACCAGCACAAACTAGGAATTCTGAATTCCAGAACTGATTCAGATAGCATGATGGTGGGAACGATGATGCAGGAGCCTTTCTCCTACGCTGCTGCTCACTCCACTAAGGCTGTAAAGTGGAAAAAAAAGTCTTCCATGTACTTAGTCATTCTTCAGCTGTGAACTCTGGAACTCTGCTCTGTGCTAAGCTTCTTGGGATTGTAGTTTGTGGAAACCCTTAAAACGATAAGTACATGAAATGGAGGAACCCTGATTTCTGAGCATTCAGCATCTGACACTTAGTTACCCAAAGGCTTGCTTCAGCTGTTGTAATAAAGCTGTTTTATTGTGTTTTTCCCCTTCTGTACAATTTCATGACTAACCATGTGTAAAATGGAAGGAATCTGAGTAGCCTATCTGCATCCAACTGGACACAAACGTCAACTGGCTTTTTAAAAAAACTCACTTTCATCTGGCATGGGGCTGCTTTCTGTTTTCTTTTAAATGTCAGAAAATGTTACAAGGATTCATCAAAATCTGCAGCAGATTTCCTATACCTCTAGGGGCAAATACTTCACAATAGACTTATTTTTGCTCCTTAAGCGGGACACTGTTGGCATTACTTAAAATAAAGTTAGTTTTAAAATACTCCTAATGATGACTAGCATTTGGAATGTTTTTCCAATTTCTCAGCAATGATAGAAGCTCCCAAATTAAATATTTGAAAACTAAGGAATGAAGAATGAGATATACTCATTTCAGTTTAGAAAGATAAATAGAATCATGTGTCTCTCCTATTATATAAATCTATCCCTCTCTCAAAATGGTAGCTTGTCTGCAGGCATAACTGGATCAGCCCCAGGTCCACTCAATCTCTGCTAGCTACCAATTTGTTTATGTTGTGGAGGTTTCCATGAAATTAATCCAGAAAAGCCAAAATGGGGTCCAGTAAAATGAAGGTTGCTTGCTATTCCTTTCTTTAAATTGATGGTACGGTAGCACCTATCAATTGAAATAAGTAGGATGTGTCCTCAAGTGCCTGGCAAATGCACTCTACAAATAGAAGATGAATGATGGCACAGTGTGGTAAGCTGCCCTGTGTACTGCAGTCAAATGTCTGCTCACAACCTGAGTTCGATCCTGAGAGAAGTTGGTTTCAGGTAGCTGGTTCAAGGATGACTCAGTCTTCCATCCTTCTGAGGTTAGTAAAATGAGTACCCATCTTGCTAGGGGTAAAGTGTAGATGATTGGGGAAGGCAGTGGCAAATCACCCCATCAATGCAGTCTGCCTAGTACACGTCAGGATGTGATATCACCTTGTGGATCAGTAATGAAATGAAACAGTAATGAAAGGAAAAGAATGAAAGAACTGATAGAAACGTATGGATATGGTTTATCTGTAGTTATTTGACAGACTAGAGACATCATATTTTCATGGTAGCTACAGGAGACCATGAAAGCAAGAGGAAAAGAGCTACATTTCTTTAATTAGGCTATTACTGCAGAATTTGGAAAGGATTTCTAATTATGAAAGGAGTGAAAGTTGGAACTGGAAACTTTGTTTTCCAAGCATGACTGGATGTAGCTTTTGCCCTGCATTTTGCCCAAGCATTTTAAAACTGAGATATATGCAGTGACGTAGCTACCAGGGGAAGGGGGGCGTGCGTCGCAACAGGTGCACACCTGCAGGGGGCACCAAAACTCAAAAATGTATTTTAAAAAATATTTTGCTGTTTTTACTTTATAGGCTGGCAGGGGGCGCACTTTTTAGACTAGCAGCACCAAAATTTCAGGTTATCATCAGGTGACTCCTGATGATATCATCCAGGTTTGGTGAAGTTTGGTTAGGAGGTCCAAAGTTATGGACCCCCAAAGGGGGTGCCCCCCATCCTCCATTGTTTCCAATGGGAGCTAAAAGTAGATGTGGCTTCCCTTTGAGGATCCAAAACTTTGGACCCCCTGAACCAAACTTCACTAAACCTGGGTGGTATCATCAGGATAGTATCTTGAAGATACTAGCCAGGTTTGGTGAAGTTTGGTTTAGGGGGTCCAAAGTTATGGACCCCCAAAGGGGGTTCCCCATCCCCCATTGTTTCCAATGGGAGCTAATAGTAGATGGGGCTTCCCTTTGAGGGTCCATAACTTTGGACCCCCGAAACCAAACTTCACTCAACCTGAGTGGTATCATCAGGATGGTATCCTGAAAGTAGCCTGAAATTTTGATACTTCTAACTTAAACATTGCTCACCTAACTGGCACCCTCAAATTGTCCCCAGATTTTGGTCCCTTCTGATCTCTCTGAGTGGATTTAAAGGGAGAATCTGGGCTCCCTAGATTAAAAAACATTGAAAGTATTGTCGAAGGCTTTCACAGATGGATTCAACTAGTTGTTGTGGGTTTTCCGGCCGTGTGGCCGTGGTCTGGTAAATCTTGTTCCTAATGTTTCGCCTGCATCTGTGGCTGGCGTCTTCAGAGGTGTATCACTGAGAGAAGTCTGTAATAAGAGAAGTCTGGACACAGTGTATAACAGATGGTCATGCAGCCTGGATGCTGTTTTTTTGGGGAGGGGGATCTACCCTGAAACAGCATCATTTTCAATGTTGTTTAAACTAGGGAGCCCAGATTCTCCCTTTAAGGTGGATTTAAAAGGAGAATCTGGGCTCCATTGTCTAAACAATATTGAAAGTGATGCTGTTTTTTTTGGGGGGGGGGATCCTCCCTGAAACAGCATCACTTTCAATGTTGTTTAAACTAGAGAGCCCAGATTCTCCCTTTAAGGTGGATTTAAAAGAAGAATCTGGGCTCTTTAGTCTAAACAACATTAAAAGTGATGCTATTTCAGGGTGGATTCCCCCATCCCCTCAAACAGCATCACTTTCAATGTTGTTTCAACCAGGGAGTCCAGATTTGTGAGTCAGGGCATGTTCTATAATGTGATTGTGATTTTGAGATAACATGGTGCAAAAATTGTTCTTTGGTCATAGTGGGGGAGGGTGGCCTTTGGTTGTGGTGAGGCCGTCCATACTGGGTGTGTGTGTGTGTGTGTGCAAAACTCAGATTTTGCACCAGGCTCCATTTTCCGTAGCTACATCTCTGGATGTATGGAGTAATGATTTTTTAATCAGGGGCTTCAGATGTTTGAGGTTCTGGGAGATATGGTGTTCTATCCACACATCAGACAAGACATAATTAAACATGGCTGATTAACATATGCTAAAGACAGCTGTGAATCACCCACTGGCTGTGGTTGCCTCTGGGGGGTGGGATGGGTGGAGCCAAGGTGACCGCTTCCGCGTAACTGAGGGCGGAAGCGAAGCCCGGGCCATGTTGTGCAAGGGCTGATGTCACCAGGAGGGGAGGGTGGATTGACCCTTTAAAGGGGAAACTCTATGTGCTTCGGCCAGCTAGCGATTTGCCCACCCACCTCTCCCTGGGTTTGTCCGGTTGTTGCATTTTTCTGTCATAGCCGTTTGGCGGTGGCGCATGGAAGTGCCGATGGCGGCAAGAGGCAACCACCCTGCCGAACCGGCAAATGGGGATCACCTCTTGCCAGGAGCGTCTGCCCGGCAGAGCCCTTCAGCAGAAGCCCGAAGTCCAATACAGGGCATCCGCCCATTGGAGCTTCGCTATGAAGCAGACAGGCCAGATCAAGACCCATGCTATGCCTCACGCTTCTGTTTTGGTTGGCTAATAAAATGGCTATGGCCAAAATGTTTATCCCAGCAAAGCGTCCAGTGTGGTTATTGGAGAGGATTCACCCTGGTGGATCCCACCTTCAGAAGGCAAAGAGCTAAGAACATCTGAAAAAGGGAGAGAGGACCAAATGACACCCCATAGCTATTGCTTTTGCTTGATGACAAGAAAAGGCTTCTTCTTCATCATCTGTTCTTGTGGTGGAAATCCTGGGTTGTATCTTCATGTGTACTGTAACTTATCATGTCCTGTTTTATTTTAAACATTGTCCTATGCTTCACCTTGGTGACTCTTGTGCGGGACAGATGGTAATATATGCAGATAGTAATATATAAATTGTGTTCGGACTGGCTTATTCCGCTTCACTACATAACTTGGACTAGACCCAATCTGTAAGTCTCTTTCAGTTGGATAGTTCTGTACTTCTGTGCTTTCTATCAGCAGGTTTCATCTCAAAACAGAAACTTGCTTAGTGAAGCACAAAACAGGGCTGAATCCATACTGAGATTCTTATCTGGAAGATAATAATTTTCTTAAAAAAATAAACTTGCTAGATCAGGATGTGGCTCAATGATCCCTGAGCTAGCATAATGCCAAGAATAGTTGTGGGTTAGATGCAACTAGGCCAAGAGCAGCCATCATCATTACAAGCAGCACACTGTGCAGAGTTCACTATGTGCAGCATGACTGTAATGCACGCACTTCCTTTGGGACTGGGCTGTGCGCGTGTTCATGCATATTAGCAGAGAATTAAACCCTGTTCTTCAAGAAAATGAAATCAAGGAAGGCTGCATGCCATATAAAGTTAAAAGGGAGAAAACTCCAAGGAAGGAGTTGGATGACCAGATTTTGAAACATTGTTTGAGTAAGATGGATGGATTGGTCCTTGCAGGTTTTGATCAGAAGCCAGGAATAATCTGTTCAAAGCAGAGAGTCTCCTTTGATCTCGCCATCCTCCTCATCCTTGTCACTCTGAACCACCAAGGAATATAATCTTCCAGCACAACATGGGGAAAAGAAAATGTGTCTCAGAGGGCAAAGGAAAAAGGTGGCGGGAGCCAGTGAAACAGAATCTGACAACAAACACCACCAGGCAGAATGACGTGGAGCCTGCTGGCATGCCAGTGGAAGTGTTTGCTAAGGTTTCCTTTGACTAGACTGTTTGCTCTTTTGTTACTTGTGCTTAACAAATGGCTCAGTGACATGTCTCACGCAAGTTCTCCAGTCTTTAAGTCTCAGGAGGGCTTCCTGAGACTCTAAATCTTTCCACGCATTTGCAAGTTTCTCCGTATGCTGCACAAAATATTCTGGACCTAGATCCAGGGTAATTCAATTTTCTTTATATTTCAGCAGATACATATCTATATATATATAAAGCTAACAGGAACTTTGTTAGTCACGCCCTAACGCCGAAACGGCTGGACGGATTGCCCCCAAATTTTCACATGATGTTCCTCCCTTTTCTGGGCAGGTAATCGGACCTTCAAATCACTGAAAGTCCATACCTGAGCCAGGTAAAACGTCTTTTTCCTGGCACACCAGGCCATGAAGCTGGCTGTGTTTAACTGTCACCCTTAGAATGTTCGTGCAGCATGTCTGTGGCCTGAGGGCTTGGTATGAGGGCTTAGGATGTTCGCACAGATGGGCAGAGATGAGCAGTTAAAACAGTAAATAGGTAATATTGTTAGGTAATACAAGTGGAAGTGAAACACATACACACTTTGCCATGTGAGACGTCAGGTGGGATCCCCCCCCCCTCACACGCAGGTAACTTTCACTCTCTGTACCTCACCCACTGCTACCACACAATACACATCCAGCTCATCCTCACACACCTCACTCTGCCCTCCCTCACATCCAACCACCACTTACCCACTTCCTCACCCATATTCATCACAGCTCTCTTTTACTAAAAACGAGCTGGAGTTTGCCTTTTTCTTCTAAGAAAATCCACGGGGTGGGAGTGAACCAATACTACTGGCTCCTCTTCTTTTGCACATGGCCCTTTAAGAACCCAGAGAGCTGGCCTCGATCTGAGCACCTCACCACCCTGCCTCTGCTGCCTGACTGGGATAGCCTCCTTGCCCCAGTTCTGCCTTACCCAAGCCAGGACTGTGCGTGTCAACCAGTCTCATGGACAGCGGGATTCGCACTCTGGACAGTTCTGTTGTGGAATGGAAAGGGTTACATTATACTAAAAAAAAAGACACCACCATATAACAATGTGAACTGAAAAGGGAAAGAGGGATTCCATTTGACCACCCCAAAAGGCTATGCTGTGGATCATTGGACCTGCATGGACATCTGTGTGGGTTGCGGACTGTGATGAGAAGGACAATTGCCACAGCAATGCATGGCCGGGCCCCACTAGTTTATGGATATGCATTCAGATTCCAGAAACCCACCACTGACAAAGCAGCAAATTGGAGGTGTATCTGTATGAGCTCCTGGTCAAAGATTTCCTACAGGATTAATCAAATTGTAGAATAATCAGGGCTTTGCATCTATGTAAATCAATCCCTTGCTAGTATCAGGAAGCATACCTAAGAACTTTGGTTGCTTTTAAAAAAAAAAACTATGCATCTTCATATACAATTATGGACTCTTCAGAGATGCAAAGCTGGAAGTAACCTTAACATTTACTTTGGCGGATTCCGCATGGGCCAAAAACAGCAGTGTGAAAACTGTGAAAATGGTATAAAATGGTTTAAAAGGGTGTAAAAGGGTTTACACTGTTTTCACACCTTTTGGCCCATGCGGAATCTGCCTAAGTCTTGCAGTCTCAGTGATTCAGTCCATTTAAACTAATGGAATTAAATGTTTTCTCTTAAATAGCAATGTTTAATGAAGAGTAATGAAGGGATTTCACTCTAAACAGCCAGGCATAATAGTACCCACCATGTTTTTTGCCGTGCAAAGTCAAATGAGTTTTGCTTTGGGTTTTTGCATTGCTACTACTTGGAGAAGCTTGTTTAATGGGCATTGACCATTATGAGATGCATGCAGAAATGAATCCTGATGAATTCTGATAGCTACTGAATACATCTACTCTGATTAGGTAGAGACTGGAGAGAAACAGAGTGAAACAGCTGAAATGTAACCAGCAAAGAGTGTCACATTAGAATCTGAGAGACCCACGTTTGAATCCCCACTTTGCCACAGAAACTTGTTGCATGATTTTGGGATAGTTACACATTCTTACTCTAACCTACATCACATAATAAAATGGAGGAGAGGAGAACAATGTAGGCCATCTTGTGTTCCCATTGAGGAGAAAGGTGAGGTAAATAAGATAAATAAAGCAGCCAAAAATCCTTTTCTGTCACTAGATCCCTAAAGTCTGTGACATAGCCATAGCTGTTGTCTAGTAAGAGAAGCTAGTTAAAGAAACGGCTAGCTATTGAATCACAGTTGTTTGTGATCTCAGAAGCAGGTATGATCTTTCTTTCTCCTGGCACAGTTTAAGCCTTTAAGGAGAAGTAGTCATGAAAATAGGCTCTTTACTGGCAGGAAGGGTCACATGGGGGTTTGTTGCAAGGATGTGAATATAGCTCCTTTCAAAGGTGAACATAATCAACTGGTCTTTTCTTTGGTGGAGTACTGTCTGCTCTGATGTTATTTTTTTAGCCCAGCAAAACTGCAGGAAATCCAGCATATGGATACAAATAGTATGCTGCTTGAATTTAAAGACTTGTACTGTCTACCTAGGAATTTTCTCATTCCCTCTTACTCAGCTTATATATCTGTCATTCAGCTTACATATCCAGGGCGGGTTGGCACTGCTGTTGCTTCTTAATTTGACAGCAGTGTTCAACTTGGTCAATCGTGACACTCCAACCTTGCCAGCATCGTAACTCATGGGTCAGCCTTGCAATGACTGTGCTCATCATGATATAGTATTATGGCTCTGTGGTCATTAGTGTGTTCCACAAATTTCTGATTGCCATCACAGGTTTTATGGAATTAATAGAAACATTTCACTCTTAAACCTAAACAGGTTCATTTATATAGCAAGGGTTATGGGGGTAACAACATATTTTGGCAGAAGTTACTGATCTGGACATTGCTCCAAAGCATGCAGAGAAGCAACAGGAACCTTACTGTCAGGGCAAATAATTTAACTGCATCTCTGCATCAGGAACAACTGAATAATCGGTTTTTACCCAGTGCAGCTTTCCCTTGCATAAAGAGGAACCTAGTAACAAGGAGCTGAAGCCAAAGCAGGAAACCATACAGACTGACTTAGGCTGATTCCTCATGGGCCAAAAACAGCAGTGTGAAAACGGTGTGAAAGGGTTTAAAATGGTGTAAAAGGGTTTATACTGTTTTCACACAGTTTTCACACCGCTGTTTTTGGCCCATGCGGAATAAGCCTTAGATTGTGTTTCTTAGTTTGTTGTGGTTCCTCAATAGGTACTCAGGATTTGAAAATCCATATCCATGAGTTATGTCAATTAATAATCATCTGTCAATGAAATCTATCTGTTCTTGGGGACAGCAGCTATTTCCTACTTTGCAATAGGGAGGGTTTTCTTGGGGGGTGGGGTAAAAACATTCACAGTCAAATATGTTTCCCTCTGCATCAGTAGAAGGAATTTTCAAATCAAAGTTTTTAAGTGAGATAATTTGCTACTTGATACATTAAATTATTTGTTCTAACTAACCCACTAGTGGGCACTTGAATAGCTCCAAAGGGAGCTATCTGCATCACTATTCTGATAAATTAACTCTGAGACGTGATCCCCAGACAAATTGCATCTGGTAACTGTCAGGACTTGTAAAAGAATGTTTGCCCCCCAAACACACAGTCCACAAAGAACTCACAACAGCACAGCAACCTCTCAGGCTACTTTATATTCACATAGGAAGTTAGCAACACTGAGAACAAATATATGCTTCAAACTTACATTTATTTACTTTAACTAGCCTGACTTCCCACAAGGAAGTTGTCAATTTTTTCCAGATTAAGTTCTAAAAAACCCTGTTACTGATCTCCAAAGCCACCGCTCCTTGCACTGCTTAAATGCATAGGGTTTTCCAAGAAAAGAGAGTGACAAACAGTTTGCCTGTATGCCTGTAACTGGCAGCTAATGGCCATTGCTATTCAATGTGATACATAAACTTGTTTTCCTGAGAGGGGAAAACATTTTATTGTTGGATACAAACACTGAGGAAAGTGCACATGTTCTTTGCATCTGGGCATCACATCTACTACAATCTGTTCTCTTTATGAATGTGAAATTGTGAACGTTGATTGGGAAAAACAGAATTCGTGGCATGGTGGAAATGGCCATGAATCAGTAGTAAATGAAGTTGCTAGCTGTCCAGATATCACAAGTGGCAATATTTGTTTATGACCTTGTTCCTTGCCGATGCTGTGGAGCAGAGAATAGACAATCTGAAAACCCCAGTGACATAACATAGGATCTCTGTGCACTGCAGCCTTCTCTGTGCGTGTAAAGAGAGGAGGAAGATTATACCTGTAATAACATGCCATGTAGCCTCCAAGCACCCAGTCTCTCTGTGCTACTCAGGATTCCTTCCGATCATGAGTTTGGAACCAATGTATTCAATGAAGCATTTTCTGTCATACAATCCTGCCTGCCACCATCATCAGCCAAAACTTTTCTTCAAAAATCAGTAAGATGTCAACCAGAGACTGAGTTGCTCTGAGGTTGAATCCTACCTATGGAATGTCCTCCCAAGAGATGTTCACTCGGTGCCATCTTTATGATCTTTCAGATGCACAATCCCTCCTCTAACCTGTTTGTTCATATCTTTAGGGGAAACAGATTCCCCTCAGTTCTCAAACTTCTTACTGTGCACTTGGTTGTTTGAGTTGTGCCCGCTGATGTTTTCTCTCATGCTCATGTTTTTAATTATAGCTTTAATTGTTGCAATTACATTTATCATCTAAGGTGCTTGAACGTTTTTGGCAGAAAGAAGGCACTCAGAGATTCCAGAAAAATAAATCAAGTGCCTCTTGAGATTAGCTTTTCTGATATTCTCTTCATCAGGTTCCCACCCCCTTCTCCATTTCTTACAAAGCTGTTGTCCTATTGTAAGTTTTGGCATCTTATGGTTTGTCTGTATAGACTGGACAACCTGCTAGGTACATTGGTCAAAGTGTCTCAGGTTCCATTTTAAAACCTAGACTTCACTTTAGAGGAAACAGCTGTGAAATGCTGCTTCTGTAACTCAGCAACAGTTACTTGGAAACACTGTGTTTTGAATCCATTCCCTTTGTAGGAGGAAAGTAATAAACAAATAAACCAATAAATAATGTATGAAGCTGAGTAGGCATCTCCCTTTTGATGATTATTTATGTTCAGAGATTCATAGTTTTCTCAAACAATTCTGCAATGCTACAGATCTTGATATAGCTGTAAACAAGACTGTTCTCTGCACAACTGTAAGTAAATTTCTCAAGACGCACTGTACAGAAGAGTTGAACATTCTTGGTTCCTGCCTTGTCCAGAGCAGAAATAATGAACTGAGAGGCAGGTGTACTCTAATCTGAAGAAATGGGGTTGATTCCCCTCTCCTTCACATGAACAGCAAAGTCTTATCTGGTGACCCAAATTTGTTTCCCTATGCCTACATTCCTGCTGGGTGACCTTGGACTAGTCACAGTTCTTCAGAACTCTCTCAGCACCATGTACCTCACAAGGTGTCTGTTGTGGGGAAAGGAAGGGAAAGGGGTTTGTAAGTTACCTTGAGTCTCCTTACAGGAGAGAAAGGTGGGGGGTATAAATCCAAACTCTTCTTCTGATACTGTGATGAAATTATTGTGGGGTGGTCTCTGTACCTCATCTATGTGGATCCCTGATCCCAAATAATTTCCTTGTTCTGAAGGGTTTGCTTGGACACCAAGGATATGATGGTTAGATCTCAAAGCTGCATTTATATACTAGTAACATAGCTACGATGAAGTAGAAAGCATGTGGTTACTGTGCTCCCCCTTCACAATTGATGGTAGCCCAATTTTTTTGTCTTGAAGCATGAACTGATTAGATTGGATAGCGTGGACAACACTGAGCCAGCAATTACTGCATCACTTTTGCTAATCTGCATATGTTTCATAACAACATCTGGTTTTGATTAAGGTCTGCAAATTATTACATTATATGTACACTATGAAAAATCTAGGCCAATGGTTGATTACTAGATCTGAATGATCAGTTGGTATGGATTACTCAGTACCGTGTGTTGATTGATGTGATAATTATGACATACATTTTTGTTTCTATTTGGCTAAAAGGTAAGTTCTAATCAGATTTAATCAGGAGCTTCCCCTTGTGGAAGGAAGTTCAGCACTAATGATACTGTAGTAAACAACTGATATATATATATAGTTTGATTTGCATTGCTTTATATACATCACAATGTTTGTCAGATTATCTGCCCAATAATAAATTGTTGTTCTACAGAGTTTGGTCAAGACAAGTTATTCTCTGTTCTATATTGCCTCACAGTGTCATCTGCAGGGTATTTCCAGATGATCTATTTATGGGAAGATATTTTTCTAGAAATTGGATTTAGTATCTCCGATCTTCCTTCCCTATTAAAAAACTGATTTGAACAATTACAGCTAATTTTTCAGAGCTCCAAACTCTCACTGGGCTGGGAACAGTTTGTCAGGGAGACTGAATATTAAAGCATCTTTTACACAATCTTAAACAAACAGCCCAATCCAGAGTGGGCTAGCAGGAAGGGAACCCAACAAACAACAACAAACAGAAAACCCCGCCCAGAATCCCCCCAGGGGATAATAAAGATACTCCACAAAAACCATGGTGTAGCTCCTCCGACCACGACTCTGCCAGCACATGGAGACTGAGTGGGCGAGTAGTGGATGTGGACTAAGGTTAAATCCACCCCCACCTTGCCCCCAGAATGCCCCTGGCCTTGCTAGTGCAGATTTTTTTTGCACTGGCAGGTCTAGAGACAAGCAACAACAGGCCACTCTGGATGCCACAAAACCATGAGCGCTCAGCCACTGGTATAAGTTGCCCCTTTGCTGGTAAATTTGCCCATTGTGCTGGTGGGGTAGGCCCCTATTCTGGTGCAAGGCTTTAGTTTCATAGAGTTTCATAGAGGGGTCCACCCCCACTCCCCCCCCCCACCTGACACACACATTCTAGTTTCGGCTGATACTTGACAGTCAGTGTCATTAAATTCAGTGTGACTTAAGAACATTAGAAAAGTCCTGCTGGATTAGATCAGTAGTCCATCTAGTCCAGCATTCTGTTTCATATAGTGGCTGACCAGTTCCTCTGGGGGTCCAACAACGGGGCATTGAGGCCCTGAAGTTGCCTCCTATCTCTGGTATTGAAAGGTTTACTGTCTCCAAATGTAAAAGTTCCCTTTATTCATCATGGCTAGTAGCCACTGATACACCTATCCTCCATGACTCTGTCTAATCCTCTTTTAAAGTTGTCTGTGCCTGCAAAAAGAAGAAGAGCTAGTGCAGAGTGTATGTACCAACAAAGCTGCACAGCCAAAAAGTTAATAAATAGAACTTCCTATGTTTCTATGATGCTGCGCAGACAGAATTTTTTAAAAAACTTTTTCAAACAGAGGGAAGGGGCCACGGGGTCGCGTTCCCGCCTCAACACAACAGCCAATTGGAAAGAGCCGCAGAGCAGATCGCGGGCTTGTGGAAATAGTTACAGTTTTTGATCCTGAGATTAACTTTTAGCCTTTGTGGAAAAACTCACTGAGGTAATTCCTGGCTAAAGTTGCCAGCTTCAGGTTGGGAAATTCCTGGAGATTTTGCAGTGAGTGCTGAGGAGGGCAGTGTTTGGGGAAAGAAGGGCCCTCAGTAGGGCATAATGCCATAGAGTTCAGACCAGCCATTTTCTCCAGGGGGACAGATTTCTGTTGTCTGGAATTCAGTTGTAATTCTCGGAGATCTCCAGATCCCACCTGCAGGTTGGCACCCCTGGACCTGACTGCATCCTCTGGGTGACTTGATACCACTTGAGGTCCATGACTCAACTAGGCCTGGCTGTTTGCTACTGTTCAACAGAAGCCACTTGGTGAAAGCAAGTGTTGTTTACTGGTTAACGCTTCAGAGCAGGGGATGGAGACCCAGGTTCAAATCCACATTTTGCTGCAGAAACCCACTGGGTGATTATAAACCAATCACATGCATTCAGCCTAACCTGCCACAAAGGGTTGTTGTGTTGATCAAAAGGAGGAGACTAATGTAAGCTGCTTTGGGGCACACTGTGGAGAAAGACTGTAGTTCAACTATATATTGTCTACCAGGTCACACTATCTACACACTTGTTGACTTTCTCAAAGTTGGTGAGGCAGGACTTTTCTTCGGAGAAGTCATCCTGATTTTCCTTAGTTGGCTTTGTTCCTTTATGTACATAATAATTCCATCTTTGATTACCCTTCAACTAATTTGCCTGGGATGGACTTAAGGCTGATTGGCCTATAATTTCATGATTCTCTTCTGGACTTCTTTTTAAAAAATGGTGTAACATTTGCTACTCCCCTGTCTTCTGGTACAAAAGCTGAATTTAGTGATAGTTTACATATACAGTTTCAGTAGATCAACTATATAACATTTGAGTTCCTTAAGAACTTTCTGATGTATGCCATCAGGTCCTGGAGACATATTGGTTTTTAATTTCTCCAGTAGGTCTAGAACTTAATTTGACTCAGTTCTTCAGACTCCTTTCTAGAGAGGAATGCCTAAGTTGTACAGCTGCAATCCTAAGCATGCACACTTTCCAGTAAGTTCTTTTGAACTCAGTAGGGTCTAGTTCAAAATTAAAGTGATTAGAATGGGCAGTTGCAATTCTATAGATAATGGCTTATAATTTTCATTCAATACAATATTTAAATAACATATTTAATCTGCAATGCATATATTGCATTCTTTACCACTTGATTTCTGTTCTTTGACGTATCTTGTAATTTCTTGCCCTCATATACTCTTTCCTATTTTATAACATCATCCCAATGCACACAGATTCAATATAAGGTTCTATAATATTTTAACAACATTGTATGCGGACAGAAAATCACTCAGTCTCTAATCATCACTCCCCTGGTGATACATCTGTGCGTCATATTACCCTTTTTTGCCAATGCACCACAACAGGAACTGATAACCTCTAATGTAAAAGAACCTCCTCGACTACATCTGGAATAACAGGTCAGTTATGGGCTATGACACTGACTCTGGGGCATTGTATAACAGATCAGTTGTTTTCTTTTCTGGTACTGTACAAATATTCCCCATCTCTGCCAAACGCTGTATCCTTGTTGTTTATATGACTCAGGTCACAGTATAACTAAAAAACAACTTGTCTGAATAAATCTTTGCACAGAGTGTATCATGGCTTTTGCAAATCCCAAAAGCAAAATTCACACCATAATAGAATCTCCTCTTCATACAACCGACTTCCTTATAACACCCATCATAACTTTTGTATACTGCCAGAATAATACTATAGGCTTCATTTGTACTGCCAGAATAATACCATAGGCACCAGCATGGTGTAGTGGTTAACAGCAGATGGACACTAATCTGGAGAACCAGGTTTGATTCTCCACTCTTCCACATGAGCAGCAGATTCTTATCAGGTGAATTGGATTTGTTTTCCCTTTCCTACACATGAAGCTTGCTGGGTGACCTTGGGCTAGTCACATTTCTTCAGAACTCTCTTAGTTCTACCTAACTTCACAAGGTGTCTGTTGTGGGGACAGGAAGGGAAAGATGTTTGTAAGCTGCCTTGAGTCTCCTTACAGGAGATAACGGCAGGGTATAAATCCAAACTACTCTTCTTTTGGGGTGTTGTGGGATTTCCGGGTTCTTCTTTTCTTCTTCCATTTATATCTCAACATTCCATTTCTGTACTGAATGAAAATAGCATTTGGGAGGAATGAAATCTCCTTTACCTATTTGATACATTTTCATAACTGCCAATTTTACTTCTGCTTTCATGCTACTGGTGTAATGTTTAAAACACTTCTTATTGATGTATTGTCCTGACCAAGCAGGGATTATTGGCCTGATGAATTCACATCACCATGTAGCCACTCATATGTGGCTATATGATGAAACCACCATGGGTAAATGACAAATAATTGCCTCATCCAAAATGGCAGGGAGGAAATGCATTACCATTCATAAGGGAGCCTAGCCAACATTCCCTGTTAGTGAGCGATGCTACAGTTTCATTGCCATTGCATACTGGACAGTTCATTGTGGCAGTAGAGACCTTGCAATATGTTTTTATAACCTGTGGTAAGTGCCAGGACTATTAAAGTTTTCTCTTACCTTATAGGGGTAGATTCTTGCGATTACACAAGGATGAGAGAAGAGTCCCAGATCTCAATAATCATCAAGTATATGATCTCACTGTGGAAATGCACAGTTTGATGTCTGCTGCAGCATTATCCACACATGACTCAGCTGGTGAAGCTTTCCTCCTCCCTGATGAATTTGTTCCCTGTAGCCAGCCTTTTAATCAAGTTATAGTGTATCAATTGATTCCTTATAATAACACATCATCAACTTTTCAGTGATCTCACAGGCTTGATGCTGTTATACATTTGGCTCATGCAAACTCTAAAATGTCATCACTTCCTACTGCAGTCAGTCCCCTTTCTCCACAACAAATTTTCAGTCGGGCTTTCCACAGCCCTAATCAGAGGCTAGTAAATTAAAGAAGTACAAAGATCAAATCTATTGCTTCTATTTTACACAACACTTCAGCACCAGGGAGATTACACAAAGTGCTGATACATAAATGCATTGATTCACTTCCATGGCCATCCTGTAGATCCCTGAAGATACAGCTCTTAGTAGTTTCTTGCTGTGCAGAATTTCATGTTTCTCCTTGTTGACCAACTAGTTACCAAGTAGGTCCCTGGGTTGCTAAGTCAAATGACATTTTTAGCACCTTGTACATTTTCTTTCTAGCAAATGTTTACATTTCTATTCCTCCAAGGAGTTCAGGATTGCATACATTGTGCATCATTCCATATTTTATTGTCTCAGCCACCCCCTGGGTGAGAGATTGTGACAAGCCTCATGTCACCCACAGTTTTATAGAATAGTGGAAATTTTTCCCCCAAGTCTCCCAAAACAATCAAATATTTCTAGCAACTGCACCACATGATCATATTACAGTGTGGAGCAAAAAGCCACATCACTTACAATAGCAAAGTCTGTGAAGAAATATCAGGTACATGGAAATGTGTAGAGATCTCAGCCATGAGAACCACCACAATTCAGTACATAAATGAAAGATAGGAGAATGCTTGAGATATATAAAAAATGAAGCAGCATTTGTGTATTTTTATAATCAGCTTCGGGGTCTCTCTCTGTTCTGGTGGTTTTGACAGAATTACTTTCAGAAGTTATTAGTGAGCAATTATTAGGGCTGCCAACCTCCAGGTGGGGCTGCAGATCTCCAGATGTTCATGGACTACAATTCCCATCAGCTCCTCCCAGCATGGCTTGGGAGGGGCTGATGGGAATTGTAGTCCATGAACATCTGGAGTACCATAGGTTCGCCACCACTGTCCTAGGCCCTTTCCGTACGGGTGATATACAGCTACCCAGGGATGGCAAAAACGCCATCCCTGGGCTGCTGTTCGCACAGGAGGTGCTGCTGCATCACAGCAACACCATCCTGGCCACCCAGGAGCAGTGTGAAGCCGCCGCTGTAAACCTCGCTCATTGAGCGAGGTTTTTGCAAAGCGGCATCTTCCCTTTGGAGTGGTGCAAACCGCACCTCTGGGAAAACGCCGCTTTTCCCTTTCTCTAGTTTGAACTACATGTTGCTAGTGCATTGCAGCGCATTGTAACAACTCAACTTAGAGTTGTCCCTGCAGCCCTCCAGAGCGACGCTGGAAGATGAGGTCAGTGGAGGGGGCCGACAGAGAGGAGGCTCTGTGCAGAGCTGCCTCTCTGGCTGGGGGGGGCACTCAGAGCCGAACGCACGGTAACGTGCGAATGGCCTCCGAGCCTCCACCGGCACAATTCATGCCGGTGGAGGTTTGTTTCCACGCATGTAAGGAAAGGGCCCTAGAGTTGGAGGTGATCTCCACACTATTTGGATTACTCATTCATCCATTCATTTTAACATTTCTTCTGGAGAAAATGGCTGCTTCAGAAGGTGGACTGTATGGCATTATACCCTACCAAGATCTCTCCCTTCCCTAAACCCCACCACCCCTCAAATCTCCAGATATTTCCCAAGTCAGAATAGGCAACCGTGCCAATAATGCAGTTAGGTTTACCATATGTCATCAAATGGGCAGGTAAACATCCACCCACCCATCACTGATTGCACTTTAGCAATGAAGCAGTGGGAGAAAAATGGAAAGTGATGCCACAGTGCTGTAAGAATTTCTCCAGTTTCTATGGTATTTGCCACAGAGACAGGGAATTCCTAGAGCATTACTGAGGGTATGTGTGATGCCAGTTTGTTGGTACATGCAAGTGTCAGATCTTCAGTCATAAAAGAGTTAATGATGCTGTTTGTTAGTAAACATTAGCTAGACTGGCATAGCCAATAGGGCGTTGAGTAACCAGGTATCTGTATTAATGAAGTGATCTATAGATGGTGTTTCTGAGCACGTACACACTTTGGGAGGAAGTTGTAAACTCCTTTGTTCTAAGTTGAGTTGTTACAATGCACTGCAATGCACTAGCAACATGTAGTTCAAACTAGAGAAAACTGTTTTGTGGTTTTTCAGCCATGTTACCCTTCCCTATTTTTTAGTAAAGTTATTTAAGCTAACCAGAAGCATCTGTGATTATTCACTCTGCTAACTATATCATATTTTTATACCAATGCAGTTCCTGATGATCATTTGGAAGTGATGTCACAGCATCCACAATGGTCCCCCTCTCTAGGCCTTATCCTCCCCTCAAAGATGCTGGGATTTCCAGGTGCAGTCCTTCAAACTAGGTGCAGCCAATGGTGTAAGACAACAACATCCCCTCATTTCTATTTACATTTATTACCCACTCTTTACCACAGTCTCAAACATAGCAAAGAATGCACAAAAATGATTATGCAGCAATTAAAGAGTTAATTTGCAAAGGCAAAACCATCTGTCTGGTGGAATTTGACAGGAAAAGCTAGCAGGAGATGTGGGAAGATGCTTGCTGGAACTGTTGTAATAAGTGCCTGCCTCTGGGCCTAAGCTGTGTACTATGCAGAATAAACACATGGGTTTCCTGCATCGGTAGCTGGGTCCAGTTATTCCAGAAACATCGCTAAATTCCATTAGAATATCTTATTAACTGCTTACTTGTCTTTTGACACATAACTCTGTGTTGTTAAAAAAGTTAATCTTTACAATTTTTGAATTTACAAATAAAGGACACATTTGTGGCAAGGAAGTTTAAAGAAAACCCTTCTTTGATATTAATATTTTTCCTCTTGCATTTTTTAAAAAGGAGTTTGCTGACATTACATGTTTCTTTGTCCACACTCCACTCATTTGCATGGTTACTATAAGAGAAATTGAGAGGAATTTAGAGAAATGGTGAAAATAGCTATGTAAAGTTGTAATTTTCAGGTCATTGTCTGATAGAGATAATGTTATCCAGGGTCAGGGCTGAAGATATATTTCAGAACGATGTCCTGAATTACTTTCTGTTTCATTTCTAAAGGGTTAAAACATGTCTTAAAGGAAAACTATTGTTCCTATGATATGACCCAAGCACGTGCAGGAAAAGCTGGGCTACACAGCATATGGGAAAATGCTGTTCTGTATATTCCTGACCTGCAGAAGACAAAGATCAGTTGTAAATTGACTGATCGGGAAGCAGGAATTCATGTGGCAGTGGGTCTGTGGCAAGTGTCAGCAAGATGATGAGTGGCATCTGACTGAGATGAGCTTAACACAAGCTTTTGCCAGGCAAATGTGATTCAGAGATTTCCTATTGGATCACCTGCTAAAATCATTTTATGTGAAACATATGAGTCCCACTTGGCTCCAGCTGCAAATGTGGGATAGGATGCACAGATGGAGTCCCAAAGTGGAGGATCATGACATCTTCCCACAGGACAGTTCTGGACAGGACCCACAAACCATTTTGCATCCCACTGAGAAGCTTCCTTCCCCCTCTGCTTTTTTTTGTCCCAAGATGACTGGCCCACACAAGACTCTTCATACAGAAGCAAGATATGTACTCTTCATCATATCTTGTTGTTTTGAGCCTTATAGTTTTGAGCTCATTTGTACTGCTAGTGTGCCAAACTTCTACATTTCTTTGCACACTAACTTCATGTTTACCTTACAGCCCATTCACATGTGCATAAAGACTCAATTACTGGATTTGTACAAGTAACACAAGATAGGAATTAAGATTTTTTAAAGTTGCAATGATGTTCTGAAAATCCTAATGGCAGCAGCACAGCATTTTTGTTTTCAATTTTATTGCTCCCTTGTACAAGAGGCCACAGAGTGGTAGAGAGAATGGTGGAAGAGAACATTTCTAAACACAAAAACGATTTCATTCGGAAGCATTTCTGTGTCCGTTAGGAGTTTGGATGGGGTTCCTGGAGCCAGACATGGAATCTAAACATCCTTTCTAAGGTCAGGGAATGTGAAATGTGATATATTGTGGGAAATATTATCTATTCCACCACTAGCACTCTCCTTCTCTAAAGATATTAAGTTTTCATTATAAATGATGGACAGTTCCAATGGATGTAACAGAGATTTGATACTGTAATACACTAAACTCCCTGCTTCATGACCAATGGCAGAGCTGTGGACCAGCTGTGCTGTAATAAATTAAGATGCAAACACAGAGGCTTTCTTAGAGTGTTGGTATTCCTGAAAAGTAGCTCTAGATCCATTATGGGGGAATTAATTTTAAAACAAAGGATGAACCCCGGGGGGGGGGGGCTTTTTGTGAGACAGTTCATGCCCCCATAAAATGAAACCATCATTTTGGCAGGTTTTTTATGGTGGACATTCAAAAAATGTTTATCTCCTCGCTACACAGCATTATCTTGCTCACTTACTGGGGCAAAGAAGATGAGATTAAATGGTACAATAATTTTGCAGATTGTATTCTTAAATGTGGCTACTGCAGTGAAACTCCCTCTAACCCAGGGAGTTGGGGAAAAAGTCACAACCCCCTCCCACAAAATATCACCTTTCATTATGACAAACCCATGAAAATTCAACTCAGTCCCACCAAATTAACACTGAGATGAATACATTTATGTGCAAAGCCTGCTCATCCATGAGACAAAGAGAGGCAATCAGCTGATTTAGGTCAATTCCCCATCAAAAAAATGAATGTAGATACAAACTGGTTTGGGAAAAACCAAGACCTTTTCAGCATGGTTTCAGCGTCCCTACTGCAGCTTCTGCCCCACAAACGATCCTTGTTCCCAGAAACGCAGCAACAACGGATTTCCCACTGAGGCAGATTGAACACACGATCCGCTCAGGGGTTATCCTGATTGGCTGTTGTGTTGTGGCGGGAATTTTTTTTCAAACTTCCAAATCCATGTCTCTGCGAGCATGCGCAGAATAACCCTATGCAGAAAAGAAGAAACGGGCGATTAAAGCGAAGTCCTGTTCCTGTGCACCTCCATGTAGTTGGATCCACGTGGATACAACGTATAGCACTGCTTTGTATTGCCTTCTACTCAGTCAATCAATTAAAACTGGCCCTATGTTGCTTCATATCCACGTGGATCTCTGGTCCGCGAAATAAAAAGAAAGGCTGCGCGCATCATGCACAGCCCACTGCATTCTCATTGGACGGAAGGCTCCACGTCACTACCAGCGGTGGGAAAAACGAATCCAGATTCACACACTCACCTTCCCAACTTCACCATCACTCCAGATTGCCCATGTGTTTTTTGAAAAGGTCTACTTTCTTCCAGGTTCCAAAATAACACGTGCTGGGGGCGGGGGGGGGGGGGCAGAAAGGGGATGAAAGCATGTTCGGTGCGGGTGCAGTAGGGAGTTCTGCTGGAAACCTGGATATTTTGTGTGATGAGCACGTATTTAATCCTCAGTAGGAATCGACCTTAAAGGCAGAAATTGCCTTCTTTCTCTTCTGCCTTTGTTTTCGACCCGAGCCCTTTCCGCACAGATACTTTAAAATGTTCTGAGGAAGGAAATAAAAATTTCATTCAAGGATTTCTGCATTTTCTCCCAAACATTTTATTTGCAGCTTCAAAAATTTTAAATGAATCCTTTTTTATAATGATTCTCTGGCTGAAACCTTTTAAAAATGGCTTATTTTGCTGTGCAGTCCCTCGAAGATGTTTTCCACACCTCTCTGCCTTCCATTTCCTCATCAACGCCACTTTTTGAACTTGTCAGCAGAAGCCCCTTGCCCTGTTTTTGGAGCATTTCAGAATATGTTTGTGATTTTGGGGGCTTAATCTTCACAGCTTCAACTATAGAAGGCTTGGAATCACAGCACAAGGCTGCAAAGTACAGAAGCACTGATTTGTCAATGCACTGAGAATAAATGGAACAACAGAAATGGGGGTGAAAGTGAACAAAAATTGTGTTATTTGGGAGGGATCTAAAATGTTTAAAAATGTTTTATGGGTCTTGTGCAGAAACAGCCCTTGTCATGCCTCAGATGAACCACAGGCTGTTTTTGCCCTTTCTAATGCTCCGTGGCTTAGCCAGAGATCGTACCTGCTATGGGGCTTCTCACCCTGCTTGTAGTTCCCCACTTCTGCTATACTCTGTTCTTCACTTAAGTCAGGGTTGGTGAGGGAAGCCCCGAATGGTTTCCCAGAAGCCCAGAGCTTTCCCAGAAGCCCCATGTAAGCACTGCGAGCTCTTCTGGATTCTTTTTCACGCATGCATGGGCAGCCTCCATTTCCTGCATTCGGATTGGCTGAATCTTGCCCCATTCCCCCCACTCACTTTCACTATTTTATTTGTACTTGACAAATCAAGTAATACTCAGTTCAAGCAGTTTATAAGCAGATCTAAGTTAGAGTTTACCGGCTACGCATAGTCAAATGACAGATCAAGATCAAAATGACCAAGTGATAGATCAGTTATTTACATGCATGGTGGTAGAGGAGCAGAATTTATCTTCTTTGCTTAATGGGGAAGTTTGCAATTATAATCAGAACTTGTAATAGTAGCTATTGAACTGGAGGATGGCAGATTTCCCATTAAGCAAAGAGGAACACATGTATGGCTTTTTACATTTGTGCAAGAAACTAGTGTCAGTATCAGGACTGTGTGTACTGAAATAAGTGTAGGAGACTACCTCAAGACATGCGCAGAGTAGCTTTCCTTGAGGAATGAGTAGCTACAATCAGCTTCCAGATATATGTGAGGCTAAGAGGGAAGGCTTACATGTTAGTGTGTGAGCCCCTGACCGCCTTTAGCTGCAGCAGATCTGGTTTTAGCAATTAAGTGCTGTCTGGCATTGTCCTAATCCTGACCTCTGAATGAACTACAGCTCCAAAAACCCATGCAATTCCATGCAGCTGAGCTGTTATTTTTATGAGTACTGAACCACCAATCATCTAATGACATCAGTCCAGCAAAATCATCAGCATGTGCCATACAATTAAGATACCCTTCCTCAGACCCAAAGGCATGGATTTCAGGGATTTGTCTGTGTTTTAAGAAACTGACACAGAAGTCATGCATCAGACTCATTTTAATATTTGATTATGCTTAGCCTTCCCTAGTTATGAGTCAAGTGGAGATTTTGTATTTCTGATGTGTAGAGAAGAAGAATTGTGAGCTGGCTACTTACAGGCATCTCAGATCCTTTCTTGCTTTGCAGGGAAGCAAGATCCTGGATCCTTTAGGTGTTTTGACTGTGACATGGGGAATGTCATGATTAAACTGTGATTATGTGACTCAGCAAAATTATATTTTGCTGAAAAATAATTTATTGCAACATGGATCACTCTACCCAAAGAAAAAAGCCACTTGCTCAAGAACTATTGTCCCTACCGCCACCATCAGCCTTGTCCTGTTCCAGGAGAGGTCAGTCCATGGACCTTTCCTTCAAGAAGAGAAGTGCTTTTGTTTTCACAGTTTAAAGGAGAAGGTGGGAACAGGGCTGATGAAATTAAATTCCAGTACTGAATATCCTGTTTGGTGTCTCAAGCACTTCAGTTGACCTTACAACATCAATGGACACCGGGTCTTTTTTCATACATGGTTGGCTTCAGACTGCTTTTCTTTCTTTCTTTCTGAAGTTCTTCTTCTAGGGTATTGGTGACTTCACAGGACAACCAAGAAGAAAAAAGAAGAGTTGGTTTTTATACCCCATTTTTCACTACATTAAGAAGTCTCAAAGAGGCTTACAATCTTGTGAGGTAGGTGAGACTTAGAGAGTTCTGAGATACCTGTAATAAGTCCAAGGTCACTCAGCAAACTTCATATGGAGGTGTGGGGAATCAAACCTGGTTCTTCAGATTAGAGTCCTCTCCTCTTAATCACTATACCATGGTGGCTCTGAGGTGATGATAAGGTGTTGTCACTGCTGGGTCCTATGTGCAAGCTCTGAAACCTGTGCAGTGCATCCCCTCACCATCCTAGAGACCAAGGATGAACTGAGCAGTGCTGTGGACAAGCAATACTTGGACAACCTCCCAGCAACTCAGGTGGCAGCTAGTAGGCACCATGAGCAGTTGATGGCTGTCCCTAATCTTTTCTACTTCCACCCTTTGTGTGGAAGTTACATAGGCTAAAGGGTAGCATAGGATGCAGCAGTATGCAGTTTGCTCTTTGCTATTGGTTGTAATTGCAGTTTTGCTTGTAGGAATTTTACAGTACAAACCTGGGGGTAAGGGAATCCCTCAGGAGGAAGTGTGATCCTAATTCCAGTGTAAGTGCCACTTATGCGGGCATAAGAGGCAGTTATGATGGCACAGGGGGACTTATGCTGGTGCCGGAGAGCCGCATGGCAGCGTAATGCCTGGGCATCAATGAAGCCACAGTGCCAGTGCTCCTTCAGCTTAGGACAGGAGCCCACACTGGTGTCAGAGGGAGCATTCTCAGAGGCAGAGGCAGCTTTTGTCAAGTTCTTTGAGCCCTTTCCAACTGGGAACCCACCTTTTGGCTGGTGCTGACTTACACCAGCACAATCAGGGGTGCAGCCCATTGAGCTGCATGTGCCATTTGCACAGGAAAAGTATTTTGCTTGCCATGAAACAGCAAGCTTCCTAGGAGGTGGCGTGGCTGTGTCATCCCTGGCTGTGCCACAATCCCCCCCCCCCCCGGCTTAGGATTGCACTGCCAGTCAGAGGTGGGATTCAAATGATTTAACAACTGGTTGTTTACAAGCACAATTTTAACAACTGGTTCTGCCAAAGTGGTGCGAACCTGCTGAATCCCACCACCGCTACCATGCATTTATCATTTAAAACTTCATAAATTGCCAAATAGTGCCATGTTATATGCTGACAAAGTTATAAATGATCCATTTGTTTTAAATGGGAATATAAATGTGTTTGATAAAAAAAGTATGTCACATATTTATTTCCCCCAAAATTTGTCTTTTTCCCTGAATAACAAAACCCAGAGAAAATTTGTTTCCCCCTCCATCCCATGGCTTCAGCATTTCCTGAAATTTACACCAGTTGCCTAAAGTAGGTTGGTTATCTATATGGACATCATGGTGTTTTCCACATTGAGACAGGCTTGTGGGCTTTCCCTGTTGCAGCAGCAACTGCTAATGTAATACTGCAATGACAGGACTTCCACACAACAGGTTCCTCTAGTAAGTTTTCTAAAAAAATCAGTAATTTGATTGTGTTATATTGATATGCCATAATTTTAAAATGTGCATCAGTTTTTCTGAGTTCCCAGCTTTCTTTCTTTTTTAAAGTACCTCACTAGCCCATTTCATTGCAGTGATGTTTTTTTTCTGTTTATCTCTTCAAGGAATGGGCTGGAGACTTATTTTTGTATTGATATGAAAAATGGGAATTCAGAGAACCTGGTGCTATCTTTGGAGCAAGCAGAGAATGTATCCTCATGGGTAAACAAAAACAAAAGGAGACCCCTCTGCAAGCCCATTGAGAACTGAAAAGCCCTAGGTAAGAATTCTATGCACAGGGAGCATTATCACAAGAAAATATCCTATTATGCAGGAGGCCCCTGTGGCACACTGGCAACTGAACCAGTGCAGCAAACTTCCTTGTAGCGACATACAAGGAAGTTGCCACATCCAGGGAGCAGAAGTGGTGTGTGGCAAACATCCTTGTACAGGCATACAAGGAAGTGGCCGCACACCTACTGCTCTTGCTCTCGACTTTCCCCACAGAAAGCAAGAGCACTTCAGGTGTATACCTGATGCCACAGTAGGACAGAGAGGAGGCAAGCTGTACTGTCCGTAATCAGCCAATGAATCTTACACTTTTGTCTTCTTGTCAGCACAGGTTCTGCTAGGCCCAGCCCAAGGTGACAGTAATGAGTGAATTTAGAAAGACATTACTTAGCCTCTGGTTGAAATTTGCAGCTCACTTTTTGAGTCTGTAAATGTGCTTCCACTGTCTATCACTGCTGTAGCTCGATGTATATTATTTATGAGCTTATAATAGTCATGTGGTCATTCAACTCATGTGACTCTCCAAATGTCAATCTAGCCATAAAACAGACCAGGGAGGTGATGTCCCCGCAGGCAGCTGGGAGCTTACAATTAACATCATAAGCTTCAGTGTCACACTGGGGGGTGGGGGGTAGGGATCAGGTTTATTGGCTGCCTCCAGCTGAGCAGAACCTCTTATTGTTTTTGTGATATACTGAATGCATGATGGAAATCCTGGAATGGAACTGAAGGAGTTTCTATGTTAAACTTGTAGGCTGTCTAGTTCTTTTTCTGATGAAATATATTTCCCCATAGTCACATAATCATTTATATTTGCTTTCAGACATCAATTGATTTGTAAATGGTCCTATGAATTTCTTTGAACTTGAAAATACTTTCTCTGCTTTGTGGGTTGAAGTGACATGGAGAAGACTTTCTGTGTTGTGCCTGACCTTTGAAATGCCCTTCCTTACTGATGCTTTTTGGGTGCCTCTTTTTACTTAGGTTTTTCAGCCATTTTGTGGTCAGAAGAAGATAAAAAAAATATGCTGGCTCAGGCCAGTGGACCATGTTGTCTAGTATCCTGTCTCACACACCGAAAAACCAATTACTCCAATTACTCTGGAGGGTCTGTGTCTGTCCCAAGGACCATTTTACTACTGTATATAGCGGCGTATAAGACGACTGGGGGTATAAGACGACCCCCCCCCCCCACTTTTCCAGTTAAAATATAGAGTACCACCTGCTCAGTACCACCCACTCAGTACCTGGCGTATAAGACGACCCCAGACTTTACAGATGATTTCCCAGGGTTCAAAAGTAGTCTTATACGCCAGTATATACAGTAATGCTATTTTAAATTATTCATTGTTTATTTTATGCAGTTTTAATTACTTCTTTGGTTTGTTTTATTGTTTTCATAGCGAGCCACATTGAGTAGCTCTCTGGAGGGGCAGCAGATACATATTCTGAATAAATTATAAATAAAAGACCTACACGGCAAGGTGATACACATGAGCAGTTTGCCATGCGGGGAATGTTGCAAGTGGGCAAACTCCCACTAGCCCTCTCTGTCAGGGATGCTTTAGGCTGATCCTGTATAGAGCAGAAGCTTGGACTAGATAGCCTGTAGGGCCTCTTACTACTCGTATGATTCTATTACATCACTTCCAGTCGTGTTTTACACTGCTTTTCACCATTATGCCAGACTGGCTCTCCACAAAGAGGCATCACCATGTGGTGACCCTTCAGGATTTCCCTTTAGGTTTTTACCAGAGGCGTAGCTAGACCAGAGTGCGCCCTGTGCACACTCTGGCTTTTGCGCCCCGCCTTCCCGCAGCGTCCCCCCCCCCATGCATTCCACCCCACTTACTTTTAGGAAAGTAGCAGGCCAGAGAAGAAGGCCGGAAGCCTGCCTACGTTTCAGCTGCTGTTAAGCCTAATTGGTGGGAACCGCATACATTTCCCAGGAGCCCCTTGGAGGCAAATGTAGTTCCCACTCAGGGCCCAGTAAGTAACGCAGGCAGGCTTCCACCTGAGCTGCTCCATATTCCTAAAAAAGTATGTGTGGGGTGGTGCAACACCGGGGCTTACGGGGAGGGAGGGAGATGGGAGATTTTTCTGCCCCCACATGACTAGAAATGGTGCGTCCGGTGCGTCGCGGACCCCCCCACCCCACCCCCTGGTGGCTTTGCCACTGGTTTTTACCACAGAGATTTAGAAAATTCTAAAATACAAAGTTGTCTTCCCGAAGAATACACCCTAAGTATATGGTTTGGCGAGTGAATACATGCTAACTGGGCTCCCTTTCCCTGTGTTGGCTCCTTATCCTTGTTTTTAGCTTGAATTTCATGAGGAAAAGTGATGGCTTGAATGGATAAAATGGCTGATTACTCTAAAAGGGCAGTTGATTGCAAATGAAAGGAAATGATGATTGCAAATGAAATAAGAAGAGGTGACTGAAAAGATAGAAATAGATATAAACTTAGGTTCACTTTATTACCTAATTTTCTTTTTACACCAGCCATTGCTAATAACAGATATCTCTCCCCACTCCACCCCTAGCTTGTATGCCTGATAAAGATTGTAAATGTATTATCGAAGGCTTTCACGGCTGGACTCAACTGGCTGTTGTGGGCTTAGGCATCTTCAGAGGTGGATCACAGAGAGAAGTATGTTACACACTGTCTGTGTCCAGTGAGAAGGGAATGTTTAGTTGGGTATATATTGTCCATGTCCCAGGGTGGGGAACCAACTTCAACAAGAAGGAAGAGACTCTGAGAATTAACAAAACTTGGCTACCAGTACTTAAAAACACCAGAATCAAAGGCCAAGGGCATGCTAGGTTCATGGACAATGAACCACCCAGAAACAGGATTTGCATTCACTAATACAGTTGCTACTGCAGGGAATGCAAATGCGAATGTAAATGGACTGAAAACCCCACCCACAATACAATGCAGTCAACCACACCTTTGCATAGCAAGTTCCATCCAAAACACTTACTGATTGGTTCCCCACCCTGGGACATGGACAATATATACCCAACTAAACAAGATGCCAGCCACAGATGCAGGCAAAACATTAGGAACAAGATCTGCCAGACCACGACCACACAGCCTGGAAAGCCCACAACAGCCAATTGTAAATGTAATGTTCCTTTTGTGTTCCCTAATCACCTTACCAGTCTTCCAAAAAGCACATCATACATCAGAAGAGGATTAGTAAAGCTGAGACAAAGGAAGGATTTACCTGGCAGCAAATGCTAAAAGGGGAAGGGGGGTTGAAAAAGTATTTTAAATGTGTAATATTTTTGGGGTGGTACTTTAGCGTATGACTGGTAATAGCTTGCTGGCACTGATGGTAATAGTAGTGATGGTGGTGGTGGTGGTAGCAGTAGTTATAATAAGTTTTTGCAGCAGATTTTAAAGGGGGAAAAAGGTCTCAACATTTGTTTATTAGATAATAAATTGATGTATCACCTGGACCTAAGCTGCTCTGTGAAGACGAGAGGGCATCTGCAGGAATGGGAGGAAAGGCAGCGACTAGCAGAAAAGTCTGCATGATTCAGGAGTACTCCTCTTGGGAGGAAGAATCCTTTATTAATGCAGGAGCCATCTTGGAGCTTATGCCTCTGCAAAACATAACTAGGATGCTTTGACTGAAGCTCTTGAAAAACGAGTATCATTCCACTGCCAACACTGTATACTCGCCTTCTTTCAGTCAAAGCTTGGGTTGCTCTGTAGATAGACCTTTCCTCAAATGCAAATATTCTGCCAATCATAACTCACCAGTTGTTAATCTTCTTTAACATCCTCAGCTAGAATTCTGACACCTCCTGCTTGGGTTACTTCAGTTTGATTCATGCTCAGAAGAGCTGTCACTTTCAGATGAGCGATGGATTCCTTTCTTTCAGCTTCATATAACTCTTCCAAACAAGGAGCTTTAGCCTTGAGTGGCCAGAATGTCATGTCTGTGAACTCTGGAAGAAGGAGTTTCAGAGTTTCAAGAGGCACAGGCTTCACGCTGAATAATTTAAGATGTTTGACAAGTAAAAACATAGATCCTGGGCCTTTTTTTTTTAACTCACAATAAACCAAGTTATTTATTTTCTTCAGGTCTGCATGTAAATTGTTGTCTAGATTCCTGAGAATATTAGCCTTCAATTTTTTTAAAAAAAGTTTCCCCTGATATGTGTCTAGAGCTCAAGGTCATGAAGCTAAACTTCAGGGCACAGTGAAAGGGACACTTCCTCTGTGTTCTGAAGGTAGGTTCTTTATATCACTTCCCTTGTCTTTATTGCCTCCAGGTATGATTTATGGCTCAGTGATAAAGCATCTGCTCTGGATACAGAAGGTGACATCCCCAGTTAAAAGGATTAAGTAGTAAGTGATGTAAAAAATCTCTTCCTGAGACCCAAGAGATCTGCTGCCAGTCAGAGTAGACAGTACTGATCTTGACAAGAACAATGGTCCAATGGGCAACTTTGTGTGTTCAGTCTCTCACTCTTGCTTGCCACAAAGTCCTATTTTTTTTCTTCAGGATCTCAAACGCTAAATTCTATATACTGTGTGGGAAATGGAAAAAAGTTCAGAATGAGCATGTTCGACAAGTTGCCATCAATGTTCATAATTAATAGTGCAAATAGATTTTTTTTTCAAGCTGGGCACAGTACTTATGGGCACTGGTTGCTACCTCAGCAAATGATGCTGAATTTCTGAACTTGTGTGATGCTTTTCCACATAACCTGAAAGCTGCTCCTGAATACTACACAGCAGCAAAATGTGGAAATTTCAGTTATAGCTCATCACAGGACAGAAACTGAAGAAGTTTGTGGAGGACAGCTTTGGTTGAACACTAACTACACTGGCTACAGTGCTGGGCAGGGCCACATGTTCAGAGAACATCCCTATATAAATAAGCAGAGTGCGAGACAGAACTTTATCGTTTTATAAGCCATCACCAACATTGACTTTATAGGGCTCAGAAACAAAAATAAATATGTGGAGAAAATTTTACAGACTTGGCTGGATGTATTCTCTCTAATCATTTTTGATGCATTGCTGTGTTTGCTGCAGATGAAATTTCTAAACATTGTTGCAGGGCAGTCCTGTGCAAAACACTTCAGAGTAATAACCAGTCTTTGCAATGATATCAAATGTATACATTGTGGTTGTCAGAATCCTATATTCTAAGGAGGACAGAATACATAAGATCAATGCAAAGCCATTAGTGACCATGGTTACCATCTAGGTACCTAGCAATAGCATTGGTTCTGGGAGGAGGCCCAAATTGCAGATCTGACCCTTATCCAAGAAGGAAGGACCTAATATATTTATCACTTCCACTTATGCTGAAGCTTCACATGAACCACTGTCAGAGTGATAGGTTTTCAACCAGAAAAACCTTGCCCTTCCAAGTATAGGTACCCGCCCAACATTTATTTATATGTTTGCAGTTCATTTTGGTTTTAAAATCTTATGAAATTTATGTTCAGATTTATTAGTATGATAATCACCGTTCAATGCTTATTACTGCTTTTTTACTGCACATTATTTTTGTTATCATTTATTGTTTATATATGAGGCTGAGTGGTAATTCAGCATGCTTCTATAGTAGATTGACTATGGTCCATTATGCACAGCACAAATAAGATGTCCTGGAGATGTCTTTCAAAAAGCCGCCTCCTAATTTTTTGTTCAAACAGCACCGACAAATAAGTCAGAAGAGAAAGAGGCTTTTTTCCCCTGCGTGCCATTTCCTGCCACCCGAGTTTAAAGATCTTGCGCTTCACATTTAATGATGCTGCAGTGATTCTCCATGCCTGCAGCTTTTTGCTTAAGATCTCCCCAGGGCATTTGCTCTGCTGGCTCTGCTGCTGGGTGCCTTTTCAGCCCAAAGGTACATGGTTGTATTCAGCTCCTCCTGCTGATTCCAGCAATATATAGTTTTCCTTTTTTCCAAAATTTTCAAGGCACTGTCTTTCAGAATCCATTCCGATTTTCATAATGTGTCTGCATGTCTTCAAAGGCAGCTCATTAAAAAAATTAAAAGGGAAAACTATATATTGTCAAATAAGTTGTGTACAACCATGTATGTTCTGAGTTGAAAAGGCACATAGCAGTGGAGCCTGAAGAGCAAACATTGGGGTAACCTTCACCAAATAGATGCAGGCATGGAGAATCCCCGCAGCACCCAAAAATGTCAGGCACAAGCAGAGGAGGAAACTGACAAGAGAGCTTTAGCTATCAGACAGGAATAAGGTGTCTTTTCAGCTCCTGAGCTCTGCACAGCAAGCAGGAGACAACTTGCAGATAACTTTAGGTAAAAGTCCAAATTTTAGCAACTTCAAAAAATGGCTAAAGCTGAAAAAAAGGGGTTCTGGGTACGTCTTGGAGGGGGAAAGCTGTGCAGATTTTCTCCCCGAGAAGCTCCCCCCCCCCCCGTATGTCTTACTTGTGCTATGCAGAATGGAACATTAGCTATTCTTTCTGCTTAGGGTTGCCAACCTCCAGGTGGAGACTGGCATTTTTCCAGATTTACAACCAATCTTCAGAATGCAGAGATCAATTCCCTTGGAGAAATGGCCACCTCAGTGGGCAGACTGTATGGTATATGAGGAAAACCTAGTGCACACAACAGCCCCATCCGTTCACTGAAAGTGTGAGGGAGGAGAGCAGGAGCAAGCCCTCTCTCTCTCTTTATCCATTACTTGGTCATCTGCAAAGGCAACAGTCCTTTGCAAATTCTCTCTCCCCTCAATGCTGATTTTGGAACATCAGTTGTCAAAGGGAGGAAAAATTCATGAGGCCACTTCCTCAACATGGTCTCCCCCACATATGACCAGGTGATCACACAGAGGCAGGATGCTGGGCCAATGTTTCCCCTGTTTCCCCTCCCTCTCTGCATATTTAGTGAACTCATGTGGCTATTATGTGCACCAAGCTACAATCCAAGAGAAACTAAAGTCCTAGGACCCTTCCGCACAGGCCAATAAACACAGGATAACGACAGTGAAAAAAACGTTTTTTGGTGGGGGGACTTTTCACGGTTCCCGCCCCTAATGCGGATCTGCCCTGTATCCCCCCCCCTCAAAAAAATGGTTTTACCCAGTGGTGGGATTCAGCTGGTTTGCACCACTTCGGCAGAACTGGTTGTTAAAATGGTGCTTGTAAACAAACAGCTGTTAAATTCTTTAAATCCCACCACTGGAACCGGTTGTTAAATTATTTGAATCCCATTACTGGTTTTACCTGAATCACACTATCCGTGGGGCATTTTGAAAAGCCTGGGTCACAGCCGCTTGCGTGCAAACAGCCCGGGCACTCTCCGTGGCTGCATGTTCTGCTGTGGTGTTCCTTCCTGCCCTGTATCTGCATGGCCACACAGTTGCACAGGGCCGTCCAGCAAGGCAGCAGGGCTGTGGAGGTCCAGTCATGCATGCCTGTGTGGCCATGCATCAATGGGGGCTGAGTGGGCAACAAACCCCGTGCCTCCTTGCGAAGGCGTGACGGCAGCTCGCATTGCCTCCATGGGCTCCGGTTGCTGCCTGCAAGGAAGCATGCGAGCAGAACAAGAGGGAGAGCAGGTTCCTTTATCCCGCCTGCAACCTGCTCTCCGTGAACTGTGCAGAAGGGGCCCTAGAGTGACATAACATCCCTACTGAGCTCCCTCCCTTCCTCAAATTCTGTTCTCCCGAGACAATGCCCTAAATTTCCAGGAATTTCCTAAACTGGAGGTGGAAACCCTATTTCCACTCTCCAGCTCCCCTTGTGCAATCTTTCTTTGCCCTTGAAGCACAACAGCAACAGGGAGGCCTCAGAATGCAGAGGAGCATTGATTACTTTCCTTCATTATAGCCAACTCTCCCAGTGAAGATTAGTGGTATTACCAGTATTATTAAAACAATAGGAAAAATTGAAAGTGCTTTAGAATGGTTGTCTGAAACTTGTTGCATGTTTAAGCTGAAAATAAGCAATGGGGTTTTTGTGTTTTGTTTTTTAAGGATGGAATATATTTAACTCGGATTGTGATCACTTAATATCTAAATGAACTTTCCAGTAGTTTTTTTTTCAATTGATTGCTCCAACCTGAGTGTCACTGAGCAGTTTTAGAAGTTTCTAAGCTTTGCTGTAAGAACCCATTGCATGAAAACTCTCAACCCCTCTCACTAGCTATTTGTGCAGCACTCTGTAACAACCTCCTTTATAAAACCCCAACAGAAACAGCTTTAGAAAACAAGCCTTTGAATGCTCAAGTCAACTTTAGCATTGGCATTCTGTGCAAAGAGTCAAGCTTTTCAGCATGTATCATGTGTCACAGCAAGACCTCAGTGGGCCAATGTGACATCCTTTTTCTCTCAACACCTGGGGCCTGGTGACCCACTTATAAAGTTCATGCTACCTGCTGGTGGGTCATGACCTACCACTTGGGGATTCCCTGCATGACTGCATTACAACAATGAAACAGACTTCATCCCCTGTTGGTCTGTCACTTCCAATAGCTCCCAGGTGCACTGGCCGGCAGTATTCCACAGCAGATGGATTGCACAGCATTTAAGAGCCAATCTTTGCAAGGTATCCAGCACCACTGAGGGTAGGATTTTAACAAAATCCAGCTGCAACCCTCCAGGGTGCAACACACCTGCATAGTGTATCATTACACAGGCTTGCATGGTACATTTGCAAAGGCCATTGTCACAGGAGAACTAACTCAGGCAGCTTCCAGTTCCTGGTTTTTGTGAAAGGAGTGAAGTCCTGCTCCAGAGATGCCAGGAACACAGTATACTAAAGGTGCCAAAATGCAGCAGTATAGATTCTAGAGACGGAAACATTAAAGTATTGAGCTTCTGCTCTTTCAGTTTTTGTTTCCTTTGAGGAAACTGTGACTTTTCAAAGAGCTGATATCTCCAATTGAACTGCAAAGCACTTTAATTTGTCACTGGAAAACCGGGGTACTTCTTGTCGAAACATTTGAACTTTAAATAACAAGGTACAACTGTCATGACTTTGGTGCAAAAAACACTCTGAACTTGCAATATATTATGTAGCTTTGGATTTTGTGGATCTAACCTAGTCGAGCCTGTTCTCCCCCAAAGCATCCAGGCAATGCCTCTGAAAAATTCACATTCAGGGCATCTTACTTTTGCCCCTAATGTCTGCAGATAAATAACTATATGGTAAACATTTCCATACTAGCCACTGAGAGTTGTATCCTCTAATCATTTAGGCAAATATTGTTACAAAGTTTCTTCTTTGTTATTGGTCCAAGTTCAGATGCTACTGCTTACCAAGCCGGCAGGACCATGTGCATGTTCTTTAATTGTCATTGTATTGTTCTTTAATTGTGCCTGTTTTTTTCAGGCAACAGCATTTTTCTAACCAACTGGATCCTGGGAAGGGTCTAGCCCTACAAGCCAATCACCTTTGTGGAGAATTTGTCAAGCGGTAATGCATTGCACATGTGCATCAAGTGTGTGCACCTCATGGACTAGTTAAATAGCCAACCAGTAATCCATCATTCCTGCCACATCATTCTACAGAGAGGGGTGTGTGCACAGAAATTAGCTCCTTTGGGCTCCTTGGTAAAGTGGTTCCACTTTGGTGCATGTTCCTGAGTTTCAGAGGGTCTGCAGAGGAGAGAAAGGACTACATTCTGTATGATTTTGGAGGCACAGGAGGCTCTTGACTTGGCTATGCCTTAAACAGAATGATGTCTGCAGTGCACATGTTCAGAAATTATCCCAAATATGAAAAGCCAGAACAGATTGTAAACTGAACTGGTAAAAGAAGAAGAGTCTCAAGGCATCTTCCAAATTCCTTCCGTTCCTCTCCTCACAACAGACACCTTGTGAAATTAGATGGGGACAAGAGAGTTCTGAGAGAACTTTAACTGGCTCAAGGTTACTCAGCAGGCTTCAAATGTAGGAACAGAGAAACAAATCCAGTCCACCAGTCCATGTAGAGGAGAAGGGAATCAAATCTGGTTCTCCAGATCAGAGTCCACCACTCTTAATCATTACCACTACATCCTACTGGAAACAAAGCAATCATGGTATGATTTGGGACACATTCCTTAACATGTATGTGGAAATGAATCTGAGAGCAATATCATAAAGGGTTTAAACTCTGTCAAGTGACTGAAGTCCTAGCAGAGTCTCTCAAGGCAGAATGGTCACAACTGAGACACGAGGTTAAGATGCATCCACCTCCTTCAGGTATCAATGGCTACATCAGCAGAAGAGAACAGAAAGTTCCAATGGTGCTGGGGTAGGAAATCCTTGAAGGGTAATTAATGGGCAACAGCAGCAGTGGAAAGTGACACTGGAGGAGGATTTTTAATAGACAATGGCATTACCACTTCTGCTCATTCTGGTTAGTATTGCACAGAAGAAAGCAGTGATGAACCATTTTTGACCAACACTTACAATCTAAAATTGTGTGTGTGTGTGCATCCATGTACTTAAACAGCTGCATGCATGTACTTAAACAGCTACTGGGGGAAAGCAGAGGACAAGTACGAGTGACACTATTCTTAATGATGCAACTTTATTAACGCTGAATGGATGTTCAGTTGTTGGTGTAAATGGGTGTAAAAGAAAAGTCCAAACGCATATAATACCCAAGGAACATAGAACATGAGAAGCATGAATCAAAGTAAGCTTGAAATTGTAAAATGAGGAATTGAACATTTAAATATTTCAGTCTTTGGAGTGAGTGATCTAAAGAGACTAGATTAGGATATTTTCAGTCAGAAAATTACAAAGTATTTTACTTAGGGACTGACAAAAACAGATGAAATGGAATTGCTTTAATAGTGAGTTGCTTTAATAATGTGGCACAGACAGGGATTATAATGCAAAGTCTGACCGAATTATATCAATCAAACTTCCGGGAAACTTATCAACATATCAAACATATCAACATAATCATCATTTAAGGTTATTCCCCAGTTACAGATGCTGATGGGGAAGAAATTGAAAGCATTTATGCATTTAAAATGTGCCGATCATCATAGGTGACTGGAACGCAAAAGCAGGAGACAAAGCAGGAATATTGTTGGCAGATTTGGGCTAGGAGCATGAAAGAAGATGGATAGCAACTCATAGAATTCTGTGAAGACAGTAATTTGTTCACTATGAACATGTTTCACACAACCAGACATCTGTATGTGTGGCAGGGGCGTACCACTCATGGGGACATACGGGGTCATATATCCCCGGGCGGCACCCATTTAGTCACGTGGGAGTGCGCTGCAGAGCCTGATGGCGGTAAACCAGGCTGGGCTGATGAGCTGCACAGGCTGCAGAAAGGGCTCACAGCCAACCTCCTCTACCAGGGCCTCATGAATGGCATGCACCTTGGTCTCTACTCGAGTGCCAAGTATACTGACCTCACTCAGCTGCCTGTGGGCACCATCGGAGCTGGGGTCGCGACCAGCACCCCGGGAGCCCTGGAGGCCAGCCTGGCCTATCTGGTGAGCTGTCTGCCAAAGGACAGTTGAGCCCACGGGGCGGCGATGGGACCCACCTGTGGAGAAGCAACACAGAAGCAGCCACCATGGATCCCGGGCCACCCTCAGCCAAACCTGTGCCCACCTACCCTCAGCCAAACCTGTGCCCGCCCACCCTCAGCCAGACCTGCGCCCACCCACCTACGCCCACCCACTCTGCTGCATGCTGCACTCCTGTGGAGTCCAGACTCTGGACAGATGGGCTGGGCAGGGAGCTCTGGCACTGTGCGGTGGTGGGAGGCCCCTGTGTGGGGTGGCCACCCCTCTGCTGGTGTGCCCAGCCTGATGCGCTCCTGCCTTGAGTTGGGGGGGAGATATACCTGTTTCACCTGCTGGGCTCGTCCCCCCAACCACTCTGCTGCTGGACAAGCTTTGTGCTGGCGGCAGCTGCCTGGGGCTCTCCTCTGTCCTGGGCCCCCTTGCACCCATGTGAGGGGGGGGTGGCCATAATTGGAAGCAGAAGATAAAGAAGCTCTATTCTCTCTGCTAAAACAAGACCAGGAGCTGACTAAGGTACAGACTGAATGGTTGATATTAAAAATTAGAATGAAACTGAAGAAAACCAAAACATTAATAGTGCCAAAATACAATCTAACCAACATTCCTGAGGAGTTTAAATACTTTGAAACCAGAAGAAAAACTGACAGATTCCTTCCAAGAAGAATCTTTTGAAGAAGCTACTAATGTTTTAGAATTTGAAGTGAAAGTTGCACTGATAGCAATTGGGAGAAACAAATCACCAGAAACAGATGCAATATCAAAAGAGCTATTTCAAGCAACAGAAATTGAGTCCATCACATCTTGAGAAGAATATGCAAACAAGTATGGAAAACAAAACAATGGCCCACAGATTGTCAATTTACATTCCAATTCTAAAAATAAGGAGATGTCAAAGATTGCAGCAACTATTGGACCATCACATAAATTTCTCACACATGTAAAGTGATGCTTGAAATCTTGCAACAAAGACTGTTACCATGTATGGAATAAAAATGCTTGATGTTCAAGCTGGGTTCAGAAAAGGAAGAAGCACTAGAGATCACATTGCAAATTTACATTGGTTACTGGAACATATGAAAGGATTTCAGAAGAAAATTAGTTTTTTTCACAGATTAAAGCAAAGCTTTTGACTGTAGATCATGAAAAGTTTTGGATGTGACATAGCATTTGATTGTTTTGATGTGCAACCTGTATTCTGGACCTGAGGCTGCTGTTATACTCTTTTCAACAAAAAGAACAAAATAGAATTGTAATTTTGCTGGTGACATTTCTAGCATTTCTAGCATTCACTTTGACATCCATACTCAAATCACTACATGTTTGGGAGGCCAGAGTCCTCTGGCTTTTTCTCTCACACTCCTAACCAAAGCCTACTGAGGAAGGCATTTGTAATGAAGAAGTGAAAAACAATGAAACTAGCAAAGAATGTTTTTGTTGTCTTGATGCAATCAGAGAGCAAAAGCAGATAATTTAGGGATGTGTATAAAGCTACAGTGATGGACTATGTGGACTGCACACTGCAACATACTAGAACAGACACTGGAAAACATGCCTGGCCTAGCAGACTGTGAGCCCTGGAGCTTAGGCAGGGTCTCCCTGCTTAATTAAAGAGAAGCGGAGAGCTCTCTTCAGTAAGAAAGCAAAGCACTTGAAGGGAATTGAAGACTCCTGACAACCCCTGACACCTCTGAATGGAGATCCATTTAAGACACTGCCCTTGGCTAAAGTCATCCACATTCAAGATGGAACTTTAGCTGTAGGAAAAGGAGGGGGGATCATAATGATTCAGAACATGTAGACTTGAAAGAAAAAAACCTGAAGTGTGCTGCTTAATTTTTATAGAGTACAAAACTAAGAAAAAACTTTGTTAACAGTAAGGGAAGACTTTGGGGAAGGGAATATAAACTGCTCTATGCAATAGCCCAGATAACTTTTGCAAGCATTTTGGAAATTCCTTTAGTTTCCCTAAACATTCTTCAAATGTTGTCTTTGAGCAAGAATTTCCAAATTTGCTCCACATTTTGCTTCAGGCAAAATTCAACGGCTGAAGCTGCTCTCAAGCACTGTATGTAATATAGTCCAGTTGGCTAATACTGTTAGCTTGTTGCAAAAACTCCAATAAAAGTAGTATGACACCTTAAACATGAACAGATTTATTGTGGCGTGAGATTTTGCACATTAGGTCTATTTCAACAGAAGTTCATGAAGTGCTGTTTACCGACAGACAACTCATTGGGGGGGGGGGGGCGGGCGCACAGTGAGTTAAAATCCATTAATGATTGTGTAACTATTAATGTACAGTTCAAATGTATTCAAGATAAGTACAGTGTCCATTCACAATAACAGTAATTTGTAGAAACAGTCTCTCTTTCCTTGGTAAACTGATTAATACCAGTAATGAGTAAGGAATTTCTTCATCAATTCTAATTCAGTAGTTTCCTAGTTTTGCTTTGGAGCTCTTAGGACAGATACAGAGTGAGTTGAGAGACAGCACTTTTATGTCAGGTTTCTGCCGATTCATCCCTTTGTGAAGAGATTAACTCACTTATCCCATATAGCCAGAAACATAGCATTGTTAACCAATGATGGCACATATCATATTAGGTAAAGAATCTCTGATACTATTCAGGTCAGTAATATCATTGTCTGAATCAACATCGAGATAGTGTTGAGCCTATGTTGCTTTCTAAGCCTGATTCACTGTCAGATTGTTCATTAGTCCTGTGGTAAGAAGTTGTTTTACTGGATTTTCTGTAAATAAAGGAAGGCCCACTGTCTAGAGCTGTGAAAGAAAAGTATAATTGTCCAAGAATCCCAGAATGCCCTGTAGAGTATGGATAGTATGTGGATGACAACAGACAGTGTTCTGTCTGTGTGTCATTGAGACCTCTCCTACAATAGCCCACTCTCGAGTATTAGTCTGGTATCCAAAAGCAGCAGATTGGCAAGGCCATACCAGTATCCAGGGAGTGTAAAGTATGTGATCCCTCGGATAAGTCACTTATATCTGTGGAATGGACTAAGGGCAATCTACTCCAAATTTGTGCACTTAAGAAATCTTACACTGATTGACTGGGGATGGGGGCTTTTAAAAAGTCCTTTCCCTCCTTGTGACCTTTCTGAGTAGGCCATTCTCTCCCTGAAGCATTTTAATCCCTAGGGTTTAGAAACAGTAAACAAGTTACCTTTTAGCTACCTTTGGGAAGGCTCAGTCACTGTATTGTTGATTTAGGGGTGCTTTTATGACAGTTTGAAAGCCATCATGTGAAGGGGGCTGATTACTGAATCACAGATTGCCTTGGGGAAGAGTTATTCAGCAGGTTTCAAACCAAATTTAAACACAGCCCTAAGAGAAGTACTATAACCAGGTACAATTTCATGAGTTTTGAATGACATGCCACACAAACAAGAAGACATAATTCAATGGCATGTGACAGTCAGGAGGCAGATTCATATTAGAAAGTCTCTGTGCAGCCGGGTGAAATGAAATGGTCTTCTTAGAAATGGATCAGCGCTGCCACCACCTGAGAGTGGTCACTTGTAAGCACTGCAGGCCTAAGTACCAACTTCAGTCAGTTACAGTTCTCTGAACCAAACAAGAAGAAGGGTCTAAGCAACACTATTTCTTCAAACCAAGATGCACCATCAGGGGGAGGGATGGCAATCACAGGACATCTAGAACTGTAAAGCTCTAGCACTATAAGGCAGTGTAGCATAACATCTGAAATGTGCATGATTGGAACTGGCACATTTTTACTTTGGAGTAGCTTGATATTTTTATCATCAGAAGAAATAAATTTTCCCTGCTATGTCAGGGATTTCTTCAGTCAGCCTCTCTGGAAACTTTATAAATATCTCCTTATGCATTAGTGGGCAAAAATAGTTTCTCTTCCCACTTCTCTGTAGGAGGCTAGAGCTTGTTGATGAATTGATTTCAGGGGTTGTGTCTCTCCTTTTCTTGCAGTTAGAGTGGCTCCTATCATAATAAAAGATTCAGTCTAATAACATTTGGAACCAAACAGCAAATTAAACCTCAATTAACGCAAAAAAGAAACAAAATAACAGTTGGAACATCCTTGGTAAGAAGTCACAAGTAGTTAATTCAGTCCAATCTGCCTATCTCCCTTAAAAAAAAAAAAGTCCTTCCTTTTAGGATACTTAGCATTAGTACTCGTTTTTTTAGGTGTTGCTAAATCACCATGGTGGATTCCATGCAGCAAATGTATAACGGGTTGCAGTCATTATAAAGTAACCTGTTTTCCTTTTTCCCACTCACATGCGTACCGTTCAAGCAGTGATTGGAGCCCATGGAAACAATCCGGGTTGCTTTCACGCTTTCGCACAGTGATGCTTCTCTTTTAAAAAAAAGAATATCTTGCAACACATGCATAGCTGCAAAGGCATACCGATTGTCCCACAATATGATTGTAGCTGCGCATGCGCAACATGCAAAAGAAAAAGAAAAGGGGACCTCCCTTCAATGACAGGACAATAATGAACCTGTTGCTGTCGATCAGTCATATGCGCTGCCATGGGGAGAAAATGTGCTTAGGGGAGTTTGTACCTTGTGGGACACTCAGAGAATCTGCCCACAATCTGCTGGGCAACCTGCACAGAATGGCAGGTGGGCAGATTCTCCCTGACAGTGGACAAGATGGAACTTACAGTGTTACAGGGAGGGAAATAAAACAGTCTCTTGCCTGTGGTATTCGAATGGGAGCTTCTCAAATCCAGGATTGTGCTGGTTTAGTAATCTTCAAAAATTCCAGGTTGAAAATAAAATGAGCCAAACTCATTTTGGGAACGGGACCTGTGCGATTTCCCCCCTCCCCCAACCGTTAATATAATGTCCTACACCCATTGATATTTGGCCTGTGCAGAATTCACCTATGACTAGTCAAGTTCAAACTATAGGATGGGCGGCATCTCAGTAGTGACAATTACAACCAGGAACAGTAACTGTATTACAAAAAGGCATCTTCTTCACATATACTCAGAGAATTGGTCACACATTTTGTATAATAAAAGATTACTGCTGCCAATGTTTTAATGTTTTAATTTATTTATTGTTTTAACTGAAATTATATGATGTATTGTGTTTGACTTCCTTGTAAACTGCCCTGAGCCCTTCGGGGGTAGGGCGGTCTATTAAATTGAATTAATAATAACAATAACAATAACAATAACATATGTTGATGCTTGGAAATCCCTTTCCCATGTATTAGGCATGCCAACTTCCAGGTAGGGCCTGGAGATTTCCCAAAATTTTAACTGTTTTACAGAGAACAGAGATCTGGGCAAAATGGCTGCTTTGGATTGGAGACTTTATGGCATTATATCCCTCTGAGGTCCCTCCCCTCCCCAAACCCACCAACCCCAAGCTCCCCCACCAAAATCTCCAGGAGTTTTCCAACCCAGAGTTGGCAATGCTACTATACATGTGAGTCCTTTGCCTATGAAATAGGAGGTTGGCAATATAGCATTTGACTTTCACCTGGTGAGAACCAACGCCTTTTTTTCTCTCACACAGCAGACAGCACTTACCTTATCATTCGTGCTAGACCGTATGAACTACAGCCATCATCTCAACAAAAAAAAGAGAGGAGGGGGCTTGGGTTCCTTTCCATAGGCAATTATTTAGGCCAGTGGTTCTCAACCTGTGGGTTGGGACCCCTTTCAGGGTCAAATGACCCTTTCACAGGGGTCGCCTAAAACACTCTGCATTAGTGTTCTCCATCTGTAAAATGAATAAATGTTAGGGTTGGGGGTCACCACAACATGAGGAACTGTATTAAAGGGTCACGGCATTGGGAAGGTTGAGGACCACTGCTTTAGGCCATTCTCTGGCCACAGTATCCATATGATGGACTGATTCCCCAAACTTGTCTGCCATTTTTGTTTTACCACAAGGTATTTCCACTCTACAGCTTCATTTGCCTGCCTCTAACCTGGGCAACAACTCAGCCTTTCTGGTACGGTTATGTAAACATTTCTTTAGGCTGGTAGCAATACTTCATCAGTGGAACACTTACCAAAGTGCCCTTTCCAACAGATTTTTTTAAAAAATAAAGATTTAAGTATGATATTTGTACTGCATTGTAACTATCTTCTTTAATGATCTGTGTTTTCTTTTGGGGGGAGGGTCCATTTTCAAAGCAATTATATTAATAGCTTTGAAAATTCAATCCAAAACAATAAAACTAACTCATCCTTGGCAGTAGCTACCCTGAGCCACCACATCTGCAAAAATTATGACTCTCTCTTTCAGCATTTACTGCAAGCCAGCACAACACGAAATGTGTTCTTTTTGTCCATTTCTTTTTTAAAAACTGTGTTTCTTTGTAGTATGGTTTCATTTCAAGCCATGGTTTTATAGTTCCTATCTCAGCAGCATTGCTGTAAAACTATCATCATGTGAGTGCAAACTGGTTGATGAAATTTTACCACAGACAAAAATATCTTAGATACAACAGTATCCATTGCAAGTTAACAGGTTAAAAATAGAATTTATGGGAATAACTTTGCAGTCAACACGAATGGTAACATTACAAGATAGGTTTCAAGGTCAGTGCAATAATGTTTGATGCACCATGTACCCAGTACCTGTTCTGAAGCTCGAAATAAGAGAACACAGGCTTCCTGACTTTGCCTAAACTGAAATAAAACCAATTTGCCCTTGCAAAATTTTTATAAAGTTATTACCAATATAGCTTACTAAGTTTTCTTGCTATTATATGTAGCTATTATATACATATTATATGTAGCAACTATTATATGTAGCATAGTAAGGTAAACTTTAATGTATGTTAACTCCATGTTCTTTGGCAGCATACAAAAATATTATCTTTGCTTCTCAGCTGAGCTGCCATTCTGCCTGGCATAAACACACTATCCATCAGTATTTCAGACAGTTGAAAAGAAACTGACATTGACTGAGTCAAAAAGAGGAAAGAGATTTTTTAAAATCACATTTAAAAACCTATAAATAGCATTTTGGTGATTTTTTAAAAAATTGGGCAACCATAGTAACCATAGTGTTTCTTCAAGCTGTACTGAAATGTAGGTTGAAGAATATTTGAACATCTTAGGTTTGAGGCAATCCTGATTAGTGCAAAGCACAGTTGGACATTTTTTGGCTTTCATGGCGCTATAATCAGGACAAGGAAGCTGGAAGAGAAGGAAAAGTATGCACACTTGAAACATGTTCTTAATCCTTCAAGCCATGCTTTGGACCATCCCTGCTGTGAACAGAATGCAACCTTTCTGATTCCTCACAGGATCATTGTGCTGGGAAATTGACGAAAATATTCTAGTACAAACTTCCAGAATATTTGGAACAAGTTTGAATTATTCAAGCTAACATATTTGATGCAATTTTTTTGTTTGTGAAACATAGCTTTTGCTTATAGACCTGTGTTTATAATCAACCTGATCTTCTATCTCCTGCTCTATTAATCATGAAAAAAAGCAGCAACTGAATCACCGGGTGCAGCCATTGCTGCTGGGGTGAGCTAAGGAGGCAAAATAAGTCTGCAAAGCATAGCCAGACGGCATGCTGCAGGAGGGTGCAATGATTGGCTCCGGGCCGGTAAAGGCGGGAGGAGCCTGAGTATAAAAGGGGCACCACACCCAGAGCTCGTCCTTCTTGGCGGCGAGACTCAGAAAGGCGTGGCCCGCCCACCCTCCCTAGAGTTAAGGGGTTGTTGCTTGGTTTGTAATTGTTTGCAGCCCTGCGGGTTGGCAATGGGAGTCGCAACATCTGGGGAGAAAACAAGCCATCTGGCAGGTTCTCCCAGGCTTGTGCCCTGTGGAAGGGCCTGGGGGTGTGGCGGGCTGGCTGGCAGGCTGGTAGGCTTGGCCATTGCCCGATACCCCAGGGAGTGGGGCAGGGCGGGCTGGTAGGCGGCCGGCAGGCTTAGCTGGTGCCCAACACCCCAGCAAGCTTGGGGAGGATGGCGGGCCGGTAGGCGGCCATGGGCTTAGCCGGTGCCCGCCTCCTCAGCAGGAGCAGGAAGGGTGGAAGCCGGAGTGTTACCCCCGGGGCTCCCCTTCCCGCTGGTGGCCCCAATGGAGATTGGGGATCGATTGATGTTGCGACCCATTTGCTGCCCTAGCTTCTCTGTATATAGTTATGGTATATATTTACATTTATATTAATAAATTGGGCTGCGGCCCAATCCATTTTTTCCAAGCCTGTCGTAGTTGTGTCTTTATTTTGGCGGAGAAGGGTCTCACCATCTGCACGCAATGAAGACGTATCAGTTGTAGTCCCAAAGAGACAGAACTTGTTGTTTTGCCACAAACAAGCCCTACCAAAAAGTGGTCCAGTTTCACAACATCCCAAATTCCACATATGTTCCCCTCGTTTTCAAAGGAAATCACCATAGTATCTCAACCAGGTCAAAAACTTGCCTGAATATCTAACAAAGGTAAATAATCTTGAGATATCATTTTGTTCAGAATGGGATGGGGGGGTCACTCCAGGCGGAGCCACGGTGGAGGCGTGGCCAGGCCATGGAGGGGGCATGGTAGGGGTATTTTGGAGACATTCCGGGGGGTGAGTAGTGCTGCGGCAGGGGCGCGTGGCGCGTGTGCGCCCCGGGCACAGTTTCCTCTCATTCCACCTCTGGAAAACAATAAATAATTATTTCAAATTTCCAGTCTGAATTGATTTGGCCTTCAAATCGCCATTGAGTTTCTTCCTTGTTCTGCATTTTTATACTGTTTTCGGTTTTATTACACTGATTTTTTCACCATAAAAGTTTTTTGTTGAAGGCTTTCACGGCCGGAATCACTGGGGTGCTGTGTGGTTTCCGGGCTGTATGGCCATGTTCTAGTAGCATTTTCTCCTGATGTTTCGCCTGCATCTGTGGCTGGTCATTTGCCATTGTCTTCCTCTGCATCATGACCCTGGTATTCTTTGGTGGTCTTCCATCCAAGTACTAGGGTACTAACAGGGTTAGGATCAACCCTGCTGCGCTTGTGCAATCTGATGAGATCAGGCTAGACTGGTCATCCAGATCAAGACAAACTAACTATTAATGCCCTGATAGGGATCTTGAGGTCATGGTGAATTGTGCATTGAAATTAAGGAATCGATTACCACAAAAGATAGTGGTAACTTTTTAAAAAGGATGACTAATTCATGGAGGAAAGATCTGTCACCAACTGTTGGTTATGATAGTAAAATAAAGGCAGTGCATGATTGAACTCCATGATCAGAGACAGTGTGCATGATTGAACACCAGACACTAGAAACAGTCCACATCAGAGGCTGACTGTTTCCTTGGTGCCTGTCTGTAACTTTAGAAACACAGGATGCACAAAAGTATGGTTAGAAAGCACAAGGTATATACTGTATTTGGACTGAACATGTGTTCACTGTATCTTGTAACCAGGACTACTGTAATCCAGATAACCCAGATTCCCTGATGAAGGCAATGAAAGTTTGCTATGTTACAAGAATCTCATCTGGAAGTTAATATCTCAAGTGAGAACAAACATCTCCAATGGCATTCAGAATTTTGAGAGATATGCTATTGTGTCTACTACCTTGATAAGAGGAATATATTGTCATCAGTCTATCTGCACAGACACCGACTAGGAAAAAATGCCCCAAACAGCTGACCTTACAGCATTACCCGTTTGCCTATTTTATAATTTTAAAAGTACATCATGTCCCCCTTTCTTTCCCTGCAGCACAATTCGAAAGCAATTATTAGTGTACAGAAGAGCTTATTCAGCCTTGCTACATTCCCATCTTACATCTACAGTCAATGACAAACCCACATGCTGAGGCTTATCCTTATAATGAGTGCAGAGAAAGAACATTTCATTGGAGTTTATTCTGAGCGGATCGCAGGAACCAGCCTGTTATGAAAAGTAGCATAACCAGAATGCCTTGAGTTAATATTATCTTCTTCCCTTGTTAAGCTGGCAATAAGCCCCTGGCATCTGTGAGAAAGGGGATAGAGGGGAATTAGAAGTGGGTGGGAGTTGGGACATGGGAGTGGACAGAGAGAGACTCAGCCAAAAAATGGAAGCAATCTGGACATATTAAGAGAGCAAAGAATATATTTTTTTCCTGAGAGTGTTCACTAAAGCTCTGGTGTTATTCAACACATGGGACCCAATCTGGCCAAGTAATACAGAGGTTTATGTGGCAGTCATGGAAAGCAAGAAATGAGGGATGGAAAAGCCTCCCCTACCTTTCCTTGGACTCTATTGGGGCACAATTACTCCCTCTGTGGCATATAATGTTCATTGTGTGACCACAACAGAAGCGGACAGTGGCCTTTAAAACTGGAACATCTTGTCAGGCATTAAATGCATAGAAAGGGGCTTAGAGCTTGTGCCTGAAACAGGGAAGGATTCATTTAAATGTCAATGAGGTTTAGTGTTGGACCCAAGAAGTTTGGCCTTGGCCTTCACTGAGTTGTGGACCAAGCTGGAAGCAGGGGGAGCGGGGAGAAAATCACCATCTCAGTCACCTTTAAAGTTTCTAATATGAATTGAATTAAAAGAATAATCAAATACCAAATTATTTGGACTAGGTCAGGATATGACAGACTGGGGTTCAATTATCTCCTTGCCACTGAAGTTCACAGAGTGACTTTGTGTTAGGCTCTCTCTCTGTCTCTCTCCCGCTCTCTCACTCTCTCTCTCTCTCTCTTAGTCTAACCTACCTGACAGAATACATTCTTAAAATGGAAGAAGGGAGAACGATGTAGCAACTGCTGTGGGCAAGGACGTAGGTAAGTGGGGGTTCCCGGGTTCAACCCCCTCCATTTCATGTCCAAAGCTCCACCACCCCCTCACCACCAGTTGGGAGCCCAGCCGGTAGCCAGCTGTCCCTTTTTCCCTCCCCTCTGGGGAGAAAAGACTGCCATCCCCAGCCTTGGAGAGCTGCTTTTATAAGCACTGAGGCCAGGGGGGGCGGGGCTTAAGAGGTGGTGTTTTTTTTAAAAAAAAACCCATGTGTATAACCATCAATACTCTTTTTGTAGTGCTTTATTGATTTGTAAATGTGCCCCTGCATGTTGATAAAACCCCACTAAGAAAGAATCCTGGCATAGCCTAGCATATATCATAGTTGTTTTTTTGGTAGAGCTTTATTAATACGTAAAAATATGTTAATAAAAACAGAGGTCAGAAATTGGGCTCTACAGGCTAATGGTTACTCTACTACAGACATCAGAAGAGCTGCAAGAACAAGAACAAGTCACATGGACAAAGATAAAGAGCCACCTAGAGGGAAAATTTTCTTACCATGCATCAAGGGAACCACTGCCCGCTTAGGAAAACTGATGAAGCATAGCCTACACACAATCTACAGACCCACTAAGAAAATTCAACAAATGCTACATTCAACAAAGGATAAGAGAGATCCTCTAACTACTGCAGGAGTCTACCGCATACCATGTAGCTGTGGACAATTCTACATAGAGACCACCAAACGCAGTGCTCAGACATGAATCAAAGAACACAAAAGGCACTGCAGACTAATTTAGCCAGAAAAATCAGCAATAGCAGAACACATGATAAACCAACCTGGACACAGAATATTATTTGAAAACACAGAAATTCAGGACCAATCTGACAACCACTACGTCAGACTACACAGAGAAGCCATTGAAATTCACAAGCTCATGGACAATTTCAACAGAAAGGAAGAAACCATGAAAATGAACAAAACTTAGCTGCCAGTTTTGAAAAACACAGGAGTCAAGACAGTGACTAATCAGCTCCACACAAACACAGGATGACTGTAGACAGTAAACAATCAAAGGGAATAAAGGCCAGGCTACTTCTATTCCGATGACCTCACCTATTGACCTTGCTATCTTCATAGTTACTCACATGCTAATGGGTGGATCCCACTCAACACATGTAAATCTAGCTTGCTAATTGCACCCTTTACTTGTTAACAGACAATGGTTCTTTCCCCCCACTTGGATACTCCAAAAGGTATATATACACCACTTGTTTTCCTACTATCAGATCCTCTGAAGATGCCAGCCACAGATGCAGGCAAAACTTCAGGAGAGAATGCTGCTAGAACATGGCCATACAGCCCGGAAACCACACAGCACCCCAGGTCAGAAAATGTCTACAAACTGAAGAAATCATTCCATATCTGCTGTGCTCTGAACAATATTGGTAAATAAAGAATAGTAAAACAAAGAATTCATAATTTATCAGTCACACGTTGGAAACTAAATTAGTCAGCACTTCTTGTTCATGATTGGCTCTTATTGGATTAACAGGACTTCCTAGGAGAAATTTCAGATGAAGAGAATTTCAAAAGATACTGTCAGGCAGTTATTTAACAGGAAGTCCTGTTAATCCAATAAGAGCCAATCATGAATAAGAAGTGCTGACTAATCAGAGTGAAAAGTATTATACAGAAGTCATGGGCAGTTCAGTTTCTGTCTTCTGAAATGTTAATTAGGTTGTTGGCTATCTCTCCTTGGTACCGAGACCGACTAACCTCCTAGAAGTTAATCTGGTGTAACACCATATGAGCAATGCTGCTATTCTTGGGCTGAATCAAAAGACAGAGGGAAGTGTGTTTATTATGAAATAAGCTCTTTTCTGTTTCATCTTATTCATGAGCCAACTATGCTTCCATTTCTGCTTATATACATGTAGAAAAGTAGGTTCCTACCAGTACTGCACACATAGACACAACTTCTTTCCCAAACAACATCTTCTGCTATAATGAGCACATTCTAATTTTGTTTTGTTTTTTTTCTGGGCAGACCACTGGTATTCAAAATTTTCTTATAAGTGGGATGAAGAAGCAGATCTTTCCTAATGAAAGTTTCCCAACTGACTACAACACAGGCACAGCCATGGTCCCAATTTGGCCAAATCCCTGTTCTGTTGCTTTACTTAGACTAATAGTTCATTCAACCCTGACAGTCTTTAATAAAGACTAAGCCCAGGGAGATTCCTGATCCTACTCCAAATTCCACCATTACACCTTTCCAATTTGGACGTTCTAAGCATGGCCTTCTTTTAGAAGGCACGCAAGCAACTGTGTGGTTGAAAGTACATGCCACTTTTCAGATATTTCTAGCTAGGAAGGTACTGCAAGTGGAAAATATGCCCTGATTTACAGCTTGGTGCTTGTGCAAATGCTGTAAATCCTCTGAAGGGTCCATCTGAGACCAGGGTAATGATACTTTTAAGAATAACACCACATTGTGAAACACTCTTGACAGCTCCAGCCCCACCTGCCTTAAATCACCTTTAATGGCCTTCGGCTGTATCTTAGCCCCAGCTCAAATTAAGCCCACTGTCACGTTCTTCCTCAAGCAGTGTTGCTGCACCTGAATGTATCATGGGAGACGTCTGGGCCTCACAAAGCCCAGAAACATTAGCACTACAGGGGAACTTTTTGATAACTTTTCCATCATTAACCAGCCAGCAACATTTATGGCAGTCTTTGCAGTGCCAACCCTCACCCACCCAGCCTCTTGCAAACCAGAAAATAAAACATTTTTTTTATTATGCCTCTTGAAATGTCACACAACTATGCCATTTTTTTAATTAAAGAAACCCTATAAGAAATGGCATAAGAAGTAATACTTTTTTTTCCAAAGAAGGATGACATCTTTGAGGATGGTCACAATGTGTTTCCAAAATGAATGCAGTTTGTTCACTTGCTCACTTTTATGAATCTGCAATGGCAAGATACAGGCTACAATTCTAACCAATCCAAACAGTTGTGTTAATCTTTCACTTCACCAGGTTTACTCAGAAGCAAGAATTTTTTAAAGCATTTTTTTCTCTTTCACAGTATTTAAGGAATTTGTTCCTCAGGCCACCATGTCCTCATTTCTGGAAAGTGGCCAGTCCATGAGATTCAACCTTGTAAATGTTGACTTAGTATTACTAGCTGTATCTATCGCACAGAATGAGAAGAAGGAGAAAACCAAGCCACTGTTCTCTTTCTGTTTTGATTTTTTTTAATGGATAAGAAGATAGAAACCTTATGACAGAGGACTGCTTATCACCACCTCCGTTGTCTATCAGGAAACAAAGTCTGTCTCATTCAGTAGGCTTTTATGACATTAAGAATGCCTCATCAGGTCTCATAAGCTAAGCATGTTGGCCCAAGTTAGTATTTGGATGAGAGACCACTAAGGATATCCTGGCTTGCCACACAGAGGCAGGCAAAGGTAGACCTCTGAACACACCTTGAAAAGCATGCAGGTTGCCATAAATTGACTGAGATCTGATGGTACCTTTCCCCACATGATGTGCCTTTTCACCTAATATCTGCCCAATTTCTAAACTGTTAGCTCCCCATTTTTGTTTAGACATTAGGCCTTATCCTGTACAAAATAGCATACCAGTCACATGGGATTACTTGCCATGTGGCAGGTTTCATCATTTTTTCATTGTTTTTTGTGTAAGCCACCTCGAGTCCTTCAGGAGATAGGTGGGATAAAAGTGTAAAACACAGACAGACAGACAGACAGACAGACTGCTTATAGGACAGTTCTTTTTCAAATGTTTTCTGCTGATAGGAAGGAAAATTAGTTTTGTTTACTGTTCAGTAATGTTGGTTGTTGTTTTTTCTGAGGGGGGATTGTGTCTCTTTTATGGGGTTTGTGGATTGGATTTTTTTTCTTTTTTAAACAGTTGAGCAATTTTGTTTGGATTGTTTTAATGTAGTTATTCAATCATTTGACGTTATCCATTTTGAGACCTCTGGGAATAAGCTGAAAAATATGTTTAAAAAGCATAAATACAGGGAGTTGTTCCCCTCTTTTTTCATTTCTCAGTGTCTCCCACCTTGTAACAGTCTAGCTTTCTTACAGTCCCAACTCTAATTTTAAACTTCTGCTTAGTTTTAAATTGCCACTACTACTATTAGGCAAGAGAGCAGTGTGGGAGGTCCTGGCAGTTTGCTGGGATTGCTGTCTGATTTTTATCACTTGGTCCTTTAAGGTCACACAAGCTCCTGATTCAGTGCGGTCCCCTGGATGTTTCCACAGGTACCTGCAGCTACACTATTCAAACTGAGGCCACTGGTAATGCACAAGCTGAAGGGTTCTTGCCTTATGTCTCTTAGCTTGGTGATCACAGCCTGAAGTCCATGAAACCATGGATGTGTTCTGAGATGCAGTAGACTGGCAAACAATCCTACTGCCCACATATGGTGCCAAGCTGATCAAAGACAATTGAGCTTGTGCTACCATTTTTGTACAGGAGGGAGAGTAGGGGTATGCCATTCTGTTGTTTGTCTTTTATCAGGTGAGAGCTGGTTGACCTTGTGATTCTGTCTTGTTCAGAACCAGATAGAAGTAGGTTCCTGGACTTGTTTATTCTGTACAGATCCAGGTGAGAGCTGCCAATTTGGGCTATAGTGTTTAAATGTGGTTGTCCTTGTGTCACCTTCTGGCTGGGGATGTGTTTGGGGGGTGCTACTCACGAGTTGGGCTCCAGCCCCTCTTCACTGCCTAGAAGCCAGGACATGAGTTTCCCTCACGCCTTGCTTCTAGGCAGAGAGAAGGAACTGAGCAGCCCCTCTTCGCTGCCAGGGAGCAAGTTTCCCTCATGCCCCGGCTTCTAGGCAGGGAGGAGGAGCTGAGCAGCCTCTCTTCACTGCCAAGAAGCCAGGGAGCGAGTTTCTGGAGGCAAAAAAGCTGAGCTGGTTGCCGGGGCTCCCAGTACTTCCCTCTGCAGCCGAGGAAGGCAAGACTGGGAGTTCCGTCAGTGGCTCCGTTTGGTCACATGGGGGCCATCCGGCACCCCCCACATGACCAAAAGGCATGCGCCCAGGGACATGGGGTACCCCATGTCCCTAGGGCAGTACACCACTGCTAATATTACTACTCTGTTTTCATGTGTCCATTTCATGTATATAATTTGTTATGAATTGGAGCAGATCTTGCTCTGCTTAAATGTTGACAGGATTTTGGAGTGGAAGAGCTGTGTTCATAGCTATTCCAGGTCTTACAGAGTATAGCCGAATCCTGATGCTGGTCCACAAATATTAAATGCTACAAGAGGTAACTCAAGATAACCACCTTTTTGAAAAAGATCTATGTTGTTGCTGCATGGTTAAAACAGAATTTTTAAGAACATCGCTGGTACGTGAATCAGCTCAGAATCAACAAGACATCACAGTAGTTGGGCAGGACTCAGTGTTCTGATAGCATGAGATAAAAACTGGAGTGCATCCAGAGTGACTTTTTTGTTACTGGAATGGATGGCACTTCCATCAGCTGAACTTTCCTGCTCTCCCCTTCCATTGTAGTCTAATAGTCTTCCTTGAATGCTGTTCCTGGGGGATAGGGAATCCTCAAGAACTGGATAATAAACACATCTGTGATCAGCAGTGAAAGGAAGAAATCAGTTGATACTTCCCCCCTCCCCTCCCCCTTTCCTTTAGCAGAAAATGTACCCTGGATCCCAGATCCAGTACACTGACTCCATCAAACTTTGGCAAATTGAAAACTAAAAAATTAATCAACAGTGAAGTCTAAGCAGAAATTGTACCCTTCTAAGACTTCAATACACATGAGTGTACACCACACCATCTGGGTCACGTAGGCCGTTTCCGCACGGGCAATGAATGGCGACCTGGAGACGGTAAAAACGCCGTCTCCAGGCCGCCATTCGCACGGGGGGCACAGCTGCAACGCAGCCGTGCCGCCCTCGCGCCGCCCTCCCGGCCTGAAGCCGGCGTTTCCCCAGAGCTTCCCAGCGCTCTTTTTGGGGAAATGCCGCAGTGAAGCCGCTGCCGAGAGAACGGCAGCAGCTTCACACCGCCTCCCCCACTCACCTTGTCCCCGGGCCTCCGGCGCGTCGCCGAGGCCTGGGGACACGCCCCCTGCCCTGCGCCGCTGGAGCAGGCGTGCAGGGCCAGGGGGCGTGTCCCCAGGCCTCGACGACGCGCCGGAGGCCCGGGGACATGCCGGGTCGGCCGGGCGCAGGCGTTCCGTGGCGCCGGCTGCCCGGCTGTTCCCAGGACCGTCCATGCGGACGGTCCCAGCGTCGCCGGGTCAGCATCATAAAAGCCGACCCGGCCGTTTCCACTTTCGTGCGGAAACGGCCATAGTCATACCTGTTTACAGATTCTCTATCTTTCATTCTACAGATCTGTCATGTTCTTCTTATCACCCTCACTGTTTCTCTTTATTCATAGATTACTGTACAAGTTTTTCATAGTTCCTAATTTTACAGAGTTCTGAAAGCATAAATAATACATCTGCTGCAAGATCATGGCAGTCTAAAGGACAGTGGATTGCTGGTCTGTGGGCACATGATGAGGCTCTACCAACTGCCAAATGACCATGGCATGAAAACAAGTATCCCATCTCACCAGTCCTCAAATCCTACAGGGCTCTCATCTATGATCTCTGCTACTCCAGAGATAAAAAGAAGTCCCAGCCTTTGATTGATAACAAGTTTCTGAGCCCAGTTATTCTGATAGCACAACCAAAGCATTACCATTGCTGAAAGTCAAAGTCCTAAATGCACTGCTTCAGTACCCAGGAGTCAGGAGACAGAGGATTGTATTCAAGTAAACTTCCATGAAACATTATGCAGGTTTGGATGTTTAGACCAGCCCCAGGGGAGAAATGAATCTAATGAAGATGCAAACCACATTTCTGCAGTAGTAGGTCCACCCAGGGCCGGGGCGAGGGGGAACTGCACCTGGGGCACGCATGTGCCCTCTGCCCAGAGGTGGGAACCAACCAGTTCTCACCACTTCTCTAGAAGTGGTTACTAATTTTTTCTGAGTGCTGAGAAGGGGTTACTAAAGCAACCTCCCTGCCCAATAGGGACTGGAGGTGCAAGTGTGCAGTGGCGCCACTGTTTGAATCCCACTACCATCGGAACCTGTTATTAAAATTTTTGGATCCCACCACTGCCTCCGCCCCTACCATGCCCCTGCCTCGGAATGCCCCTGCCCACACTGAAACATTCTGCACCCCACCACGCCACCACACTGGCGTGTGCCCGGTGCATCATGCACCCCCCGCCCCCTTGGCACCACGCCACTGGATCTACCAAGTATGTTTTAGAAGAGGTCGGGGGAAAGGGTTGGGCTGCATTGTACACCAAAGTGTTTCGTCAGAACCTGGTTACTACCAGTACAAATATATTCTTGCTAGGACTGAGTTCATCAGCAGAAGATGCTTCTAACTATCAAAAGCAAAAAAAAGTGACTCCTTTGAGATACCTTCAAAATGGGGAGGGGATATTTGCAAGATGTGTGGCATGCATGGAAGCACAGATCCTCTGAAGATGCCAGCCACAGATGCAGGTGAAAAGTCAGGAGAAAATGCTACTAGAACACGGCCATACAGCCCAGAAACCACACAACACCCCAGTTATTCCAGCCATGAAAGCCTTCGACAATACACTGGCCTGTGTGCCTGACAGCAGAGTTTCCAACAACTAGTTTTCAGTATGTTTTCATGTAATTGGATCTGAGTGGCTGTATGACTGTGTGATGCTATAAATTCTGCTGTACAGTCTCTGAGTAACTTCAGTCATGCCAGGAAAGAGATGACAAGAGGGGGAAACAATTACTGCAAACAGGGCTGAAAAAAGAATATTCATTCCATGCGGTCTTCCATGCTCTCACAATTGGTAACAATTTGCAACTTGAAGACAAAGATTCACAAACATTTCCCTTTCTTTGTGTTTTTGTAAAGTTTGCCCTTGCACAGATATGTATTTCCATATTTAATCAGATAAATAGTCCACAAGTCCAACATTTTATTGTTTCTATATTTTAAAAAACACACAAAACTTGATTGGATACTTCAGAGGAAACTGTAGAGAAAGTAACAGGGCACTTATGGTTGCTCCATGGCTTATCCTTCACTCCCACCTTCTGGCAGTCCCAGGCGTTGGGACATCTTTAAAATCTGGCCATGTCCCCCTTAAAAAGCGATTGATCAGCCAGGAAACTGTGGAACTATTTGTTGCAGATCTAAGATAAGGATCAACTTGTCTTTCCAGCTGTGATGAGAAACCGATTTTCCAGATGTCATGATTTAGCCCAGAAAGTTAAGGTTTGCTTTGTATAATTTTTTGTTGCTGCATAAATCTGTGGATAACACTACTCCTTTGGTTTATATTCAGCAACTGTGGGCATGAAAAACAGATGAAAACTGTGGGGTGAGGAAGGACGCTGACCACCCGCAATAGCAGATTAGATCAGTTTGCTGAGTAGCCAATGGGCAAAGCCAACTGAATTCTGAAACAAGTGGTTAGCCTTGGCAGTTCCAGTCTATGCTTGGTGCTTCTCTGCCTTCTGAAATAGTCTCAAATCCATAGAATTTAAAAGCATTTTTAAAAAAAAAACAACCTGGAAGCAGTATGACATATTCTTATCTCTAAACTGTCTTGGGTTGCTCTGTAAGTTCTAGAATCTACAAACTAATCCCACTGTCCTGTTTTGCAATTGCATTGGGGACATGATGACAAACAGCCTATCTCTCCAGAATTCTGAATAGAATTGGGCTGCTTGGTTTGTTACTCAGGTTTAATAATACGCAAATGAAACATTGCCAAGTGCTGAACCCACAGTGACATCTGTCTTGGAAAACAATACTATTTTCACAGGATCTTTATCGCAAGATAATGAGCTTTGAAGTGCAGAGAGCTGTTTGTAGAATCCAAATCATTTACACAGGATAAGTTGCTTCATTTGCAAGCGTGAAAAGACGTCAGTCCAGTTTCATTTCTTCAGGCCAGTTGGAGATGGGAAGAATTTTAGTACCCAGAGCTCTTTCAGAAGCAATACTTTAGTTATCCACAGGCAATAGCAGGTAGGATGCATAGGACTGTAGTGGTTTAAGTGCTATTGATTTTGCCATCCTTCCTCCAAGGAGTTTGGGATGGCATATGTAGTCCCTTCACTTTATCCTTACCACAACCCTGTGAAGAGAGCAATTGATTGTTGCAAAGTCACCAATTGAGTTTCATGATTCAGAGGGTCCCATTGAAAATGGCAGGTTCGACTGGTGGAGCGGAAAGAACAGACCTTTGGTAGACCTGTGACTAGTACATTCTCACAAGCCCTAGCATTTGGGATGTTTCAAGTGCTATGTACTAGAAATAAGGCTGTTTTCAAGGAACAACTTGAGTGAAAGAGTGGTTATTTTCCATGAAATCTAGAAGGTCTACCATTAGAACAAATCCTTAGACCAGAACCACCACCACCACCACCCACAATTAGCCTATTCAACAGACTGGAATAGTATGTCCATGTTAAAAGGGATAAACCGTAACAACTGTTAAAATGTTACCTAGGCTGTTTTTGCATGGTCATAATGCCCCAGGAATTGTACATGCCACAGTGCTTTTTCCCCAGTTTTTTACTCCACACTGCTCCCCAGTTCTTTCCAGGAGTCGAGGCAGGGCCAGTATGTAATGACCCTGCTGTTTCTGCACTACCCCAGGACATGAGGGAGAAACGATGGATTTTAGACAGGGGTGGGGGGGTTAGTGCCCTGAACATGATGGGGTGATTCTCTCAAATGCACATGGATTTTAGACCAGGGGGGCGGGGGGTTGCACTGATTCTGTCGAACAATCAGCGTCTGTTGATTGGTGGGGCGGGCCAGAGTGGCAAGGTGGGAAAAATGCCCCGGTTCTGCTCCTGTGGTGTTTTTATGGCAGCGGAAGCACACAAAGGCAAGCTGTCACTCAGGGGCATTTCAAAAGAACCTCCAATTTGGTGGTTTTTGAAAGCCACAGGGAAAGGGAAAATGGCGGTGCAATGCACGGGCAGACCCAGTGCAGTTTTGAGGACCATAAAGAATTCCAGGCTGCACTGGGATATTCCTCATGCTAACAGTGGTACAATTTCACTGTGCAAAAATGGCCCTAGAATGATTTAAAAAGGCTCAGACTTTGGAAAAACTATGAGAAGAGAATTTCACATCAGAACTCTAGAATGGCAGCCTAAAGATTTAAGTAAGAGTGTAAGGTATTATGGGGTTTCACTGTAAGGTATTATGGGGTTTCAAACCCAAGATTATTAGGAGCGCAGGGCTTTATTCTCTGTACTGCTGCAGGCCTGTGCCCAAAGGAAGAGCATAATTGGTCACCCTAGAAACTGCAGCCTAGGTCAGGCCAGGCCAGCAGATGTTCCAGAAAGTCAATCATGGCAGGGCTGGGGCTATATAAACTCTGCACTTGCCTTGGCTCTACTGTCCTGGCAACTTGTTCAATGTGCAAGGACCTAGCTCTGTCCTGTCTCCACTTAGACATGATCTTTTGCCCATTCCTGACTTCACCTCCTGTGTCTTGCTCCACTGCTTTATTCAGACTCCATCTTGTTCTTGTCTATGCCTTCTGCCTCTCACCCTAAAAATGGCTCATCAATCATGACCTTCTGTCTGCTTATAATGTCTCCCAATTGCCCAGGGCCAACCCATTCCAGCTTACTGTCCAGGGCAGCTTTTAGTCTAATCAAGCTTATCTCCAATCCATTCTTGATAGTCAATGAGAATACATCTTTGCAGTTACAAGGTACCCTGTCATAGCACAGGTAGTCTTAAGAGTGCTTTTGTTCATTCTGACATCACAATGAATGATTCTTTGCACTGCAGTGCGACCAGTTTGTCTTGTGATTAATGCAATGGTCCCAGTGGGACAAACACTCTCTTACTTAGGTTGTGTTTGAAATGTTAATATGTCATCAATAAAAACTGGAACCTTTGACTGAACTTCCTCAGCAAATGAAATTGTGCCCAGAAAGCAAGAGGAAATGTGTATGGGAAGAGGAAAACTGGCATGATATGTGTGGAGCAAACTGCTCCCATCAGCAAGCAGACTTTATTTATTCCGCAACAACTGAAGTATTTGACTAGCCACTGGGATGGATCCATCAAAGCTTCTTTTGTGGCTCCCCAGGAGCAGGGTTTCATGAGCCATTTTGGGTTGCCACAGGATAAAAGTCTCCTTGAACTGACCTCATCATAAGCAAGTTGCAGCTGAAGCACATTATATCACATGTGGCTCATAGTCATCAATAATGGCTGCTTGGTCTGACCAATGGCTTCTGCCCATCCCATTTAATTGATTGATACGGCAAATCTGAAATAAAAATAGAGGCAGAAAATAAAATATGGTGGGGGCTGGGGGATGGTGCAAAAGATAGGAGCTTTAGGGAGACACGTAATACTTTTGGTTATTGTGAACATGTGAAGCTGTTTAAACTGAGTCAGACTGTTTGTCAATCAAGGTCAACATTGTCCATTCAGATGCAGTAGCTTTCCAGGGTCACAGGCAGCAGAGCTCTTTTACATTGCTTACTATCTGATCATTTTCCTGGGAGATGGGGAGGATTGAACCTGGGACCTTCTGCATGCAACAGACGTGCTCTACTGCTGAGCAATGGTCTCTCTCCAATCCTGTGCACACTCTTTCTTTCTCTTCATATTAAAGTCATAAGCAGAAGAAACCTGTTTGTGAAAGGAAATTTTAGAATATCAGCCCTATACAGCAACATTCCATGCTCCAGGGTCATTAACTAGATGGGTTTTAAAACCCTGCCTTTTCCAAAAGGGCCTAGTTATGCCTCAACTATGTTTACAAGTACAGAAACTTCCAACCAGTTCAATGCTTGGAAACATTTTGCCTCATTAGCATGACAGAATCTGAATGAGAGATGATACAATATATCATCAAGTTTAATAACTGTTGTTCAAAGAGTGCCCTAGGCATTCCTTGGCAAAATCCTGTCTATCTGAGGGTCACTATCCACTCACCATAAGCCGCGGGGTCACCTCTTTAAAAGCCACGGGGGTCCTGGACGCTCCCCACATCTCCGCGCCACCGCGCCAGGGGCTGCCAGGGGATTTTACCTCTCCCCGCCTCCTGGCTGCGCCGCACCAGTCTACGCAAAGAGCAACTTTTTTTAAAAAACTCGCTGGCGTGCCAGCGGGGTTGTGGTGGGGAACTCCTCGCTGTTTAAGGCGGGCCATGGCTGATTCGGCCAGATGCGAGCTCACGGCCAATCAGGGGAACAGGGAGCCGCATCTTGTTAAGTGGGGTGTCCCAGTCTAAAGTGCTGCTTTAGGTGATGATCGTAGACACGCGGTCGTACATCCAGTCGAAGTCACGCCTTCACGCCTCAACTTGTTCAAAGCCCGTGCCGAGCAAATGGAAAATGTCGGCGCCGGTTTAATGAGGGAAGTACAAGAGGCGTGCGTAAGCGAAGCTGGCTTCTGCTTTCACTTTCCAAACACTGCTGATGACGGTTCCACAGAAAGCGCAGAGCTAACGACATTTACTGCTGACGCCAGCATGTGCTTCGATCGCCTTCCAATAGAGTGGTATTGTTAGCGCCTTCTTGATGATCGCCTCGCGACTTCACAATGGCCAGAAGTATTAACCTTATCATAAACAACCTCTTCCTGAGCCACAATCACACTTGAGACTCCGGCCCGGGCTGGCCGCCTTTCACTTTCTTCGTGAACTCTATGACGCATTAACGCTCGACGGCCAATCGGAGCTTCCATTCCCTCATTGCAACGGAACTCCCGCTCTTTGCTGCCCGCGTTATTTCAAGAATTGCAAACGTGTGGGGAACAAATGTCTCCGTGGTCAGAAGCCACGGAGGCTTTTCATTGCGGGGTCGCAGCGGCGTTGCAGTTTAGTGAGGTAAGTGGGTAGTGGCCCTGAGTGAGGATTAGCAAAAGAAAGAACTAGAACAATTGTGACAGTTAATGACTTCTTCTGCTTTACCCTTTTCGAGCAAATGTCCACAGCAATTCATACAAACAGATTGCAAACTGGCGAAAGAGGAAACCTGGTGACTGGCAAAATTGTGTCTAAAGTCAAAAAGGCCTCCCCTAAGGGTTATCTTTATTGGGTTTATTTCACTCTGGAAGTATCCTTGGCAGCTGTGTGTGAGTCTGAGGAATCAATGCTCATTTGGAGCTGGCAACGGGTATGGGAAGCTATGATCATTTGGGGGGAGTGGCTGCTGTTGATGCAATCATACAAACTTACATGCATTCAATTTTCTATGATTTGGCCTCATGAGAAAATGCCAGAAAAATCATAACATCCCGGTTATATTAGCAGATTTGCAGTGCAATCCTAAACAGATTTATCCAAGTAAGGGCTTTAGAAGGGTATAACTCTTTTTAGGATTGTTTATGTGGCAGAAGAGGTTATTTTTTTATCACTAATTTGAAAAAGAAATATTTACATGTTTGTGCATATGTGCATTCATGTGTGTCCCATCTTGGTGTCTATGTGTAATGCGTTTCCTAAAATGAAACTATTCTGCATTTTATGAAAGCTGCAGGGGAGAGGATGTTTGGCTTTGAAAATATTTGCCATTAAGTTTGTCCATGGGCAGCTGGACTCTGCAGAACCATTTCTGATTAAGTAACTAATTTAAGGATACTAGACAAAGCAAAACATGTTTACTTTGAGCACACGCAAAGCTATTTCAGGGTATCATGAAACGAGATAACTGAGCCTTCACCCATTCTGCTCAGCACAAGTCAAACACCTCCAGGATGTTAAAAAATGTGATTTGGGGTGGAAGTCCACACAGTTTTTCTCCCAAAACATTTGGAAGATGTTTCATTTTTGCTGAAAACAGACTTTTCAAAAAATCCTCAATTGGCAACTTTATTCCCTGAAGTTGCTTTGAAAACGTTTCCTGCCTGCTGTCTGGAGAGCAGGAAACATTTTATTTTTCCCACCCAGCTCTCACTTTCAGTTTGCCAGCTGCTCACACCCGCCACTTTCTGCTGGTTCAGGCTTCTCTGTGCTGCCCACCAATTGCAGAAATTTCCCACGGACATTTGCTCTGCTTGCAGCTCATCCACCTGCCATTTCCGTGTGTAAAATACATGAATGAAGCTAGTTTTCACTGCCATATCCACACATTTGTTGTTTTTCCTTTTTTGTTTGTTTTCAATGAGGTGTCTTCAAACCTATGAAGACATGATATGAGAATCAGCCATGATTCTCATATTGTGTCTTCGTAGCTTCAAAGACACCTTATTGAAAAAAGGATAAATGACACGTGCGCAAAATGAGTATTGAAAACTAACTTTATTAGTGTACTTTACACCTACAGGCAGATGTGCTGCCAGCAGACCAAATGTCCATGGGAATCTTCTGAAAATAGGTGACATGAAAAAGCCTGAAGTGGCAGGAAATGGTGGGCGTGAGCTGCTTGAAAACCAAAAGTTAAAGCAGACAAAAGAACCATTTTCCCCTGAAATGCTGTTTTTTCTGCGCTATGTAGACAAAAAAAAGCCAAAACAGTTCTTTCTAAAATGTCTTCAAGATGTTTTATTTGTGTTGTACAGAATGGGCCATAAGGAAGTCGCTCTAGATTAGTATATGGATTATTTACCATTGGAGTGCACTGTCTACACAGATGCCAGAAGGCCTATTATTGAACACATCGACTTGATTTTTCCATTTGTCTGATGGAGGGCTTGCTTATGAGTAAATACATTTAGCTCACATCCATATGGGGGATTAAAGATACTAGAGTATCTTTAAGGTATACTAGCAATAATAATTAACACAAAAGATCTTTCTATGAAGGCTGACTGCCAAATTATTCCATAAAGGTGGTCAGCACCTAGGCATATGCAGTTCATGAGCTAAAGAAAAGTTCCATTTCCTGCATGCCCTGGACTGTATTTGTTCCATCAGTGACTCATTCCTGAAAAGCTTAACAGAATATTTGATCTGAGTTGTGTTCTTCCTTCCTGCAATGCTACACATGTTGCTGTTTCAGAGTGATACTCAAAAGGACATCTGAAAGAATTACGTTGTGCATTTAACCATGGTTGTGTGTAAATAGTCTCCCTCAATGCACTGTGTGTGTGATTATTTGTATGTGTGTAAAATATTTTAATAAGAAATCTAATAAAATTAGCTTATGGAAATACAGCCATGCTATAGACTTACATAAGGGTATTCTGATTCTTGCCCTTTTATTCTCAGTCACTTTTCCAGAATAAAATTGACTTTTCTGAATGAATCTCTGTAAAACAGAGTCTTTAAACATTTAGGTCTGACCCAGAAAGTCTTTAGAGTATTACATCAAACTTATTAGCTGGTCTGAAGTAAGCATCTTTCAAGCCTCCCCATCTCCAGTGTGGATAAAAACACTCCACCTAAATTAGCAATCTTAATTATTTGGGGCCGCAGGCAGAATGGAGCCCCAGAATCATTGCAGGGGGACTCCCTCTGATCTCACCCCCAAAGGAATGAAAAAGAGAGAAAGATCTACCCCCAGCCCCTGCCACCTGCCTGTCAAGACAGGTGTGTGGGATTTGGCCAGGCAAGGAGCCTCTTCAAACAGCTGAATAGCTTGTACAATCAGGGAGGGACCTCCTCCCAACACAGCCAACTGGGTGTCTCTCCCCTGTGCAGCTGCAGGGCTTCAGTGCAACAATGGGGTAGGGACTGCTGGGTGTAGGATGGTGTGGAGCCTGTAGCAATTTCCTTGGATGCACTGTGTCTTGCCCACCTACTTTACTATGTTGTCATAAGGGCAGCAGTAAGATAATGTATGTGAGGAACTTTGAAAACTTGGAAGTGCTATACAAATGCTAAATATTATTATGAAGTCTTGCACATAAATTGTAGACCATGAATTCAGATAATTAAAATATTCAAACTGTTGAATAAGATACTCATGTAATCATCAGTTTATTAATGTCGGACAAATGCAACATAATGGAATTTCTGAGCAAATACGTAAATTTGACTTATCAGATTCCTATCCTTAGCATCCTCACTTGCAAGGAAATATTTCTGAAGTCAATTACTTTTTCCTAAATAACATGCATTGGCTGCGGGGGTGGGGGGACTATTTTATTTTAATCATGTTTCACCTGGTATAAAAAAGGTTAAGAACTCTTGCTCTGAACAAGTGCAATTAACCACAAATACTCTTCCCCCATTTCTGGATCATTTTCTTCTCCATTTACCTGCCAAGTCCTGAGTATCTTAAGAGACAGCAAAGCTTGGTGCTCCTTTCCCAATTAGTGGCTATTTTTTAAAAAATAGGTTTTTCATTAGAAATAGCAGCTGACTCAACAAACCAAGTTCACTGACTGCTCCACATGAATGATTTGTTTGAGACACTTTACATGACACTTTATCATGGACTTCAAAGGAGCGGACCAGATAAGCAACCCAAGATTAGTTGGG